>NC_140212.1:14174124-14624124 GCF_951802725.1 Rutilus rutilus | reverse complement strand
ATCTATATGTGTACCGAGTTTCATATTAATTCATGCGAGCGTGTTTGATATATGGATCAAGTTTTAGAACCCCGTTCAAGGGGGCGCTGTTGAGCCCCCCAGCCACGCCCGGGTACCAGCTTCAGCCCGGCCCTGATGGCCGTGGTTTTTGACCTGTGTGCAAAGTTTCAAGAGTTTTTGAGCACGTTAAGGACCCCAAAAGCCCCTGAAACCTTGATTAACAATATAAAAGCAAGAGTCAAATCCCCCCCTCCCCTCACACACACACAGACACAGAGAGAGGGAGAGAAAATTCTTCAGAAAATCCACATTCAAACCAAAATATCTCTCTTCCTGTTGGTCGGAGATGGTTCATGTAAATTAGAAAGTTGTCCGTCTTGATGAGAACAATACACATACCAAGTTTTGTGATTCTAGGAAAAACTAAGCCCCCATTTTTAACTAAAGGTGGCGCTACTGAGCCATTCCACCACGCCCGTTTCTGAAACTTTGCACATGTCTACTGGCTAATAAATGTGATGTGTCTGTTGAGTTTCATGCAATTTCAAGTATGTTAAGAGTCTCAAAAGCATCAAAAAAGAATATTAAAGTTTGATGCGTTGCCACGGTAACAGTATCTAAGATATCAATAATCCTTTCACAGGTTTACATCTGCCGTGTGTCTACATTGTACACATAAAGTTTGAAGCAAATCGGGTAAAAATAAGACACTGATTTCAAAGCATTTTGAAAGTGACATATTCCTGCTGCCAGTTGGTGGCGCTATAACTTTGACTCACAATAGTCACATCCATGTGATCGGCCTCTTACCACGAACACACTGCTGAAGTTTCATCAAGATCAGTTAATGTATGCAGAAGTTATAACACACTTCCTGTTTCATTTTTTCGCCATAAATTTGTTTCCTCGCCACGGCCAAACCGTTCGAGATATCAAAAATCCGTCCGCAATTTAGCATCCTCAATGTCTTGACTTCATGCACACCGAGTTTGGAGGCGAATCGATGAATTCCCTAGGAGGAGTACATTAAATTCCACAGCATGCGTTTCCAAACAACGCTAAATAGCCAACTTCCTGTTTGGCTGGCGTAAAACTTAGAGCACGAAAGTTGTTCGGCCCGATGAGATCTATATGTGTACCGAGTTTCATATTATTACATGCAAGCGTGTTTGATTTATGGACACGTGTTCGGATCCCGTTCCAGGGGGCGCTGTCGAGCCGCCCTGCCACGCCCGGGTACCAGCTTCAGTCCGGCCCTGATGGCCGCGGGTTCTGACGTGTGTGCAAAATTTCAAGAGTTTTCGAGCATGTTAAGAGCCCCAAAAGTGCCCGAAAGGTTGACAAAATAATAATAATAATAATAATAAATAATCCTACCGGAAACAATAGGGCCTTCGCCCTTTCAGGGCTTGGGCCCTAATAAATAATCCTACCGGAAACAATAGGGCCTTCGCCCTTTCAGGGCTTGGGCCCTAATAATCCTACCGAAAACAATAGGGCCTTCGCCCTTTCAGGGCTTGGGCCCTAATAATAATAAACAGAGCAATTCCAAGAGGGTCCTCACACCATCGGTGCTCGGGCCCTAATAATCACGGATAACAGACAAGATTAAAGTCTGATTAAACTATCATGATGTTAATTTAAAAAATGTTGTCAATTACCCAAATTGTTGACAAAAGAGCTTATACTGTAAAATATTGGTGTACTAGCAATGTTTTAGAAGAAGAAAAATGTCGGAAGAATTCAATCAAATTATTCAATTAACCTGCTTTAGTTGCTAAAGCAGGTTAATTAGAGCTAAATGCTGGTAAACTAAACCGCTTTACTAACAGGTTAATTATCTCACACAAATGACTCCTTTATTAAATGAATGATATTTTTAAGGAGCTCAGATTTTTTTGTAAAACTAATAAATGTTTATAAGTTTTTTTGTTTTTTTTTTCAAAATGTTTGACAATTAAAAAACAAAATCTATTAAATGGCAACTAAAATGATATGCTATTTCAGTAAAATGAATGCATTTGACACAAAGGTATATTGACAATTTTCCTTAAAATATATATTTTTTATAATATGAACACTGCTGAACATATACAGTACAACAGCTTTACTTTAAAAATCAATAAATCAACCCTAAGCCGAAAAGTTTTTGTTTTGTTTTTTTGTCAGGTGAATGTATGTCAGGTGATCGATAAAAGCAAAAGACAAGTGTGACAGCTTAGCTTGTCAAATTATTCAGTATACCTTGCAATCCAGGTTCCACACACACATACATACTAACACACATGCACAGGTACAAACTGATATTTCCCCCAAATGTCAGTAGCCTGACTTTGATCTCAGGTGTGTCTGAGATGACAAGGAAAGCAAGAGGTTTGTGATTCTGTCATGCTCTTCCTGACCAAACAAGGTGGAGAAAGAGTAAAGGTCAAATGTGACTGGAGGGAAAACAACATAGGCATAACAGAAGTGTGTGATCCTTACAGCCTGTCTAACAGCGAGTGTGTATATGTGTGTCAGTCAATTATTGTGTGTAACTATGCTGTAACATGTAACACGCAGCAGATCCGTACATGCACATTCATGTAGATTAAAGCAGACTCAGAACAGTGTGGTAAATAATTGTATTATTGTATACTGTACTTTAATAATTAAACTGCCATGCCATGATGTGTCAATAATTACAATGCTGAGTGAACCAGAAAGTACACACTCACATCAAGCAATCAGACATACATGACTAGAATTATATGACTGGTAAAAAACTATCAATGATTAGTCTTTCTTTTTTGTTTAAGGGAAGTGTTGCCTTAAACACACCTAGCGTACAGAGCAGGTCATTAGAAAGAGAGAAAGCTCACATGGGGAGGGTGAATAATTCTCTCTGAAGCTTTATACATTTATCTGGGAGACATGGAAAAGTCATGCTACTTTCTGCCTGTGGAGGTGCACTGCACTGATTATTCTACAACTCTATCTGTCTCTCTTTTTCTCGGTCCTCCCTCCACTTGCTGCTCTTGTTTATGTTAGAAGCATTAAAGCAGCGCTGCAGGCAAAGGCATATAGCCTCTTGCCAAGCTATGTTTGCATTTTAATTCATCTGATCAGGTACCCAAGGGTTGAGAGAGAGAGAAAGGACATTATTACTCCTGAGTTGTGTTTGCCAGTGGCCTTTCTGTGCTCATTACGGCAGCTCATGGTCACTATCCGCTGTCAGGTCACATTGGCTGTTTGGTGGCCTCTGATTTCCATGGATTTTGATCTGAACGGTAGGTGGGGACCTAAGAGAGACAGCGTCTTTTGATCTGTCCACTCACTGTAGCTCTGTTTTGCGGCTGGATGTGTCTGGTTCTGGCACTTTATACTGTCACAAATAGTTCAAATAAAAATAATAAATAAAGATATGTAGATACGTATATTTATTTCCTCAGATATGAAGTGCACTATATGCAACTAAAGCAGAGCAGCGGGACTGATATACAGTCATTTTAATCAGTTTGTTACTTGGTAAGGTTTAGAGGAAAAGAAAACTTTTGATCCTTGAAATCTTTCTGCTGGCATATCAACAAATACTTTGTTGTAAATTTAATGGATGCAGCAGCACAAGATTTATAAACTGATCATTATAACGGACAGATATTTAGCGAACTGTTTGTTCTTACACATCTGACAGGTTTTAGGAGAGTGATGGTCAAAGAACACGAAAAATATAATGAGTGGACTTAAATCGAAGCCTATAAACTTGGGAAGTTTTTCCATGTACATTTGAGGCAGTGATATGTATAATAAAATGCTTGAAAATGATCACCTTTGATGACAATTTGTCAGGCGGACAGACATATTTTTGTCTTTTGGGGTATGTTGAGGGTGATATTTGACAGCAAAAAGGCAGCAATCCCCAGAATCTTTTTGTGCTAGTTTCCCCTATGTGTCAGGATACACCATGCACAATTTTAGGGTTATATGACCATTTATGTAGCTGCAGTACCTCAATATTCACAATTACATCATTCCGCCAAAAGATTTTCCCAAAAAGGGTGTTTTTTGGTCCCTGAGACCAAACGGGGCCGAGTTGGGGGTGGTCATTATCAACTTGTGATGGCCCAAGGTATAAGATAATAGGAAATAATAGTGAAAAAAAGGTAGCAAAAAACATCCTGAGGAGTGGACCTGGCTCCCGGCCTATAGTAAGTGTTTGTTTTTATACAGCTGAATCACAGCGGTAGCGTTGCTTTAGAAATTAGTTGAACACAGACAGTTGATTCTGATCTTAATAATTTCAACTAAATAAACACCTGTAGTTGTCATGGTCAACTTAAATCTGTTATTATTATTCCTATTATTATTACTATTATTATTATTATTTTTATTTTTAAAATAATTTATCCAGAAATGAAAATTCTGTCATTATTTACTCACCCTCATGTTGTTCCAAACCTGTATGTTTTTTTTTTCTTTCTTTCTGCAGAACACTAAGATATTTTGAAGAATGTTGGTTGCCAAACAGTTTTGGTTTTATTACATGGACCAAAAAAAACCCACACATATTATGGAAATTTGAAAATGGTATGAGACATTTCTCAAAATTTGTTGAGCTGTCAGTGCAATGGACTGATCATAGTGTTTGTCAGCACACATAAACAGCAACATATTTTCCCACATCTGTTATTTCCCTCTTCTTGCCATTCAGTTATAGTAAAGGTCAAGTTGGCTATACGTCAGTTAACATTGTACCTTGTGTCCCTCAGTAGTGTCCGGGGGTCTTTTTTTTTTTGTTGTGGAAATCGTGAAACTGTTTTTCAAGCTTCCTTGATTAACAGAAAAAGAACAACATTTATTTAAAATTGAAATATTTTGCGATATTATACGTCTTTTGATCACTTTCGATCAATTTGATAAATTCTTGCTGAATAAAGTATTAATTTCTTCTTTTTTTTTTTTTTTCTTTTTTTTTACTGACCCCAAACCTTTGAATGGTAGAATACAGTCATTAAGAAGCAACATTATGCTAAAGGTGTGTGGTTCACACCTATTCAAGGTCTTACTGTATGCATACTAGAAACTTCCAGGCAGGTGTGTTGAGGCAAGTTTGAGCAAAAATCTGCAGGACAGTGGCCCTCCAGGACCGAGTTTGGACACCACTGATTTAGAGCATTTCAAATCAGTCACTTATTAGGTTCCATTTTGGTTTGGATGCTGCCTTGAATGTCAGCTGCCTGCCTGCTAGGTTTTGAAACTGAGTCTGATCTTTGGAAAAAATTGTAACCTGGAAATCCCTGTTAGCAGCACACACATCCGTGCTGAAGTGACTAAATCAGATAAACACATGCTATATTTGGAGAGACAATGTAGAACTCTCCCGAGGTTTGAGACAAACTCAAGCATCCAGCAAAATAACACACTGTAAGCTGGAGAAAGCACGGTAGGGAGGGAAGCAGGAGGAATAAGAAAATGTTTTGACCCTTCTCTTGCCATCTTGTCATGATTGTAGGCAAAGGCTTTGCTACCTGTCTCTCAGCGCCACATGTAATCCTCCAAACGTGGAGTGAACGAACCTAAAGACATCAAACCTAATCAAGCATTCCACTGCACTGCTGATGTGACGTTATCGTCCCATTTTCAAAACCTAATCCTTCATTAAAATGCACAGGATATAAACGCATTCGTGTTTGTTTAATTAATTCACTGATTAATTTGCTTGTTTATTCATTTAGCTGTTTATCAGAGAGCTTTAAACGTACCGGAATACCAGATGGGAAAAAAAAAAAACAATAGAAGTTAACTTCTTTTAATGATGCCATCAAGAGGTTGGGTCCATATTCTTAATTTTATCATTATATAAAACAATTTACTTGAAAAAGGGCTGCCAAAGTTAACCTGGTAGAAAGAAATCAATTACATTAACACAATTAACTGAATTTGATTTTACTGTTATCATTTTGCATTCTGCTTCCTGTTGATTGGAAGACTGGAAAAAAACATTAGATTAATCATGATTATTTTATTATACTGATATCAAGAAATAAAAAACGAATCCATGTATTTGTTTTGTAGTAGTTTCGCCTTGGCACTGTCCGGTGTTATTTTATTTTAGTTTTGTTTATTTAGTATTAGTATTATAGTATTAGTATAATATAATTGTCACCATTATGTTCTGTTCATAGACTTTTAGTTGTTTTCATTCTTGTGTTTCCCTGTCTGTTTCCCGCCACCAATCTGTTACCATGGACACTGATCACTTCCTCACAGCTGCCTGTCATTTGTGTTAATCATCACCGTGTATTTAAGTTCCTGCCTGTATTCTGTTCATGGTCCGGTATTGTTTGTCTATGTCTAACCCGATCTCCTGTTCCTGAGTTTATTTTATTAAAGCTTCTGAAATGATCATCATCTTCTTCTTCATTGCGACGAGCCGTGACAATAATAATAGTGTTTATATATTTTTGAACAAGCTTTAAAGGCCCGTTCACACCAAGCATGATAACTATAACAATAACGATAAAGATATAGTTCTAAAAATCATTCTGAATGTAAAAGAATAGAAGATGTCCACACCACTATAACGACAAAACTGCAGCACGCTTTTTGTAAACAGAACAATATTGTTCGCTGGTGTGGACACTAATATAGTTGTCTTTATAGTTATCGTTCTTGGTATGAACAGGCCTTTAATTTTATATTTTCATTTTAGTTTAGTTCATTTTAATATTAGTTTTAGAAATTTTGTCATGGGCTATTATTATTATTCTATTCAGCTATTTATTTTTATTCCAGTTTTACTTTGTTATTTTAGTAACTTTGGCATATTTCAGTTAGTTGTCAAGGCATTTTTTAAGTTTAAGTTTCTATTTAATTATATTCAGTTACTAAAATATTTTTTTTAGTTAACAATGACACTTCTCTCTAAAAGTTTCTCCAAACATAATAGTTCATCTGAACAGTAATCGTAGTTATAAATTATACACTGTCAAGGTATTTTCACTGTCAATAATTTAGTATAATATACATAATTTCATTATAATACTGTATCATGGAAGCGATTTTCTCTCACACAGTATATGTGTCTGTAAATATGATCATTTTAAAAAGGTGTTCCCTGGTATCCACAAGTATTTAACCCATGCCCTATGAGAAATTGTAATAGTGATGTTAGCTTTAACGGAAAATCTGTGGCATTGTGATATACTGTAGATGGGGAAACTTCCTGGATTCTCTCTCACTTTTACCGTCCTTTGACCAAACAGACAAACTTGAGCTCTCGAACGTAGACATGCCGGCTTGTTTCTCTTCAATGAACACAAACAGATGTAAGATCGAGCAAGACGATGCTTTAAAGGATGCTGAGTCCATCTGTGGCCTGAAAAGAGTTTCTAAGCAAACACTCAGATACACACACTCGTCTTTTGTTCTCCTTCGTAAAGCCCAGTACATGGAGGCCCCTGAGTCTGCCGCCTTAATGAAGACGAATGCAAGGAATCAATTTGCACCTTCCCAACTCCATCTGGCAGCTCAGCACTCCACCATCAATTAACACACCAGCTGGGGAACACACACACTCACACGCCGCCCACTTCTCCTGTCTGCTCTTTGCCGCTTGGCTCAGAACTGCCAAAGGCGGCCCGAACCCAGAGGACCCCGCAGGCTGGAGATGTAGATATGCAATATAGGATGTTTAGGGAGTTCATGCAGGAATCATGAGAAAAAGCTAAAGGTGAAGGAGACCAATAAAGGAGAGAGGTACTTGTGAGCGTGTGTGTGGGCCAGAGGCAAAAGAGCTCAACATACAAGCTCGGGCTGAAACGCACACTCGATCCAAACAAACAGGCGTCACGGAGTGTGTAAATTGTTCAGACTGTAAACAGATTCCCTTAATGTGGACAGTTTTAGGGTAAGCCGAGCACCAGCAGTGCAGGGTTATTGACTGATCTCAACCAGAGGGTGAACAAGAAAGTCCGTCATCTGTCTTCCACCCGCTCGGCGCACAGCAGCGATCGCTCCGCCGAGATAAAAAGACAAATCCGCTTGTGGGGATACCAATCCTTCGTCAGGCCAACAAAAGACATTTCATTTAAAGCCTGCTGGACAGTGGGCTAAATTTGACTCGTCTGAAATAACAGGAGTGTGAAATATCACAACTAAGCTGACACATGGGGAGAGATTGAGAGATACGGACGCATTAAAACTCCCTCTATCAACTTCCATCGCTGCACTGCTGCGCTAGAGCTCTTTATGTAGGTCATAAGTGTTTTTCTGAACATGTGCGCTCCCCATCCCTCTTTCTTTCCTTCCTCACTCTCTGTCGATCTCATGTACAAATGAGAAATGATCCTCTAAACAGCTCAGGCACCGTTACATCACACAGGTAATCAGTGTATCCTAGCAACACACGTCCAGCGATCTTAAAGCTCATCAAACCTGGATTCAAGGAGAAACTCTGAGACACAAAGGTGAATGACTGGAACTTCAACCAGACATTCTATATCTGAGCTAGTATTGTGAAGTTACAAGATTCTATTCTGGTTCTGGTTCTCTCACTATATATATATATATATTTTTTTTTGTATAGAGACATTATTTTCATGACAGTTAAGCACAATTTCCCCCAAATTCTCATTACTGATACTAACAAAATACAAATACTAACATATGTGAATACTTTGCAGTTTAAATAATACAACAGTAACACTTTATGATAAGTAGAATAAATCTCATAAATCTCAACTCATAAATCAGTTGCAAACTATTAGTATTACACCTTGGTGTCTCAAAAGTAATAAGTATTACTATTACTATTAGTTAATTAATAGTTTATTAATGTAGTTACATTAATATACTATATACAAACAGTGAGTTTGTCATTCATTGTCACTGTAATAAACTAAAATGCTTTTTTAACAACATATTAAACGTAAATAGTTTTCACTTTAAATTAGGTCATGGAATATCAGAAAATGTCATTAATTAAGTGCTTTAAACCAACATATTGAACATAAATTGCATTCGTATTCCTTAAAATGTTTACAAATACACACACACACACACATATACTTGTCTTATAAACATTTTAAGGATGTCTTAATAGTAATGCAATTAATGTGCAATAAAGGTTGGTTTAAAGGACTTAATAAATGACATTTTCTGATTTTCCGTGACCTAATCTAAAGTGAGAAATATTTACGGTTAATAAGTTGTTAACAAAGCATTATCTAACTTTTTCTATATGAGCTAATTAAACAAAAAATTATTACTTAATTACAGTAACAATGAATGAAGAACTTTTTGTACTGTTTGTATATAGTCTATTAATGTATTAACTACAGAAACTATTAGTTAACTATAAACTATTAGTTTGCAAATGGTTTGTAAATACTTTATTACTGTATACTTATTATAAAGTGTTACCAATACAACATTCTTTTTTTATTTTTTTTATTATGGTAATGATATTCAAATTTGTATTTACATTCATATGAAATTTGGGAGGGAAATGCATGAATTAATTATCATTACAACATGCTGCATTTAATCGTACTATATTTTATTTATTTATGTGTCATCATTCTGGGGTGAAAAATAAACTGGGGTCAGTTGCATACATCTCCTAACTAGCAAGACTTTCTTGGTAAACCTGCATGCTTCAACCCCAAACTCCATGGCTATACTGGTCCATCACATACACTAGTGCCAAACCAGCAATAACTAGGACTAGCATGGCTATTAATTCTGGTCTAACCTAGATGTTTCAGCATGGTTTTACAAAAAAAAGCAACAGTACTGTAGTGTAATACAAGATATTGTATTTTATCGTGCAAGGTCCCAACACTATTTGTCAATTCTTCATTTGTTTTGTTTTTTTTCTGCCTGGGCAGAACAAAATGCTTAAGTAAGAATTCCATTGTCCTTTGTGTGAAACAGCCAATAAATCTTTTGAAACTTTTGTATCCCATCTAAATTGACGAGTCAGCGAATCCCATGCAGTATGTTTTGTTGATTCAGGTGAGCATCTGACAAATCAGATTTACTTTGCGCCCTCTGATGACGTTCAGGGTAATATATTTATACAAGCTACACAATATACATCAAAACCTGACACATACAAATTTAGCAATAACCCCCTTGAGTCTGATGGGTCTGAAACTTATGCCAACATCCAAATTCAGTGCTCCTGCGTACAAGCTACAGCTCTTATAGGCTCGTCACTTTTGTACAATCATGTCATTCACTGAGCTTGGGCAGGTGCGTGTTGGATTGAATAGTGTGTGTAGACAGCTCTTGCAGGTGTGTTGGGCAGAATGTGTGATGGCTGACCGATCAGTTGGAGTGTCAAGTCTGAATTGGTTCCGATAGTGAGTGGGCAGTGATTGCCTTCATGCCATGTTCAGTGAACGATCCGATCCAACAGCTGAATCTGAACACCTGACAGGAGTGAGATTGTGTTTCTCTACAGGCCATGAAGAGTTTTTTGTGTCTGTGTGTACGGGAGGTAGGTACTTTACAATTTGAAGGGTAGTAGTAAAAGCATCCTGAGGAAGATAACAAATCCTCATACATCAAGTTTCAAGATGGTGAGTCAATACACATATACGCAAACACACAGCCTGCCTCCAAGGCTCTACATGTCCACTCTGAAATGTGTCAAAGTTACAAAGACCTTTTACAAATGTCAAAGGTATACACAGGCTGTGCATGTGTGTGTGAAAGAGAGTGCTTTCATGTGTATGAGATTAATGACGGCTCAACCTGCCATCCCAATAACTACCAGCAGGATCTGTTAGTAGAACCTCTCCCAAGATGTCATGCTTATCAGAACATTTTAGTTTCAAAGTTGAATGTACTTCTTTTTGCCATCAGCATAATGCAACATCAGTAACAAAATAGTATTATAAACTGCAGGTGAAACAGAATGAATGAATTTAATATTGGTGATGCAAAATGCAAACCAAAACAACATCTGCAAATAAATCAATCAATATTCTTAACCAAAAACTAAGTTTGCTTAAAACCCAATACATTTGATTAAGAAGTGAAACTGCATAAAATACTAAGGCTTGTTTCAGAGAATATATCTTTCCACTTTTTTCCCCACAATTTGGCAATTAATTAATTCAAGATACATTGGGATCTAGCCAAACCACACTGAACATTTTTTTTATACCAAGTTATTCTGTTTTAAAGATCTAAACTTAGCTTGACTTAACAACATACAGAATAAGTCAATGAGTCATGTGCATGTACCTGTGTGTGCAATGCATGTATGTTTTTGTGTGTCCACTGACCTGAAAAAAAAAGATGGAAAGGCTAATGCAACAATCAGACATCACTGATACAGCCCTAGTAACTGCCGTGGTCAATGTAAAACCATTACATTAAATGTCATATCCTGTGGTCCAAAAATGATTGTGATTTTTCATGCTTCCCTGGCTCTGGTTAAAGCAACAGGCGTTCCTACATGTTGACTGCAGAAGTGGTAATAAGCTAAATGCTGCTCTCTAATGCTTCAATAGCAGCTCAGAGACATCCATTTGGCGAAACAATCTATCCAGGTTTCTTTGTTTGTAAAACTAAACTAATACACTTCCAAAAGACTCTACTGTAAATTAACATGATTAGCAGTTAGCTTACCATAGCTTGTTATTATGTTTGCAGATTTCAACGCAAATTACTTTGTGAATTATGTGCCTTGCTTTCCTTGACAACAATTTGCAGTTGTGTTGGCTAGTGACCAACAGCCTAACCTCAATAGGGTGATACAAATGAAATTGAGTCAAGGTGGAAACCCAATGTGAGAAGATGGCTTATTAGCAATCTAGCAAATATGCAGAGGAAATATTGAACTGTGCTTTATCAAGGCATTGAAATGTTTGTTTCTGTAGAAATCATATTACAGCCACTCTTGTCTCTTGATATACAAACAAAATACTAATTGAAAATGCTCCACCTCAGTTCTGCATACATTTAAGCTTGCTAATTCTTCTCAGATTTCTATGATGAGCTCTAGAATAACTGTTCTCACTGCAGTCCTCTCTCTTTGTGTTTAAGATGTGACTGAGCTGTATCTCTGCTGCCCTTCTCAGGTGAGAATATGCAACTGCAAGAAATAGTTAATGCTCTTGCCTCATCTCTCCCTCTCTTTCCCTTTATCTCTCACCCCTTTCCCCCTCTCCATCTGTCTTCCATTTGCCCTCTCCAGCCCATCCGGGTCTTTCTGTTTCTGTTGCTCTTTTATTTGGAAATACAGAGTGAGCCGAGGGCTTGCCCTCCTGCTGTTCCCTCTAAGACTGAAAACAGAATCTATCCACTGCAGCAAGACAGAAAGGAGAAAAAAGCAGAGGAAAGGGCATGGAAGAGGAAGAAAGAGAGTTAAGGAATAAAAGAACAATTTAAGAGAGATAAAAGGACCTGTAAGGAATGGACTGGGACTTAAAAATCACAGTCCAAAGAGGATAATCCTCCAATATATACAGTAAATCACATTTAGTGTAAACTATTGCCTTATATAGTTTATATATGGCCTATCAAATGAATTAAATGGCATTATATGCAGATTAATTAATCAAATCATATACATTTTTGAAGAGAAAAGCCTTCAAATGAAATGATGTGGTAGAGGGAAGCATTTAACAGACATTGTTATAGGTACATTACAACAGGCGTTTAATATTTATATTTATAATTTAAAGTTTTGACAGGCTCCCCACAGGTCCACCATGTAGGAAAAGCACCAATACTTTCCAAAGGAAAGTCAAGAGATCCCATTCAGTGATTTAAGCATTACATTTTGCCAGGTTGGTCACTAGCATTCCTGCTGCTATATTATGTAAAGCTATTGGAGATCAACTCAGCTTTTTATAAATTTTGAAAATCTAAGCACAAATTTGATGTATTGTCATTTAAAATAAGATTTTTAGAAACATAAGAAAATTTTGACAGTGAATCAGTTTTCTGGCTGCTGAAAATGAACAACCTGCAGGGCAAAGCTTTTGTATATAATTTGCAGCAGCACACAATACATCACATCATGAACAAGATGAACGACTATCAATGAATGAATCAAACGAATCAGAATGCCAGCGTGGTTTTCCACGCATCATTTTTAAATTTGCTTTATATGGGCGAAGACAAATCGTATACAACAGTGAAATCGCTCACAGTGTCCCAATGTCTTCATTCACATTGGTAGTAGTCACTACTTTAAAGGTTAAACTTTTGCCAGCACTCATTGAAAATGAATGACTTCTGAATGTGTTAACCGTGAAAGGGGCTTTAGTGAAATGACCTCTACACACTAACCACAGCCAAAGCCTTTACTTATTCTGCACCATTACCAACGGCTTCTTTTGTTTTTTTGTCTATTCCAGCTTTTACTCAAACACATTTTTTTAAGCACCACTGTCAGGTTTTCTACAGGTCTAGCATTAATCCTACTATAATAATCTGTATAATTCTGAGATAATCTATGGTGCTCTAAGTATTCCGAGCACTGCAGATGCACTCTGAGGCTTGTGCATGTGTCTGTACTGAGATCTGCTCTGGTTTAAGCTTGTAAGCTGCTCTCTTAAAGAGAGGAGGAGAGGCATCTGTGATGTTTCATTTGATGGCTGCTGCTGTTTGGTCTTTTAATGCTGCTGCACTTCAGCAGATCTAAGGAGTCACATCTTCTTATCCTGTTCTTCAGCAAAAAGAGTTCTTTCTCAGTTTTCTTGTCTTACATTGTTGTGCTTATTTTTAAGTTTTGAGGTTATATTACATAATAAGGCATAATTCCTGAATTCAGTTTGACACTGGAAATAGTGCTGTTCCTCAAATTTCAGCACATATTCGAGACAAATGCACAAGGACATGCACAACCATTTAAAAAAATATTATAAATGAGGTGGGGCCGAAGGATTGCCTGTCATTGGTAGAGGAGGTCGGAGAGGGAGGCTCTGTGGGTTTTACTGGAGACACGGAGACTTGGAGCTGGGCAGAACCAGTGGAGACGTAGGAGACTTGGAGCTGGGCAGGACCAGCGGAGACCCTACAGGGATAATCCTCTTCCAAATTCTCATAAAAAAGATACCCCCTCTAGGGGGCAGGAGTGTGGATGGGGCTCCATTCCATACCCTTGAACTCCACGAGGACCTGGTCGGACTCTACGTTGGGCTCATGCTAAGGAGTGATGGTTGGCTCAGTCACTCTTTCTGGTGCTGTTATCGCGGCTGCTCTGTGGGCTCTGGCATAGGCTCCATGCAGGGTGTGGAATTCATTCCCTTCCCATCTAAGTTGGCAGTTCTTGGCCAGAACAAGCCATAATGTGAACTAGACCTTACGCTGTTTAGTCAAAGATCTGGCTATGACAGATTAACAAACACACAAACACAGCGTAGTCTGCTGAAGAAAAGAGCCAAGACATCAGAAACCTTTTCAAAACACCAGGAATTTGGTGTGCGTGCGTGTTTAGATTATTAACCTCATTTCCCATAAGATGGTGTGTGATTAGATATATTATCTTTAATATGAAAAACAGCACATTAGCGATTAGTGGCTCCATGCTAATGATAAGAAGCAACGCTGTAGTTTATTACTCGCTCAACTGAAGCTGTGTTTGTTTACTGAGGTTGTGCTCTAATTTGTCAGCATTATGCTGTTCATTTTTCTTTGTTAGAGGGACCATGAGGCACAAAGAGAACAAGAGAAAATGATAGAAAGACTGAGATGTAAATGACAGAAAGATAAAGAGTGTGTGTGAGAGAGATAGAGAGTGATACACAGAGAGAGGGAAATGGGATGGAAAGTGAGAAAGACAGGTTGAAGGAAGGGATCAAATGAATGATGAGAAAGAGAGAAGGGGGAGAGAAGTAGAGGACAGAAGGATGAAGGGAAGGAGACATGGAGGACAATTCTTCCACATCAGTCACTAATCCCTTAACGGTGTGTAATCACCAGTTTAATTAGCAGCTCTGATTGGCCGAACCTGACCCACTGCATTCTTTCTAGGATCATAAAATGGTCTCTTCAGAAGCTTCCTGATTAATCTCTGAAGGTTTTTTTCATGTTTATTCATGTATTGCATTAAACCCTATAGAGCGAATCATCAAGCTACAGTACATGTCAAATATCACAGTTGTGTTTGAGACTATTTCTTGTAATTCCGAAAATACATCTTACCATTAGGACATTAGGACCTAATTGGATTATTATGTGAATTTATATCTCACAAGTTTACCTATTCTTAAGAAGCGCTATGCTACAGCGCAGGACTAATCACAATTACGACTTTTTGTTGTAATTGCGATTCTGGCTCACCATTATGATGACTTCTTTATTTCTTGTAATTACATCGTTATGTAAGTATATAATGTGAATATATATCACAATTTCACTATTTCTTATTCTTAAGAAGCCTCAAACTACAGCGCAGGTCACATTCTCACACTTTTAACTTTGTTTGTTATAATTTCATACATACGTCTTATTCTTAAAGGAGAACTCGGTAACTCTAGCGAACTCTACTCACTTCTTGGCTGATTTTCCCTTTTGTTGTCGCATGTTTTCCCCACAAGCTCCCCCTACAGCTGTGGGGGGGCGTATATTTCACAACACGGTCGTAATAAAACTCACTTGCGGCGGCCTCCTACCCCCCTCTCTACCGCTGCTCATGTGCGTTTGTTATGATCGGAGCAAGCCAACTGTATCGTGTGGAGCTATGTCTACCGAGGTGGGTAATCTGGTAATACATCATACATGCGTGGGTGTTTATGTCGAATTGCCGTAAAGCAATTTGTGTTTCGCGCTCGTTCTCGTTCTAGTTCTCGCTTCTCACGAGACTTCCAATTTCTATCTTGCCGGGACGGTAGTCCCCAAGTTGCAAGGTTGGTTTTCCGCCTGGGAACGCTGGGGGGAGCGGGGAAAGTCACCAATATCACCAGAACAGGTTGTTTAACCATCCAAATGATTTCTAGACAGTTTTATTAAGTTAAAAAAGTTACCAAGTTCTCCTTTAAGAAGTATCAAGCAGCACAGGTCAAATAATCACAATTGCAACTATTTATTTTAATTATGACCACATCTCACCATTGCAACTTCTTTATTTATCATAATTGCATCATTATGACTTTATATCTCCCAAATGCTTTCTTTGTAAACAGCCTATTTAGGCTAAGGCAGTACATTATTTGTTGGAAGTATTTTAAGGTTTGTTACAGTGTAATTATACATTTAAATACTATAGGGGTGGGGTTAAGAATAGGGTTTGGTTTAGGTTTAGTTGCATGTAATTATGTATAATTTACTGTTGTTACTACTATAAGTACATGTAGCCTACCAAGGACAATGTTGCCCTGATTAAAATTAATTAATGTAATTATTTATTGAAAAATGTGTTTTTGACGATGTTTTATAAGAGCTAAAATCTGTGCATTTTGCTTCCTTAAGGGGGGATGGTAGCTTTGTATCATGAAAACCTTACTAGCAGTGAAATCACTGTAATGCATGGCATGCTGGAGTCTTTTTGTCTTTTTCTTTTTTCTTCTTTTGCCTTCACTGTTTTCACTGTTTACTGTGTTCACTTCCCACTATCTTGCTAGCTAGAATCCTCATAAAACCACCCTTCTGTGACACTATCTGCAAATCTTTTCATTTGGAGGTCACAGCGGTGAAACCCTGATGCGAGTCATGTGAAAGAAGCTTGCCTCTGTAATACCATCCCATCATGCAGTCGTAACAGCTCACACATGGGTTCCTGATCCCCATGACTCAGTAATGAGTGTGCGTGTGTGTGTGTGTGTGTGTGTGTATGTGTGTGTGTGTGTGTGTGTGCGTGTGTGTGTGTGTGTCTTTAAAGTTACTGTACTTGCTCATTATGAGCAGACTGACATGGCACATTGCCTTTCATTATCTGGATTACATAAGCAGGTCAGCTCAGATGTGCTGATGCATTCCTGATTAATCACTTGAGTGTGTGCGAGTCCTATGAGACAGCTGCATAGACTTTCCCAAACCACTCTGCCAGATGCGCAATACCCCATCCCTCCAAACACCCTTCCGCTCACGTGTAAAGACACACACGCACACACCATCTTTCTTTATCACTTCTCACAACTGTTCCCAGAACACCTCAAGCAAAGCACTCATCACCCTCCTCTCTTTGAAAAGTCTCAACCCAGCACTCCTAGTGGGGTTACTCCTGTCTTTAGGGAATATATATCTTCACAACAAAAGACACATAACCAAACAAACAAATCGTTCAGGTGAGTGAACAAATGATTACGTCATATTAATTATCAATCAGTTATCACTTATTATGTTCAAAAGGACCATGCTTTAGAAAAGTAATGACCAAGCATTCACGTCTGCTTTCGCATAACACACAATTAAATGGCACATACCGTACTGTGCAGCCCACTACAAAATTATATTTCTAAATATATATACAATATTTGTATATAATATAAAAAATATAAAAAATGTAACACTACAGCTCTTTAATACGTGTGTGTGAGTGTAACAGGAGGCATATGTATAACAGTATGATATCTATACCCCTTACATGAGGAAATACGCACAGTGAAACAACTGTTTGTATGTTTGTTGGTTTTAGTAATCTCTGAGCACAAGAGATAGCGAAAGAAACAGGAAGAGAAAACGAGGAAGAGAGTTCCTGCTTTGGTTGTTTCAATATCCTCAGGCTCACTCTACAGGGAGTGATTTAGCCACACACACATATATATGTGTGTATAACCGTTCCTTTTGCTCTCTGTTCCAACATCCTACTCTCTTTTCCCTTCAGTAACCCTGTGTTTTATATATCTATGTTGACTTTTGACATTTTTGCTAATTAATCAAGACAACCTGTTTTCAGATTACAGAACAATTACAGAACTCCAACTTTCTTTCTTCTGAGGAACTCGTGAGAAATTTTATAGGTCATATTTCATTTCATGTGATTGAAACTCACAATAACTTGACTATTGGCCAGTATCACACACATGACCAGTGAGTAGTGAGCCACACACAGATGAATAGTGAGCCAACGTTCTGACGAACAACCCAGAAGTGCTGTTACACTACGTGAACTCACTCAGAGGCCCACACAGAAGAAAATGAATAGTTGAATAAAGGTGTTATTTTTATTTATTTTTTGCGCACAAAAAGTTTCTCGTCACTTGATAAACATAAGGTTGAACCACTGTAGTCACTTGGACTATTTTAACGATGTCTTTACTAACTTTTCTGGGATGGCAGATATTGATTATCTAGCAGCCTATGAAGGAGTGAGCCAGCTCTCATATTTCATCAAAAATATCTTAATTTGTGTTCCGAAGATGAACGAAAGTCTTACGGGGTTGGAACAACATGAGGGTGAGTAATTACTGACAGAATTTTCATTTTTGGGTGAACTAACCCTTTAAGGACTAATTGCATGGAAAAGAGCAATCAGAGCAAGTCTCTAAAATGGCCCCCTTTGTGCAAGAAAGTAATATGGTATGAAACGACATGGGGGTGAGTAAATGATGGCAGAATTTTCATTTATGGCTGAACTGTTCCTTTTAGGTTGAATGGGGTTGATAAACTGCATCTTTTGAGTTGAGCCGAGTTCATTTAAAAGCCTTACAAAAGAAGTCTGACACTCTAATGCTGTCTTCACACTTCTCCCTTTTAGATCTTTTCCTCTTTTATTGTCAGGTGGCACAGAAAAACACAAATTTTCATCTTCTCAAAACCAGTTCTCTTGTGTTTCATATCATTTTTCATCATTTTTATCTCTCTTACTATGTCTTTTGCTTTCACAGTATATCACTGTCATTCCCTTTCTCAGAGACACGATTTGATTCTGTTCATCTCTTCTTCCACCCTTATACATTTTGAAACACTCAATATAAAAACAAAAAAAACAGAAGACAGAACTTGTATTTGCTTGCAATAGACTCTAACCAGACACACACAAAATGCACACAGTGAGCTTTAATGATGTGTCCGGTTCTATTAGCTGTGCTGCCATCTTACTATTCAATGAGTTCATTATTCACCCTCCTGTGACTCTGGGGCCTCTTATCTCCCTGCATTTCTCTGCATGTCAACCCCTCCACACCTCCTGACTGACCCCGCAGGGATTTTTAATGGAGATCAGTGCAGCGGACTCTCACTTCTGATCTCTTTCAAATCGGATGAAGTTAAGTTAAACCAACAAAAGAAAACTTGCCTCAAATACAATAGCAGTGAGTGCTTAAATGGAGGAAGGTTGTGGTTTAGCCACTGTGTGTGTGAAGGTAATCTTTATTCTCAGCCGGCTGAAGCGTGGGCCTCCCGTCGGGATCACAGCGGCAAACTCTCGGAGAGAGGTGCGGTGGCGCGCTGGGGGATAGATATAAACTCACACGTTTACGAGAATGCCGCTTCCACATCACCCATCTCTCTCTGTAATCAGGAGCCCGCAGTCAAGCGTTTGATGAGCTGCTCACTTGTCCCGCTTGTGCCGACAGGTAAAAAACGAAGCGACCGTGGAATGTGCTTACGGTCTGTCTGGGGCCGCGGATCAAAGGGGCCGCTAAAGGGATCCACAGATCAGAGCCGACATCCAGAAGCCAATAACTGTGGGATTAAGATAAAAATCAGCCTTTCACTGATTTCATCTCTTTAATTTTTCCTCTCGTTTTATTCCTCTTTCACTTCTTTTCTATTCCTAAATTAATGCAGTCTCTTTCTTTTTTGTGGTGTTTTTTTTTTTTTGAAAAGGCAGTGTAGGACTGCAGATTCTCTCGGGCTGATAATGCGCACAGTTAAAGTGGCTCATTAAACCCATTTTTCACACAGAAATCACTACGTAGCTCCAAGTCTGCAGTCAGCACTTTCCTTCCCCCACCCATCCGCTGGGTTGTATAAGCGTCTGATAAAAATAGTGCAATTGAATCAAACTGCACATCATTTCATCAAACTGTTTGACTCCTTCTGCGTTTGCAGCTTCTTGTTTATTAAAACTCTTCTTAAAGGAATAGTTCACCCAAAAGTCACCATGATGTTTCTGCGTGACTTTCTTTTGTGGAACACAGAAATGAACAAAAACTCTTTTCCATGCAATAACAGTAGATTTAAAACTTTAAAGGCGCCATAAAAGTATCATAAAATTGGTCCATATGACTTCTGTGCTATTAAAAGTCTACTGAAGGAGAAACAGACTGAAATTTAATTGACTGAAACATTTGGCATCCACCCTAGCTCACCGTGCCACATTCAGAAGAGTTCATAAGTAGTGATGTCTGATTAATGAAGGAATCCTTCTTTTTCGTTGGATCTTTTTAATGAACCTATTAATTCACTTCACAAAGCGAGTCTTGTAAGATTCATGAATTATGTTGCATTATGTATCCTGTTCTCTCTAATTTAATGTTTCAGAGGAGAGGAAGATTATCAGTGAATAACAACATACATTTCAGTCAGTTTTGTACACAAAACTATTGTATGGCTTATTAAGATAATGCACCATATATAGAGAAAAAGTCATCATTTTATGGAGAATTTGTAGCAATTTTGCAGCTTGACTGCCCCTTTCAGTTTCACTATTAAAAAGAGTGGCACAGATATTCATTAAAATCACTCTTGTGTTCCACAAACAAAAGAAAGTCAAATAGGTTGGAACAACATCACGGTTAGTATATTATGATAAAATCATTTTTGGATAAGCTATCTCTTTAACAGATAAACCCAACATCACAGACCTGTGGCCGGTTGCATTAACTACTTGTACTAGCCTAGTCATTTGGTATAGCCCTTACTATCAGAATAGTAAGACTAGTTGGTCAGACTAGTTCTTATAGTGGCCATGTTGATGCATTTGGCGACTGGAGTACAAGCAGTAAGCGTGGACACAGCAACAGAGAGATTTCCATATTTCACTTATTATATGGTAGCTCCAAAACAAAGATCCTAGTCAGCAAATGCAGAGATAAGTGTGTGTATTTGTGTGTGAGAGAGAAACTTTCTCTCTCTGACACTGATGTGGTGTGGCACTGAAAGCCTGCAGCAGTTTTCTGGCTTGCGGTTACATCCTGCAGCTTCACACTGGCTTAGACAAGCAGAACAACGCTAAGAGCTTGCACAGACACACATTTGTACACAAATATAGAGGGGGAAGGCAAAAGAGAGCACTCAACAAAGTAACCACATTTAGGGATTAGAGGACGTGGGCAAAACCGCTCCACGGAGAAACTCTGACAAAGCCAGACAGCAAAGAGCAGAAACAAAACAGACAGCTGTTTCCAAAAAACCCTGTCAAAAACTCTCAATTAAATCAAGCCAGTCTGAGCTCATCTACGAATTAACTCCACTCGACTCGGTTTAAAGGATCCAACTAAACAAGACTTTAATGAATTCATATTGAGAAACAAATTAGAGCCTGTGATGAGGCAGGTGATATTACAGAAAAAAACTTTTCAAGTGCCGTGTGTTTGTTTCTTAAAGGAACACCTCAGAATCACAATCATCTACTAACTCTTATGCCATCCCACATACATATGATTTAATTTTGTCATGAAAAACACAAAATGAGAAATTTAGCAAAATGTTCAAGCTGCTCTTTTTTCATAAAATGAAAGCATGCTTTAATCAGGAACTCTCAAGCAAAAAAAAAAAAGCATAAAACATTACAAGTCTAGCCCATACAATATGCATACAGTATTCCATGTACAGTACTGTGCGAAAGTATTAGATTTTTTCAAAATAATACTATTATTCAGCAGAGATGCATTAAATTGATGCAAAAGTTATATGCAAAGCCTTGCACATTGTTACAAAAAAAAACTCATTTAAAAAATAATCTATTTATAATCAAAGAATCCTAAAGATTCTATCATGGTTTCCTTTCCACAAAAAATATTACAATTATAACTGTTTTGAACACTAATAATAATGTTTCTTGAGCAGCAAATCAGCAAACTAGAATGATTTCTGAAGGATCATGTGACAATGAAAACTGGAGTAATGATGCTGAAAATTCAGCTTTGAGATCACAAGGAATAAATTGCATGTTACTGTTTTTAAATCAAATAAATGCAGCCCAGCCCTGATGTGCATAAAATACTTTCTTCAAAAACATGTTTTCATACAATAGCTCTGGTGCATATTAAAGGTCTGTTCACACCAGGACTAATAAGGATAACTATGATGAGCTTTCACACCAACGGATAATAATAGCCTATGTTATGTTTTCCTCTAAGCATGTACTTCAGTTATATTCAGTTATCAGATTCAGAGATAAAGCAATAATTGGCAGATGCTGTATTACTGCAAGACCCCCTGTTGACGACCCCTGGATTTGACTATTTCATTTCATGAACTATAATATGTATCTGTTATTTTACAGAAAGACTAAAGGAAGACTAATGTGTCTGTCGAAATCATACAGTTCTTGAAATTCTCTTCTCATTTTTAAATTCAGTGTCTCTGAATTCCTTTTCCCTGTTGGTCACATGCAGGTCTCATAAACCCAGTTCGGGGGCATCTGAAGCTTGGGTCTTTCTCCCTTGTGTATCTGCCATCATCTGGTCAGCATTAGAGCTGCACCGACACTGGGTTTACACAACACCCGCTCGACCGCTGGATCTGACCTCCACGCACAGGCAACTTTCACATGTGTAAGCAGCAGCAGGCACACGTGTGTACAGTACAGAAACACACGCAGGCACATTGGTCAAGGTGACAGAATGTACAAGTGTATTGTGTGCGCATCACACCGGAGAGCGTGTGAGCACGTGTTTGTTTAATGTGCATGCGGCAGAATTCACCCAGAAGTTCAAGGCTGATATGGACCGGTGACTCAGTCCCAGCAGAAATGGCGGTTACGTGCCAAGACTTTTTGACAATGAGGCCAGTATCTTGAATTTTGCGGATCACTGGGTTATCTTTGCCGTAGCATTCTTAACTGAACCGAAGTACTTGAGCTGTAATCGAAAAACAAAAGCTGTAGCTTGCAAAAGGAGAGAATTTAATGCAGTGTGTGTGTAGGATTATGTCTGTGGGAACCCTCTGCTTTACAGCAGGACTGCATAGCGCTTTAGAGTCTCTTCCTCTCCGAATACATGAATAAAAAATAACTGCATAAAAAAAGGGTAAAAATCTGGCAGTGTACAAGTATATGGATATCCATCTTATGTAACGTGAATTAAAATCAGAGCTTTCGCCCTGTGTGAGCGTGTGTGGTGTGTGAAGGCATTGGTGACGACCGTACTTGTGTGTTTATCCCTCAAAGAGAGTGCGTGTGTGTGTGTGTCTGTTTATAAAGTGCTATGCTCAGATCCTAGTGCTTTAGCGAATGGTGAGGGGGAAAAATTACAATCCTCAAAAGCTGATGACAATGTGTTTGCCACAGAGAATATACTTATCACAGATGCCAAGAAAATTAGCATGGAAATGATTCAGCTGACAGTCTAACATTATATCTGACTGCAAAGGCCCAAAATATTTATGCTTACAGCTGAAGAGAGTGGAAGAACGAGGGAGAGAGAAAGAGGGAGAGGGAAATGAAATGCACACATCTAAAAACCCAAGAGAAAGAAAACCTCTTTATGAAGTCAAGAGAAATGCAATGTGAAGGATCCTGGCTCGGTTACAGAAAAAAGTGAAGAGAGAGAGAGAGAGAGAGAGAGAGAGAGATGGGGGAGAGGCTGACTTCAGACTTCAGAAATGGACCCACTGCAGAGACCATGGACTGTGACATTGTGGGTTGCCATAGAAACGGGGACAGGCGCTTATGTGTTAACAGTTTGCATATAGATTGAAATGAATGTGTGCGTCTGGACTGCTGAGGAATTAGCAATAAATTAAATTAGCATGTTATTCCACTCGCAGCTTAACATAGCTACACCATTTTTCAAAATATGCCCAGTTTGTCTCATTAAAAGCCCTCACTGTATATTTTCATGTCACGATCATACGGTTTTACATCAACGTGAGAAGATTCGAGCTATATCAGACTTGTCCACTTTCTGCAAATAATCAGTCTAAACGTAATTAGCAAATAACATAAATGCCAATTAACTTTTTTCAACTAACACAATATTCTTTTTAACATTATATTACAATAATATATATAATTGTAATGATGATAAAACAAATATAAATTATTCAAATAACTGTGATTCAGTTAACCGTGTTTTATTACACACATTTTTTTTTTTATATTCCATGTTATACACTGCATTTATAATAAAAAAAAAATGCACAGGTTTTAGATAAAAGCACGGCGTATCACACTGCAATACACTGTCACAACTTGACATCATGTTCAAGTTCAATTTAAATTTAACTTTCTTTACCATTTATTTATCTGTATTAAAACACACATATTATGGGAGGCCAAATGTAGGTCCATGTTCCTCGGTTTCTTTTTTTTAAACTCCTGAGATGATGCTTTTGCTTATTCTCTCTCTCTATCTCATTAGATGAGCATTTTCAGAGTATACGATCTGCAAGTACAGCATACCACTATCCCAGAATGAGTCTTTCTTTCTCTCTCATTCTCTCTGCCCTGACCAACTCTTGGTTTGAATGAGACTGTGGCTAATTGAAGGTATAGCCATTATTTCTCTCCATGCTGTAATTATGTTTACATATTAAAGAGGAGAGTCCAGAGAAAGGATCTTCAGCTGATGTGCAAATCCGGTCCATTACAAACCATTGATCATTAGAGCTGTTACATTAGAGTGTTTTCTCTTTTGATTATGTTATCTCTCTCTTTTTCTCAAATTGTTATCTGCTTCTGAGGTGGATTCGCTTATCTCAACTGTGGAAATGTTGATCATGCATATCCATTTTTTTTAACGCCCATAAAATAATAAACATCAGGAGTTGGCCATCTGAGAACTATTACGAACTTTAGATGAAAACGGGAGACACATTTAGGAATTTTAATTGCAACATTAGCATAACAGCATCATTAAAGTATACAGTACATACGTCTGAAAATGCTGAAAGTCATGATTTAAGCTCTCAAGATGTTATTCTGTGCTCTTAGTTGCACTCTGTTTCAATCTGAAGAATTTGCAGACTGCTCAGCATTTGAAGCATCCAGCATATCTTCACAGTATGGAAACGACTAATGCCTGATCATTTGAAGAGGAGAGATATGGTTCCTCCGAGTCATGAATATCAATACAGATGAAGCAATGTGAGTAGAGGCTTTTCATGGTTAGCATCTAAATTGGTTTTTTTTTGGTCTTTTATAGTAGTTATACGATTCTAAGTATGTTATTAAAGGGGATAGTTGTTTCAAACCTGTATGAATTTCTTTCTTCTGCTGAACACAAAAGAAGGTATTGTGAAGAATATGAAAAAAATATATATATACCTTGGAAGTCAATGGGGCCCATCAACTGTTTGGTTACCCATATTCTTCAAAATATCTTCTTTTGTGTTCAGCAGAAGAAAGAAATTCATACGGGTTTGGAACAACTTGATGCTGAGTAATTGATGACAGAACTTTCATTTTTGGGGGAACTATCCCTTTAAGCCAAACTGTCAAATATTTTGTTTAAACATAAATCTTTCTCCCAAACTAATATTGTGTCCTGACAAGGCATGATGGAACACAATTCCACTGACAGGTACATTTTCTGTCCACATAGAAAGTGGGAAATGACATTTATTCAGTTGTCTGACACTTTTATACAAAGTGACTTAATGAGAATAATACAAGCAGAAGTGAGAATGAATGCAAGCGGCAGAGAGAACACAATACAAGTATCACTACCATACCGAATTTACATTAGGTACTAAAATAGTGCGACTGCACAACGTTAGATAGAAAAGTGCTCCTCCAAAAATGTCTCTCTGGCCTTTTTTTTGGAAGATTTTGCTGTTCAGGTAAAGGTTTGGAATTAACTTGAGCACTGAGGAACAGTGAATGTGAAGGTTTAAGAAAGTGACCTTGTACACATCATTCATTTTAGACATCATTCGTTTTACTGACCACAGGGGACCGGAGAGATCTTAAGTGTTTAGGTAAGAGCGTACAGAGCCAGAGGCTGTTCTGTATGCTGTCAGAGTTTTCAGTTTCATCGTATTGTGCCTGCTTGAGATGAATTGTAAGACTTCAAGTTTGAAATCATTTAAGTTTGAATGAGTTGCAAAGTACAAGGATTTTGCTCTTTAAAATCAACTGCAATAAAGTTTAGTCCTAATGTCGCTCAAACACACCTGGCTGTAATTTACAAGTGAACCCAAAGACACTGATTAGCTGATTCATGTTTGATTACAGCTGGAATTAAACGCTGCAGGAAGGATAAATCTCCACAGGAGCAGAACTGTGCACCTCTGCTGTCAACTCAGTCATTAACTACCGGTAATAAAAAAATTACATAAATAAATTAAAAAGAATAGAAAGACAGACATATAGACGGACGAAGAGGACAAATAGGTTTGACGAACAGCAGCGCTGTAGCTCTGGATTTAATACATACACTATTACCGAAACATGTAGTTATTACACTTTTGTAGTTATTAAGAGACTGATGAACACGCACTTGTAAAGTTGTAAATAAAATACAAATATTTCTATTTCTACTTCATGTTTAATTGTTAATTGCCATTAATTTGTACTTATTTGTGAAATTCACTATCACTTTCTGAGTGAAAACTGTTTAAAGTACAAACACCAACTTGTTTTTATTCAGTCTGGGAAAAGCAGATTTGGAAGAGTATCATAATAGCCAAAAACAAATGTACTAATGTATTTATGTGCCATAGAATACAAAAGGCATCACTATGGATGTGAAATATGATGTTCTGTCAGTCTCGTGGTTGTGAATTGTGGTTGTGTTTTTTCAGATCCACCGCCCTGCTTCCACCAGCCAAGCAGAAATGATCACAGGAGTAATTGATTGACAGGTTATCTCAGAGAGACGCCTGTGCACACTAATGAATAGATCTGGAATGCAGCAGTGAAGGAAAATAATCTATAGCCATCAAAAGTCATATTATGAGATTAAAGGAGACAAACCCATTTAGATTGAGTTAATCAAGTATTCTGGGCCAAACACAAGCTTGTAAATATACATAATGGCCCACTGCATCACTGCAGAGAAAACAAATGAACCAAACATCAGGCCATCAGCTTAGACAGGCTTGTAAAGTTTGGGAAGACAAGATTTGGCGGTAGGGGTTAGAGAAGAAGACGACGACTTGTTTGGTTTTGGAGTGGCAGTCAGGGCACACTGACATTTCCTTTAGATGTGGACTTTTTCAGAAGGCCTGCAGGCGAGACGGGATTGCCCGCGACGACCGCCACCGAAGAGGGCGAAGCTGAACACTGACACTAACAACAGGAGACAGAGCAGGCGACGTGACGTAACCTATTACACTTTAATACCTGTCTAAAACAATCTCCCTCTCCATCACACACACTCTCACACTTCAAGCCGCAAGCTCAGATCATAGACTCCCTCTGTCCCCTTTGTGCGTGCACACGTATACGCTTGATAAACCCCCAAATGCGTCACAAATGCCCAGGCTTGCACAGATTCATGAATATACACACACATGCAGACAAATTCCCTGCTGTCACAGCCCCCAAATATGCCGTGTCAGGTCTCGCAGAGCAGGTGTGTTACTCAGGGCAGAGTGTGTGTTACACAGGGCTGGCTTGACCCACACGTGAGTGTTCAGCTGTGCACGGAGAGCCCTGGAGGATTACTGTACGTGGGCAGGGATGAGGTTCTGTGCGTGCCTCTGTAATGCTGGGTAATCAATATTGTATATGAGTAAAGCTGTGCGCACTAAATAATGAGGTAGTTGTAAGCTGTGTTAGACTGAATGATTACTGAACGTAATACATATCTAATGACAACAAAAAATGAATATCATCCTGGCTCAACAATAAACCACTTGCTTTCTGCCTCCTTTTAACAAAATAGTCATAAACAATCTGCAATATTATGCTTTATGGGTAAGGATCATATAGCCTATCATGACTATAATATAATTTTAATAGAGTACTAACTAAATAAAGTATTTGTTACACGTTATATTATTATATTTTGTATTAGAGCTGTTATTTATTATGACAATTAAGCAAATTGTCGGTCATAATAACGAAATAAATAAATAAAATCACATATCATGTATCATAAAGGTCTCATTAACATTACTGTGATGTGAAAAAAAATAACAATATATTTATTGAAAAGTATTCATACATGGTAGCATTCATTGTATTGCCTTTACTGATAAATAATTATTTTCATTATATAATGTTTTTTGTAACACTGTACTTAAAGCCTTTATATAAAACAAATTTTTAGGCCTGGTTTCACAGACAGGTCTTAGATTAAGCCAGGATTAGGCCGTAGTTCAATTAGGACATTTTAGTAGCTTTCATAAACATGCCTTATAAAAAAGTACTGGTGTGCATCTTGAGATAAAACAATTGCAGTGAAATATTTCATTGATTTCAGTTTCACAACAGCTCATACATGCCGGGGGTTAATGCATTAATTATGTCTTACAATTCACCTTATAATGCATTGTATGGTCTCATGAATAAATGTAACCAAAGTTATAACACACTAATATATAATGCATTAAAACACATGACAAACTAACAATTTCTTATATAACAGTTAGGAATCTGC
The DNA here is from genome assembly GCF_951802725.1 of Rutilus rutilus. NCBI lineage: Eukaryota > Metazoa > Chordata > Actinopteri > Cypriniformes > Leuciscidae > Rutilus > Rutilus rutilus. The sequence continues at coordinate 14,595,526 of NC_140212.1, read as the reverse complement.
AAATACCAATGCATTTTAACTTTGGTTACAATTATTAATTATAATGCATTATACATAAAGTTTATTAATGAATTGATTTGTTTTAAATCTTGATTTAATCACATTGTAAAGAGGTTGAGAAACATATAATGCATCTGGATCAGAAGCACACAATCCTGATCACACTGCTTCACCTTTCCCTTCCATGTCATGTCAAGGGCAGATGCTCTGTCTGCGGTCTTAGTTCCCTGAGACCTTTTCTCTCTAATCCAGCAATTAACATGAATTAATTAATGATAAAAGGGAGGCCAAAGCAGACCTTGAAGATGCTGTTCTGCCTCGTAAGCATTCTGATCTCCTCTGAAGGTCACTAGCCTGCTTCAGATCTTGGAGCTAAGGAACAATACAATAACTGAACTTTTGAAGCTTGCAGTCTCCCTCATCTTTATCCCTTTTCTTCAATCGCTCTCTTTCATACCCATATTTCATTCTCTCTCTTTCGTTTCCTTTATCTGTTTTCATTAAGCGTCTTTGAAGGTTTTCTGCAAAGGTTTTTCACAACACAGTCCGACTCAACCCCGGCTAATGCAATCAGAAGAGATCGATTGAGATTTTTTTTGCTTGTGAGTTTCTTGAATTTTTCTTAACATATACAGCTTTTGTTCAAATAAACAGTGACGTAAATAATAGATGGTGTTACAAAAACAATAACCACAGCAAAATAGGTGCAAAGAGAGAGAAACAATGTATACACTTGCATACTATAAAATATTGTATTGATAAAATAGTGTGGTGTTCAAATAAGTGATCACATAAGAGTTGTTTTCTCTGTTGTGTGGCTCTCTCTCACTCACTCAAACACACACACATGCACACGGATGCTTCCATGCTCTGAAGCAGAAAAAGTGCAGGGTCGGTCAAGAGGAGACTAAGTTGGCTTGAAAAGTAAAAAAACAGGATTCTCATTGCTTAATGACCTCTTCTGCCCCCTGGTGTTCAAATAACATCTGACTACTAGAGACTCACTAGAGAGAGATTTTGTCCTAAGGGGAGATTCACATTTTTCGTTTTTGTTCTTTTTCCACATTTTTTAAAATGCGTAGATATCCATATAAGAACACTTAATGGATGCAGAACATTCACATTGCTTGGCATGTGCCCTTATATAAATGCATTTTTCTGGATAAACTTAAAAGTTCACCTGGAGTTCAAGCCAAAATTGGCTCTGGCAACTGGCAAATGTTATAGGCATAACATCCAAAACTCAAACTAACCTTTTAAACTTATTTATTCTTATTTCCCCTTTACAGATTGATATTGAATCCATCCATTTCTGTTTCATCCACTGGCACAGTTAATGACTAGTGATGTCAGGCCATTAATAAAGAAAATGTAAACCATTTTAAAGCTCATTTAATTATGTAAATATTAAAACATGAATGTGTAATAAAATATAATGTCATATAATATTAAATTATTGAAAGTACTTACAAGATTACTTTTCCTACTAGTCTACTGCCAAACAAAGACAAAATACAATACCTGCACCAACACTGAAACTGAGAAAAAAAAGGTCTTTTTTATTTTTTATTTTATTGAACATCAGTTTTCACACTCCATTTTGACCAAATGTGCAGTTACTATGTTTTGCCTTTGCATGGCAGTACTGTGAGAAAGTCACATTTGAGTTTTGCTTCTCTCCATCTCACTAAACAAATAAAGTCTGCATTTGTGGTGTTATCACAAAAACAAAAAATAACTCACCAAAATAATATTTTTGCCAGTGTATCTAAGCAGCAGAAGATATTGGGAATAGACATTATCAAACTGTAACTGGAATGCCCAACATAACTACAGACTGCAGACAACATGCAGCTTAAAATGTGAAGTGGAAATGACATTGAAGGGATAGTAACTACAAGACAAATGAATGTTCTGTCACCATTAACTCACACTTATGTTGTTCAAAGCCCGTATGGCTTTCTTTCATATGTGGAAAACAAAAGGAATGTCTGAGCAGAATTCCTGAGCAGCTTTCTTCACACTGAATGTGAATGAGCACCAAGGGATGGCAAACCTTACAAGAACTTTGAGTGAGGACTGAATTTGCAGTCATTATCAAAATAAAATCTGGCCTTGAAAATCCTGAAGGATGGCCGTGGTCACCTTTTGCTTTCACTTTATGGAAAAGAGTAGCTTGGACATTCTGCTAAACATCTCCATTTGTGTTCCACAGAAGAAGCTCAGTTACGCAGGTTTCAAAACACATGAAGATAAATAATGGTGTAAATAATAGAACTTTCAGTTTTTGGAAGAACTATTTTAAAGCTACACTGTGTAGGATTTTCTCCCATCTAGCGGTGAAATTGTTTATGACTACCAACTGAATATTACTTTCTAACCCCTCTCATTCCGAGGGCTTTTTAACTCCTACGGTGGCCGTATTATTTCAAATCTGCCGGCAGTCGCGAGTAATCTCCCCCTCGCATTCGTCACGGTGCCACTGAGTGTCAAAACGCGAAAGGCGAAGCTTGAATTTCCAGGTATGTCCCTCTTTAGCTAATGTATTTTCAAGATGGAGGCGCAACATGGCTGCCGCCATTCGAGCGACTCGCTCGTATGTATTCTAAATGGCAGATTCTACGCTTATGAGAATACTTGATTAGTTGGTAGAAGTAATTACACATTAATGAGCACATATGATTTTGAAAGAACAAAGTGTTTTTTGCTAAGAATCAACTTAAAAAATTACACAGTGTAGCTTTAAAGTCATTGAATTCCCTATTGTTGATCAAACAGATGCAATTTGTCAAGTGTGCATTATCTGTCTGCTATTCTTTTAATATTTAGACGGTAAAACAAGCACATAAACACACTGTAAAAAAATTCTAACCTCTCCAAGTAAAAATTTTCTAGTGACTGGTCACATATACATTTTTAAATTGGCCCAAGTGCAATTCTTGTTGCAATAGTCTGTTAACATTGGCTCAATGAGAAATAATACGTCAGACTAATTGAAAAATTTAGATGTGACCAGTCACTAGAAAATTTTGACTTGGGGATGTATTCTTTTTTTACAGTGCATATACAAACTGTTTAAGTCTTTACTTTAACTGATATTGACTATTTGACAAAGTTACTTAGTAAACTTAGTAAACCATAGTCATAGTAAGTTTCTCTGAAACTTTAATTGAAGTGCCTTCAGTGCAAAAGGTTTGAATTCTTGAATATTTTAAGCTGATTCACTAACCTTGAGCAGAATTTCCTGACTAAGTTCAATCAAAACTTTCTAAAATTGATATTAGAGGAAGACTGTAATCATCAGGGGAGTTTGTTTCTGACATGCTCTTTTGAGGGAGTTCCTTTGCAGTTGTCTACATCTGCAGTTGTTCTCTTTTACCAGTAGATGGCATCAGCAGTTAAAAGAGAAGAAGCCTGCTGACACTTCTGTCATGTACAGAGTGGAGCCTCTGCTAAAGAGGGAGAAACCCTGAAGACCTGCTATATTGGATTTTTTATGGAAAAAGAAAATAATGCTAACTAAAAAAAAATGTTAAGGTGCATACTCCACAGCTCTACCAGCCTCAATGTATTTGGTGGTGATATACCGTAAGCATAATTTTACTAGGTTTTGTCTACATCTATAGAACACACACACACACACACAGGTTTAAAAAAGTCACTATATGCTGTGCACAATACTGCAACTGCAAGTCTTCTATTATCACATAATGTCTGCAGTTTACTGTAAACAGTAATAGTTGTAAAAATGTGTTTAACATAATGATTTAACATTTTTAAATCTCACTGATTAAAGGTGTTTGTTTCGTGATTTGTCATTTAGCAAACTCTTGATTAAGAGACTGTACTAGGTTGTTACAGAAATCTGGATTTTAACCCTTGATTCATGGATTAAAAAACAATCCAAAGAACACCACAATAGCATGAACACATATGTCAGCTAAAAATAATTCTGCTTAAATACAGTGCAATGCCTGCAAGTAACAAGTCTTAATTTTGAACAGTATGTTTATAATTTATAACTGAAGATTTATTTTTTGCTTTAAAATCCTGTTTTGCTTAAAATGTTGACCTGTTGTGCTATATTTATTTAAAACATTTTTTTTTTTTTTTTGATTAAAATGTATTAATGCCATTGCATTAGATTACAAATTATGTGTGGCTTATTCTTGAGGTGCTTGTACTGTACTGCAACATCTTCCTTCAATCCTTCAATCTGTAAAGATTAAAACTGATGCATCTGTTAGCAGAGTAACATAAAATGTTTGCTTTAATCAGAAACTATAGTAAACAACATACAGTTTTCTGCACCTATATCAGTTAAAACAATATAAAGGAATACAAGGAATAACACTTCTTGCCTAAACAATGTATATAGTGTATTTTAAAACTGGAAACATTTGTAATATTGCCTACAACAGAAGATCAAATCGCAACTGCTTGATTATCTTCACAAAATCTAAGCCCAGATCTAATCTGCTAAATAGGGCTATAAGACATGAAGATATTAGTATTATAAACATTAACATCATTCATTTTTGTAAAGCTACTTTGAGACAATGTGCATTGTGAAAAGCACTACACAAATACATTTGACTTTACTTGAACAATCAGTATGCTCAGGTAGCATATCAATGGATCACATTTTGGTTAGCCTTGGTTCCCCTTCCCCAAAATAAATATATATAAACACAATTAGTGCCATTTAATGCTCAGCTAGAACCTGAGTGTGAGGAGCAGATTCTTCACATTTATACACAACGCTCACAGGCATAAGCAAGCTTCTGTAAGCATCAACACGTAGACACAGTGAAGGATACCATTTCATAAAGGGAGTGGCCGATGCATTTCATTAATTAATTAATGCTTCGTGCGGAGCACATGGTTGATGTTGGCGTTTTTTGGTCGTGGTGCGGCACATAGCGCTCACGTGCTGCCTACTAGGTTTCGGTCATTGATTAAAAAAATAAAAAATAAAAAAAGATTTTATTTCCGGTTTTATGTGAATCCACATCGATATCATCAAATATGCGTTACATTGGAGCTGAATGGGTGAATGAATGAATGAATAGGGAATGAGTGAATGGCTGCTTCACCCTATGGCTGCCTATCGGTCGCTGCTATGGAGAGGTATGTAATGGTGATAAAACCATTGCAAACCCGATAAATATTTCCAAATCAAGTGTTTGTTAGCAGAAGAAATTATAACATGTGCATGTACATATGCATGTAGCACTTAAAACAACTACGACAGAGGCACTATTTCTTCTTTTTTGTACGCTTTCTATGGTAGAGCTCCCCACTAAACACGCGAGGACTCACGAGCTCTCCAGACAGATGACTGCTCGCGCTCGGCACTTTCTATTTTTGTCCTCGTGGCGCTGTTTCTGCTCTTACTACCATTTTTTGATTGCGGGCGGGAATAAAACAACCCGGAGAACAACTCTCCTCTGCTCTGTCCCTCACTTTGATATTTATGTAACCTTGCCCGCTCCTTAAAATAGTCGTAAAGTCGTACCTGCTCGTGCGCCACTCGTCCTTGCGAGCTTTACACTCTCTGAAGAAGAAAAGAGGAAACATAATAAAAAGAAGAAGACAATGTAGGGGGAGGGAGCGAATCAGAATATTATGGATTGATACAAATAGTCGCTTGCGCCAACCCTCAGCCAGAGTTGAATTAATGTGTTACTATTTTTGGAACGCCTGTGTTTCCAGGGGAAACCTAATGACGCAATGACGTCAATGCAGGTCAACAGCAGACTGGAGGAATTGAGCGCTTCCATTAGATTTTGCAGTATTTTCCAGAAACGCGGAAAGGACAAAATGGATTAGTTTAAAATGTATTAAAACATCAGAGTGTAATTTGAAAACATTAAAGATCAATGTGAGTGGAGCACATTCGAATCTATTGGAATTATTATTACAAAAAAAAAAGAAAAAAAAAAGAGATCTCGTCTTCCTTGAAGCATCGCTCACACGGTAAGTCTGACATGTATTTTCTTTTAACGCTCACGAATCCGCGTTGCCTTGTGTCGTCCCCTTTAATGGGGCTTGGTAGAAGCATTGGTAATGTATTTCTGACTTTCTAAAAGACAGTCTGATATATGTTCTGTCTTCATCTGTAAACTCAACACATGCAGAAAACACCCTGTTTCAGATGGTTTCTATGGAGCGGGTTATAAGCGCCTATAAATGAGCTATAACGCGCGTGCTTCGCCCTGCGTCCCTTTGCGCGCTTTTAAAACCCATTTAGAGCTATTACAACTGTTGAAACGTGAATCATTTCGTAGTGCTTACTTATCTTCGCTTGAAATCGTCTGAAATTGCTTCCAATTATTTAATTGCGTTTTTCAAATGCTGACTCGTGACTGAATGTGGTGTGGAACAGGCGCCTGCGAGTATGCATAGGAAAATACAACGCAAACACGCAATATGTTAACCGCCCGATTCGTAAATGCTTTTATGTGCTTTATAAAACAGCTAAAGGTGTGGGACAGTGGCATGTAGGCTATAGAACTGAAATAATTAGTCAGTCATATCCACTTCCATAAACACGAACATGATTTTCGTCCGGTACTAACGTTACACCAAACCGACTAGGGTAGCGCAAAAGCATTAGCAACAAGTACTATAAGGATTGTATTATAAACATTCCTGTTTTGTGCAACATACTTGATTAAATGTAACCATTGAAACCTTCTTACAAACATACATGGGAAGCAAACACCCTCGCAATAAAAGAGAAATGTTACACACATGCTCACACCCCTAAAACAACTACACTTATACACACAGAGAAAGAGGGGTATTGAAAGACACCCAATCAAAAAAAAAAAAAAGTGATTTAAATATTCTCTTGTGGAAAGTCATATTTGAATAAGTTAAATTTTATGTTTCAGATTACAAGCACCTGTGTTTGTATCATCGGTGTGACGAAACCCCCTTCTTTTCCCCATCTCTTCCACAAACTGTGGGTGTGTGCAGCACAGGGCGTTCACCGCGGCGGGTGGGTTTCAGCACCGTGGACAGCAGCCCATTCAGCACAACGGACAGCAACCGTTTAATTAACACGCCTCCTTCAATCAGCCCGAATACACCACATCAGCCATGCCAGTACGTTTGTCTTTGCGTTACTCAAAATGCACGTATGTGTTTCATTTCTCAGTGATGGTCATTTACACACAGTGTGAACATGGAGATAAACACGGGTTAAAAATGATTGGATAAAGGCCCATTAGATTTTGGTGGTTGATTTGGGCGACTAAAAAACCCGCTAAAGTCGTTAAACGGAACTGTGGCAGAGGCGCAATCAGAAAAGGGAGGAGAGCGCGCATGGGAGAGCGACACTTTTACACATATGACGCATTTAGTGAGGTAAGCCTAACGGATGCCTACGTCATCTACTCCGCTGGACCCCAACCATCTTTGGCCCAGTAACAAATAAGACGCAGAATACAATGCTATAGAAAGGATCGGATGAAAGGGCGTTTCACATCTGACACAAGACAGTTTCGGGGTGCATTTTGGCAGATTTTCACAGGTGAAATTATGCTTGAACTTGCGCAAATATGGGGTGCAGGAATGGGTTTCTTACACTATGCGCGAGAACGAGGAGCGTAGTTAAGTGGACTAACCTGTGACGCGTGAAGTTTAGGCTGCACGTCATAAACGCAACAACCGATGCACAGAAACATACATTTTTGGTAATTTAGGCTGGACAATCAAAGAGCGCAAGAAACAGTCAAGTAATGGTGCTCATTCTGTGTAATTGAATCATTTACATTGTGTAATTGTAGTAGTTTAAATTAAAGCCGTTCCTGGTTTCAAACTGTTAACCTATTTGAGACGGATAAATATGTGTGTGTTCATTATTGTTTTTAAGAAATAATTTCTTAATGAAAGAAGGCTGACATTCACATTTCATTCTCTCTCCCTCCCTTTCCCTCTCTCCTTTTCTCTGTTCAGATATACGAAGCTGATTTCCAGGTCCCTGTCTTGTCCTTTTCAGGTCTTTTTGCGGTCTGGGCTTGCTGTTCCTTGAACCAGTAGCCAGGAAGCCCTTACCCCAAAAAGTATCTGCAGAGGACCACATCATCTTAACAGATATATCAAGCTCTCAAAATTTCCATCAAACGCCAGATTACTGAAAAAACTGCCCTTTTTGCATAACACACTCAAAAATCTATTCACATTTAAAAGCTAAGCATTTCTAAACCCGCCATAACCATCATGGTACAGTATTTTGCATAGATTCAACAACACATTTTGCTGTGGAAGATTTACAGACCTTGTACTTTTTTATATAATTTGACTTCCTATCTAAAATAAACCCAAATCCTGTATCAAATAAACAAAAAACACAGTATAGCTGAAGGAGAAGTGAAACAGAACCTGTGCAGAAATTAAGGCAAAGCCCTTACACTACATCAGCCGTACGTTTGTCTTTGCGTTTCTCCATATGCACGTATATAGTGTTTCATTCCTCAGTGATGGTCATTTACATACAATGTGAACATGGAGATAAACACAGGTTAAAATGATTGGATAAAGGCCCATTAGATTTTGGTGGTTGATTTGGGCGACAAAACCCCCCACTAAAGTCGTTATAAGGAACTGTGGCAGAGGCGCAATCAGAAAAGGGAGGAGAGCGCGCATGGGAGCGCGACACTTTTACACATATGACGCATTTAGTGAGGTAAGCCTAACGGATGCCTACTTCATCTACTCCGCTGGACCCCAACCATATTTGGCCCGGTAACAAATAAGACGCAGAATACAATGCTGAGATACAATACTATAGAAAGGATCGGATGAAAGGGCGTTACATCTGACACGTGACGGTTTCGGGGTGCATTTTGGCAGATTTTCACAGGTGAAATTATACTTGAACTTGCGCAAATATGGGGTGCAGGAATGGGTTTCTTACACTATGCGCGAGAACGAGGAGCGTAGTTGGTTTAAGTGGACTAACCTGTGACGCGTGAAGTTTAGGCTGTACGTCATAAACGCAACAACCGATCCACAGAAACAAACATTTTTGGCAATTTAGGCTGGACAGAATACAATCAAAGAGCGCAAGAAGCTCATTCTGTGTAATTGAGCACCATTAAAAGCATTTAAAAGCTAAGCATTTCTAAACCAGCCATAACCATCATGGTACAGTATTTTGCATAGATTCAACAACACATTTTGCTGTGGAAGATTTACAGACCTTGTACGTTTTAATATAATTTGACTTCCTAAAATAAACCAAAATCCTGTATCAAATAAACAAAAAAAACACAGTAGGTGAAGGAGAACTGAAACAGAACCTACATCTGTGCAGAAATGAAGGCAAAGCCCTCGCCACAAATGTGTCGCACAAGATGAACTGTGATGCATTTAGCAACTTCAATCTGAAAACAACCAGATCTTAACTTTTACTTGTTGGCCGGAGTAACTGATACTGCTGAGTTAGATTATATTAATGTGTAATTGCAAGATGTAAGAAATCAATTCAAACTATAAGGCCTGTTTTATTTCTCAAAAGATCCATCTCAAAAAGTTTAATAAAAAGGATCATTCCATCAATATTGGTCAATACTGCACTAGTTTCTTAAACATGAAACAGTACATTAATATATACAATTTATTACATATGTATTGTTTTTTTCAGTTGCATTTTATTGTTTGTGGGTCTATGCAAAAAAAAAAAAAAATCTGACATTTATTTTTTGCCAAGAGCATTTATCCCCATAACTTCCTGCCCATTCACCGGGACACCAGCTGAGTGCTTTTGCCACGTGACTCTACTGTCCGCAGGCCTTTCTGTTGTTTCCGTTCTTCTCTTGGAGATCATGCACTTTACAAAAAGGGAGACCATATGCTTGACAGACTGTTTAAATGAGGCTCACCCAAATAAAGACTTAATAAATATATGTATCAAGTCTCTGTTAAGCAGAATTTTCTTTGTAAAGATAAGGTTTATGATATTACATCAAACTGAGAACTTAGAGAATGTAATCTTATTATTCAAAGTATTTCTTATTTCTTTTCCTTTTTTTAATAAACGCACAATCCTTCCTATACTAATGACGGTGTGACCCTCATATTGGAGATGGGGTTAGTCCATTTGAATTATGATTCAAAAACATGGCACACAATTTGTGTCACCATTTAGCCCTGGGAAATAGAGCAGTGCTCCACTGTTGTGGAACCACTTTTTTTGGGTCTCCATGTTGTAACGGACCTAATGAAGCCACTATTATAGACTTTGTTAGGAGTTTTGAATTTGCTAATAAAGGTTTTATTTTAATCAATTATTTAATTATTCCTTATTAATGGTATTTTGTTAGAAAGGTTTTAAATGTAACCAAAAGTTGCAATTAAAATATTGATGTTTGGTGCATTTCAGTGTTGTGTGAATCTTTCCTGCATGCGTATCTCTCTCTAGCTGAGTGGACTTGCATGAAATAAATGAATAAAACGTGATGCAAAGGTTGCAAGTAGAAACTGGAACGCTAATCAAATACTGTACAATATGGAATTTTGCACTCATAACTGTTATGCTTATATAACTGCACACTGCATAACTGCACTCTTATATCCTGCTTCTTATGAACAAAAATGGAGAAGCATTGAGTACATACTGGACAATTCAATTTACATTTTCTTTTTTATAAGGGAATATCCTTTCTAACTGTTCAACTATTCCCTCCCCTTCTTTTGACTCATTTGTATTTACCCTGATCTTCTGGTTTCTCTCTTGCATTTGAAACTTGACTCAGTGAAACCTCCTACAGGTCAAATTGAGCAGTGCGCTTTCACTCAGTTCAAGAGAAACAGACCGCAAGAGTTGAGGGAGTGCTTCTTTTTTTATCCTCCAAGTTATAATAATTTCTCTTCTCATCAAACAGTGCGGTTTTGCCTATCATAAAGAGTTTTTTAAAATGAAACAAATGGCTGAAATACACTAAACTTTTATGCTCAAATAATCAAAGAACAAGGTAAAAATATATATATATAGTTTGATCTAAGAGTAGAGAGTTGACTTTGATTCCATTTCTATTTATTTAAATACATTTTACTTGTACAGCACTTTGCATAGCTCTCCAGGCTCAGTTCTATTATGTACAGAAAATGATGTACAGTTTTCTGCAGACACTGATCATAAAATGTGATCTGATCTTCACAAGAATAGACAAACACAGTCTGCCAAAACAAATAGCATGGCAACAAATATACAATTTGTATATTTGCTGACCTATTCATGAGCTTTTCTGGAGCAGTGCAATGCAGTGATATTTTTCAAATGCTATGGAGGTGACCACGCTTGATGAAATCAGTACATGCAATCACACTATGAGCCTTTGTTTAGCACTCAACTACTTTGTGAAAAAGAATGCATTTGGAATAAAAGTGCCCCTATTATGCTATTTTAAAGGTTCCTAATCTTGTTTTGAAGGTCTCCTAGGTCAAAAAACAATTACATTTTCTCATTTCTCATACATTGCACATCACCACATTTTTTCAATGATTCTCAAACGACTCATCATATGAATGAGTCTCTCTAAATCCCTCCTTTCTCTGCTCTTCTCTGATTGGCCAGGTGGCCCAGTTTGTTGCGATTGGCCCACCGTGCTTGCTGGAAGCTAAACCCTATCATCATAACTAAACTTCAGCTCAAGGGACTTCCTCAGTCCTGGACAATTGAACACACTGTAAAGACAGTAACAATGGCGTCAATTTTACCATATCAATCCGAGCGTGAGTCAGATGATGAAGCATTGAAAGAGCTAGTTATTCAACCCGAACCTCCATCGCAAGGATGACCTGAGCAGGACATTTCTCAGTGATACATTACTCAGTTTGAGGTACATTATGAGATGTTGCAAATGTAATTCCTCACCATCAGTATTAACAAGTGTATGTCCATCATCTAACTATATTTCTAATTTATTGCGGTGCACATGCGGGAACTGTATTAATAACAGCCGAGCGCTAACGTGAATGACTGATGTAACATTAAAGTTTGCAAAACAAACCTTTATCTTTACTCAAAGTAGTAAGAACAACAGACAATCTGCATTAATAGATACAGTTTTAGGGAATAGTAGCCACAGCTGATTTCCAAAATTATTTCAGTAAGATGTAATAACGTGAGTTAGCCGGTTAGCCGGAAACTTAAGCTAACACAAACCTACCTAGTTTGAACACTCCGTAAAAAATGTATACATCAATAATTATTCATACTTACAGGTTGTGATTCTGAGAAGCAAGCTGGTCCAAAAAAACTGGGTACTGACCCATCTTTCCAGAGCAAGTGTTTTGCGAATCCTGCTCTGAACTCTGAAAATGACGTGTTTGAAGGCGGGACAAGTTGTTCGCGGACGGACAACGTGCAACATAGGCGGGCATTATGAAAATTTATTTTCTAGTGACGTAGAACCGTAACGCGGTGGGATTCGAATTACAAACGACTTGTTTGGGTGGTTCAGAGTCGATTCTTTCTTTTGAGACAATAACTTTATTTATCGATTTTACAACTTTGCACAAAGTTAACATTCACAAACAGCTATATAACACACTGCATGAAAGGGAATATTAAAAAAAAAACATATAGGGCCACTTTAATAAACCCAGTTTCACTGTGATTATTCTTTGCTATTCATAACAGGTTGCATCCTTCATACCGTATCACATAGACATGGGTGTCCATATTTGGAGAGTTTTACATATCCTGCCTTCGTGCAGCACATGATTTCCAGATAAGACACATCCTTCACCCCTCCACCCCAAACAGAACAGTTTTGAAAAGTTTGGTTAGGACAAAAGCAGACTGGAATCGAGTCTGAACAATTAGTGCTAGGCACAGATTTGGAAATTACGTAGAAATATTTCTCTGTGTCAATCATTTAATCATAAACAGATGGAAATCCTGGACAAAGTGCAAGTCATAGGATAATCGTATCCAAGCTGACTGAGCAGAATCAGACCAACCCCATAAACAGACTCTCACATGGACCCACAAGACCACATGATTTAATAAAAACCAAATGTAACATTCTCATGAATTATTCCACCATTTATCCTCACCTCAATGACATAATGAACACTTGCTGTTGTAGAAAACACCCAAGGAGGAGGAAACATGCACCAGTGGATTTTATATGAATACCTTTCTAATGATTCCATTTTCTTCTATTTCACCTCATTAAAGCATATCTACCAGACTATTAAATACAGGAAATTGCTGTATTTTCCCACTGTTTTTGCTGGCTCATGTTCTTGACGGTTTATTTGCACAGTAATGATGACCAAAGGAAGCTGTGACAAATGATTCAAATCCTCAGGCTTTTATGAATGATGCTATAAATCTGTGTCAGCCTCCTGAACTGCAGTCGGATTTGGATATCTGGGATTAAACTCTAACCTCTGACAGTAAATTGAGGAAAGGGACAGGAAGTGAATATGCGTCACATTAAAATTCAAAAGAAAAAAAAAACAAGCAGAGGTTTAATGAACTGTCTATTTACGGGAAGAACACTTTATTACCATCAGTCACTCAGTGATGTCAAATGTCAGCCAGAGTTGAACATGTGCATAAACTGTTTGTTTTGTAAGTGAATCAATATGTAGGCACATTTGTCTACAAAACCAACCAATTTTTTTTGCACAAATCAAAATGTTTAAGATCATGAGACACAATAATGAATTTGTTTTATGTTTAATCGGAAACGCTTGCATGTCCATGTACACAGCATTCTGTATTTCAGGTCCAACAAAAGTGTATCACATCCGTTGCTTCCATCTCTCACACATTACTGGATCTCAATGTAGCGTGTTAATGTGTGATCAAACCGACAGTGTCTGAGCACGAAGAGGCCAAATGGACTACCGGTAAGTGAAAACAAAAGACCAGAGCTGGATCTTAATTCCTCGTTATCACACACACACAGACTCTAAAAGCACATGGTATGCGTTTATGTGTGAGTCTGAGTGGGTGTGCCAATGAGTTTGTGATTAAAACATGAATTACCTTTAACGTATTAAATTATTTGCTCAGTAACAAAGCTAAAAAGACAAAACAGTTGACATGTAACTCTGTAGACAGAATAGAAAAGTTATATCTGAATAGAAAATAAGTATATTGCGACAAACAAAACCAATTAGGGTTTACGGTAAGAGTGCTGGGACTGACCCAAAGCCTTTTGTTTGGCAAAAAAAACTGTCATGTCACTGTTTTCTGTGGGAGATTACCGGCTGAATCACACAGGGTCCAGACTAGTCGCATTAAGAGCCCATAGAATCAAAACTGGACTTGTGTGACTTTTGGTCCATGTTTGGTTGCCTTGAGGTCATCTCTGTACTCCTAAAATATGACTACATTATTTCTTCGTTTAACAGAAGTATGAATTAAAACTGTATAATAGTCTTTCTTTTCCATGAAAACAAATAAAAAATATTGATGAAGTATCTTGAACTTTTACCAATTTTAAATGACAAAATATTGAAAAAAAAAAGAAGGAAATATGCCAACAAAGGGAAGAAAACAGTGGTTTCATTGGGTTACTAATGTTAACAAGTTTACTTCAGGTCTGCTTCTGTCAGAACACTAATAATTAACATACAAACAAACTGTTGAATCTACTTATAACTATCTACTTTTACAGTAACAACAGAATAGGCTATACAATTTCACTTACTACATACAATTTACTGGGTGTGTAACATAGGCTATATGTAAGACAATACACTCATTATTCAATTGTGTCATGCAGAACTGAAAGCCATCTGCGACTATCAGCACATACACTACCTTTAGATTAAGAAAGTTCAGATAGCAACTACACAGTATTCTATTCGGCTGTAGATATCCACCGTCAAGTCTTTGCTCATCTCTAGAAAAGTAAAACAACTTTCAACCAACATTCAGCTGAAGCAATGTGAAGCCAATGAAATCCAAAGCACATAATTTCCAGGAACTTACACTGAAAGCCTTCGGGAATTACATCACTGACACACACACACACACACACTCATTCAAACAAGTAAAAGTATTCAGACAGACGAGAGACAGGAAACACGCATGAGCATGAACACACAGTTCAGAGTATAAAGGAATGTAAGACCATTCCAGCCAGCAATCCAGTTTCATCCAGAGAATTCATAAAATGCTTCGTCAGGTTTTGCCTTACACCAAGAAGATCCCCCCAAAAAAACTCTACTGGCCATGAGACCTTCGGCAATCATGCTAGCTCAAAAGTAGTGATACAAAAACACTCACTAAGTAATAAACATGAATCTTTTAAAACTAAGTCATGAAGTATTTATGAAATGATACAGAGTCACAAACAGCACATTCTGACCATGAATCATGATCATGATGTCCACACAAAAAAAAAACATTGACACATTTACCAGGCGACAAAGTGCCAAATAATTTGTAGTTTTTATTTGTAATGTGCTCAACGCAAACCAGCTCTTATTATCTTCGCCTTGTTTAATGATTTGAATCTTGAATCTGAATTCTTGTCTGAGATTTTTTCTGCATCCGAATGAGGTAGGAAGTAAACAAGGCACGTCCGAATCATGTGATTGTATCACATCCTTTCTACTGAGATACATTTATATATGATCGATTTCTGAAGGTTACAACACAAGGAATTCACAAAGCCTAGTTTTTCCTCAAGCACTGCATTTTAATTAGGCCTTGTAACAACACTTTTACATAAATGCCAAGAGAAACAAGAGAAGAGATTTTTCCTTTTCAGTTTCTCATGTTTGTGGTCATTATCGTGCATCATTTTATCCACGATAAATAATTTAGTGACTTATACAGTACACTCAAAATATTAAGTTGAAATTGCAGTTAAATGTTGTACTTTTTCCTTCAAGTTCTTTTTCCCCATGTATAAATGTAGGAACTCCCATAGGGGGAAAAATCTTTGTCCTACTTAGGGTCACATTATAAAAAAATAAATGGGTGAATACAGAAAACAATACATCATTTGTTGACTGTTTACTAAAATGTTTTCTAACATTTTCTATAACAGGAGGTATAATTCAAGTAGTTCACGACAAAGACTACAGTATAAAAACATTCTTTCCATGCAACCGTTTTACAATAAATGACTTTAAACCATGATAAATGCAGCTGAGGTTTTAAATGCTAGATTATTTTGTTTACTGGCTATATATTCAACTTACAGAGACAAATATTTGGGTGGAAACTTCTGTTTAGAGAATAACACTTGAAACATGGACACTTTACTGGAAGTATCCTTTACTGGAAGTGTTCTTACCTGGAGCCCCTGGGTGCGATGTCACGGACCAGAACGAGTGGACGGTGTCTTCAAAACTATGGCAAACCAGACCAGACCGGCGCAGGGTGATTCACAGGGGCAATGAGTCAATCATCCACAGCTATAAAAGGGAGAGTCCTGCTTGAGTTTCTCAATATGCACATCAACACACCAGAGGTAAGCATTCACTCATTCACACAGACACTCTTGTCCACATGGACATAAAACATCCCAATATGACCTTTATGTCAATGAGACTGATAAAATATTAATTCTTGTAACAATTTAATTCATTATTTTACTGTACTAAACAGGGTAACTGTATTGATTTAAAAGTTTTTGATACGTTTGGATACTCTAACAATGCATACAATTAAACGTGACTTATGACAATATGATTTGTTGTTTTGCAGAAAGATGCATTCTTCCCTGATCTTTTGCCTCTCAATGGCAGCTCTGGTGTCTATTAGCATCAGCCGACCCACAGTTACAGAAGACAGGATACGAATCATGGCCCGAACCACCATCAGCAGAATTAAAAAAATCAAGGATGAGGTAAATGTTCTGCAGAGATTTAATCAACTTCATGTCGCTCCAAACCGTTATCCTTGTAACCTTTCATTTTTCTGTGGAACACAAAAGAAGATTTTTCACGGGTCAATAAAACGTGGGCCACCAATGACTAAGTTTGCAGTTTCTTTTCTGAGACAAATTTCTCTTGTGTTCCACAATAGAAAGAAAGTCATACAAGTTTGGAATAGCATGAGGGTGAGTAAATGATGACACTCAAGTTATTTTTGGGTGATCTATAAGTGGAACAGGAGCATGTAGCTTGACTTAAAGCTTTTTTATATTTTTGAGTTTTAATTCTCAGCCATTTAAAACATAATGGCCCGGTTTCACAGACAGGGCTTAGACTAAGCCAGGATTAGACCATAGATCAATTAGGACATTTAAGTAATTTTTATAAACATGCTTAGAAAAAAACATTACCGATGTGCATCTTAAAACTAAAAAGGCACTGATATATTTTTAAGATCAGTCAGTGCAAGTTTATTTCAGTGGAAACAGCTCAGACTTACATTTTAGTCTAGGACTAGTCTTAAGCCCTGTCTGTGAAACCAGGGGATAATTCCATGATTAATATTCCATGAAGTGATGTAAATTCATAGTTTCATTAATCTATTTTTTGAATGGCAATGGCAAATTAGAGCAGTTCATAATTCGATGAGTAGAAAATAATTTCTTTCTTTATTGGGCTTTATTTTTGGCATTCAGTTCAACTCATTTCATTTTGGGAGCATATGAGCACAAGCTGTAACTTTGTCTTTTGTGGACAAAGAAACTAACTTGCACAGTGGGAAATTAAAGTCAAGCTCTGTACTGTCATTGTACATATACAAGAAAATGAAATGTAATTATGTATTGCAATTGTAATATGACATCTCTTGGACACAGTGGGTAATTAAACGTATTCATCAATTCAGCACATTAATCTCTAAATCTAAATCTGTCTCCACAGCACTTCCAGATTTCTCCAGAGATTGATTTTGGCCCTGACATTGACACCCCCATTGATGGTCTCACTTCTATTTTCGTTCACTTGAGCTACCTGCAGTTGAGGCTGCGAGTGCCTCCAGCCCAGCACCTACAGCAGGTCCAGGTGGACTTGGAAACTCTCCTGAGCACGTTGGAGGGACTGGCCATCTCACAGGGATGCCCCCTGCCCAACCCCGAGACCCCAGTGCACAAAGAAGAAACTGCCTTCCCCGTTACCTCCAACTACCTGTACCTCCTTGAGCTCCAGAGGTACCTAGAGAAGCTCTGCCTGAACATGGACAAATTAAAATGCTGCAAAGACACGGACGTGGCTGAGACTTTTGTAATCTGAAATGTGTAAGCCATGCATCATTCATTCTATGCATCACTCTCAAAAACGCACATGCACTATAGGCCTAGTTCTCAAAATTATTTGTTAACTTATTAGACTTGATTAATACTTTTTGAATTTTCCAATTTGTTTTTTTACACTACAGCTGTCTATTTTCTAAACTCTATTTTAATATGTTTGCACATGATGATGTTTTGTAGCACTGGGAAAGTTGAACTTGCCTGTAGATGTTTATTGTATTTTTTATTTCAATGAATGTTTTTTGTATTTTCTATGTTGGATGTTTTTTAAATAATTTTTTAAGACAAGAAAATATCTTCACAAAAATCAACATTCTATTCTTGATTAGAATAGATTCTGTTGATTGATTATATTCTTGATTCTATTCTTCACAAAAATCAACATATTTTCTATGTTGGATTTTTTTTTAATAATTTTTTAAGACAATAAAATATCTTCACAAAAATCAACATTACATTCCCTTTTCTTATTTTTTAAACAGAAAGAAAAAAATGTCAATAAAAGTAGGTCAGAAAATAACTTTATATGATAGGCTATATGATCAAAATCTGTCATTTTGAATGGTTTTTAAGGTTTACTATACAGGCATCGACTCATACATTGTGGTAGATTAGATTATTTTACTAGATTTCTCATAAAACAAGGAGGAGAAGCCCTAACAAGCCCAGTAGCCCACAGACAAAAGTGAGCCCACTTCTTATTTTATTTTAAAATGTAAAAAAAGACAAAGCATGCGTGAAATAATTTTTCACAGCAAATGTACATTTCTTATTGTAATTTTGTTTGGAGTCAATCAAATATTTAGTTCTTGAATTTTTTTGTGAGGACGTGATCAGGACTTCCAAAAGATGTGATTTGTCTAGAAACTGGTGATGACATTGGCTGAGTATTTGTATAGGCAAGACACTTCAGGCAAAGCCATTGTTTTTTCATGCACTGGGTAACTTTGAGGTTTTGGGCTTTAAAGGCCCTTTTCTTAAAAACAATTATTTATTTATTTTCAGAAATCTCCATTTCAGAAGCACTTACATCAAACTTTCCAGTTGTATTGCTATCTGTATTATGAAGGGTTTTACTGAGGGTTTTGCTTTTTTCATATAGCCTAGTTTATATTAAATGATCTCCCTAAAAACAAGGTGAATTTTTTTCTGGCTCTTGATATATCTGGTATGAAGTGATAAAAAGAGATATCCAAAAGACTCTCTGTAAAAACTTTTTAACTTGAATATGTTAACAAAATGAAATAATTTTCAACATGGTTTTATAAAGAGTTCATATTTCTGTTCTGGAAATGTATGCAAATTGGCACATATTTCATCAGATAGCAATTTATTTGCAAATTTAAACAACATTTCGGATTATTTCTATATCTCAGATCAACAGATTATTAAATCAAATGCACCCTGATATAATTTATTCACTTGCAGTTTAAAAGCAACATTCAGCATTTGAAAGATTTAGTCACAAAGATAGATAGAGTAAATAAAAATTATTAAGCCAACTACAAACCACCACATTTTATATTGCTTTGACTATTTACGGTGGTTTGTAGTTGGCTTAATAATTTTTATATACTCTATCTATCTTAGAGACTAAAATATATAAATATATATATATGGTTGTCATGTTTCAGCCTGTTGATGGTAATCTCTAACAGGTGGATTAATTAATGCTAATGGTGATATGAGAGTCAAATGTGTTGTCAAATTGTATTGTCGCTTAATATTGACCTTTGCTCTATGCTTTTTGACTGTTCATGGTAAACGAAAGCACATTCATTGGCTAATTCAGGAGTTTGTTCTGAGTTGGGATGTTCGTAACAGTTGTAAGTTCCTGCTCACTCAGAAAACACTAATAATTAGACATATTGACGCATTCACTGCTGTTTCAGGCTTTAAAATGAATTCAGATAAATCTCTATTGTTTCCCCTCAAAAATTCCTCTAAATAGAGAATATTTAACATATCTCGGCAGAAGGTTATGCATACTTTATCATTTGATGTGCCTCCATATGGTGATTAAGGATTTAGATAAGATACTTTATGACTTTATTTGGAGAAAAAGGCCACATTATACTTAAAGGTGCATTGCGCAAGAGTCTGAGTTTTCGCAGAACTACGCCCCCTCTGGCGGCAAGCGAAACTGCAACCAGAGGTGTGCACGCTCACGGACCACACGCACACGCACGCTTGCACGAGCTCGAGCTGGTCATAACCCAAGGAGCATCAGCCGCACAAATCTTTTGTTTACAATCATAATGTCTTCAGAGGTAATAAAGTTTTAAATCTGCAAGTAATTTAAAATATGTGAAAGGAAAGGCAATTGAGTAAATAACACACTTATGTGTGAGGGAAAAAAATGGGGGTAGTAGAAAACTTCGTTTTTTATTCCCATCTATCTCCATGTTGAACTATGTGTTTACTGTATCCACTTATGACTATTATTATGGAAACACGTTCATGAACAATATAAGTTATAACTTTGTAAAAGCTCAAAATTGTAATCATGATACCATACCATACACAGTCGGTCAACAAAGTACACCCAAATGTCTCAAGGTAATAAACAATCAAGTGGCACTATGACGTTACCATAAAAGCCAAACAGGCTAATCCGCCGAAGATTTGCGGGGGTTTAGCCTGTTTTATTGATCAGCTAAGTAGCATATTCCAATAGCAATACATCGTAATTAAGCAGTAATTTGCTCAAAATTTGTGTCTAAGTATCTAACTTATATATCAGCATTTTATATCACAATCATTCTGAACCTGATCACTGACAATGGTAAGTTAGTAAAACCTATTCCGATTGTACATTTATCTAGCTTACGCTAAAGCATTACACATTTTATGGATCGTCATTTATTGTCATTATTGGCCGTATCAGACATTAGAGAATGGGATATATCTTACCTTTTTATCAAGAAAAAAGCCAACTGAGGATCCCGTTTGAGCCCTAGAGCAGACCGGAGATCTCTCCACATTTGTTGAAAGCCTTCCCTATGTTTACTCTCGTCTTACCCCGACGCCTGTCTGACTCCAATTTGGACCTTTTGGTTGCACTAGACAAAAGTTCTCTTTTTTTTATCTTACGTGGAGTTTGCGTTGGTGTTTGAAATGAACTACAAACTTCTCTTCTCTGAACTTCTAATGAACTTCTCTTAGAATCCATTTTCTACGGAGAATGGCGGCGTCGGCGCATACACAAACCTGCCAGACATATGAGTGTGCCGTGAACGCGCATGACGTCACGCCCAGTCTCAGATTCCGACCCGAATCCCTCTTATTTATTTTACTGTACAGGATTATAGAGGCAATCGCAGTGATCAGAGAAGGGCTCAGTCAGCCCATCAGGCAATTGTTTAAGCATGTATGGGTTAGAAAACGGGTATTTTTAACATGAAAAGTTGCGCAATGCACCTTTAAAAAAAGGAGGTAATTTGTAACACTAAAGAGCTGAGGGGCTTGAGGACTGTGTTCTTCAAAATGTAATGTTTGATAGAGTTTATCAAGAGAAAGTCTTTGGTCTTATTTCCTAATTATATATTTAATAGGGTTTACACTTTTTGTTGAAGTGTAATTTTTCTGTTGACAAAATCCCTGTTAAATTGGCCAGTTTTTACAGGCAAGCCCTGCTAGCATAGAAATTGGTATATTTCTCACCACACAATTATTTATGGAAAAACAAAGACATACTATTTAAAAACAAATTACTATTCTGGTTCAGTGAAGGGGATATTTTAGTAAGGTATTGGTTAATTCCAATGGATATGTTGTCATATAGGCCTAGCCTACTGAATATCATATACTGGATTTATTTCAGTTACCGGTTAAACCAAGAGACTTTGCTATTGTTCTTGATGCAATTCCAAAGAGTGGTGTTACTTTTAAAGAACTAGTTCAGTGGAAATCAACATGAATAATCTTTCTGGAAATATTTGCATCGATAATGTTGATATTGAAAAAATAAAATCAATGTAGCAATAAGGTTATAAGAAATTCTGTGTCTTTTCCTGCAGCAAGATTGTTTGCTCTTCTTTATTTGCATGGGACAAAGCTAAGTTTTATACCAATAACAAAATTAAGGAACTGTCTTAAGACATTCTTCATAGAATTTATCCTGTTACGCACGTTTTGGAAAGATTTAAACTCAATATTTCATACAAATTTTGTGGACAAGAAAAGTATTTTGCATCTGTTTTTTTTTTTTTATATATAATTATTATTATATCTACACAGTATTATTTTGGAAAGTTTTATAAATCGATATGAATAGAAAACTGGAGTGTAATAGATATTATTTAATGTGCTTTTTTATTTTCTGAATGATCATTTGGAATGTAAAGAACATGTTATACAGTTATTTATTTTATCAGGAAAATATCATAAAACAAATGGGCTTTTTTGCAAACCACATTTTTTCACATTTTATAAATGACTTTAAATTATACTGAAATAAATGTTTGTTTTTTTTTTGTTTGTTTTTTGGCAGCTAATGTTAATAATGTGATAATCTGATTACAGTAAAACCTTGTTCTTGTGGCATTGAATAAAAAAAAAATAGTAGGCTACTAATAATAAAAAGCATTCATCATAGGACTCTTAAAAAAAATCGGATAAAGTGTAGTAAACACTTACCAGCAGCAGTCTGTGCTGCAGAGTTGTCCACTCGCTCACTGGTAGGTTTGTAGTCTGCACTCGTTTTTGAGCAGGTAACGTTACTTAAACGGTCCAGGTATACACACTTTACACATGTGATATAATTTTCATGAATGTCGCTGCTTCCAGTCATCTTCAGTACACGTTTCTCTTAGTTGTGTGATACTTAAGCGGAAACAGGTAACGTTAATAGTCGTAGTTCTTGTTTTAAACTAACAATTTCGCTATAAACAAACACTAAACTGCAAAAGTCACATATTTATCGCCACTCGACGAAATTTAAATGTAGGTTTAGTAACATTTCAATGACTGTAAAATACTAGGCTATATTTGATGTAGGACGATGGCACGACCATAGACATCATATATGATGTCTATGGGCACGACGACCGACGGTTATTTTTCAAACAAACTGACAAGCACGTGCATGTTCTAAAACTCCTTGGCGCGCGCCACAGTAGCTTACTATGCTTTATACAAAAATGAATAAAATAAAAACATTTAATAAGATCACAAACAATAAAACGTAGTTTTGAGAGCTTCACAATAAAAACTAAATATTTACAGTAGTTTAAAATGTCTCTTTATTGTCTATATGAAAAAAATTGGCAATAAATAAAAAATATAGCTGCGAGCAGCGATTACGGGCCCAAGCCGGTGGCACCGCAACCCCGGTGCCTTTAGTTACCTAAAGGCACCGGGGTGGCGGTACCGCCGGCTTTGGCCCTCCATCGCTGCTCGCAGCTATATTTATATATATATATATATATATATATATATATATATATATATATATATATATATACACACCGTTCAAAAGTTTGGGGTCAGGAAGATTTTTTATGTTTTTAGGAGAAGTCTCTTCTGCTCACTAAGGCTGCATTTATTTGATTAAAAATACAAACAAAAACAGTAATATTGTGAAATATTATTCCCATTTAAAACAGCTGTTTTCCATTTTAAAATATTTTACACTGTAAGTAATTTATGTGATCAAAGCTGAGTTTTCAGCATCATTACTCCTGTCTTCAGTGTCACATGATCCTTCAGAAATCATTCTAATATGATGATTGATGGTCAATAAATATTAATTATTATTTTCAATGTTGAAAACAGTTGTGTACAGATTTTTTTTCAAAATGCGTTGATGAATGTAAAGTTCAAAAGAACAGCATTTATTTCAAATACAAATTTTTTTTAACATTATAAATGTCTGTACTGTAACTTTTGATCAGTTTAACTCATTCTCGATGAATAAAAGTATTGATTTATTTTATTTCTTTCCCCCAAAATTTAAATTTAAATTATTACTGACCCCAAACTTCTCAACGGTAGTGTTTAATGTTACAAAAGCTTTAGATTTCAGATAAATGCTGTTCTTTTGAACTTTCTATTCATCAAAGACTGTACACAACTGTTTTCGACATTTAAAATAATAATGAATGTTTCTTGAGCATCAATCATCATATTAGAATAATTTCTGAAGGATCATGTGACAGTGACGACTGGAGTAATGATGCTGAAAACTCAGCTTTGATCACAGGAATAAATAACAGTTTAAAATATATTAAAATAGAAAGCAGCTGTTTTAAATTGGAATACTATTTTACAATATTACTGTTTTTGTTTGTATTTTTAATCAAATAAATGCAGCCTTGGTGAGCAGAAGAAACTTCTCTGTTATGTGCGCGCCACAGACTGCACGCACGTCCGCTTAGAGTTCCGCCTTTTGCATTCCGTCAATATTACGTTATTAGAAAAATATTTTTTTAGAGAATCGATTTTTTGACATTTGTGAATCGATTCAGAATCGTCCACGTCCGCATCGCGATGCATCTAAGAATCAATTTTTTCTCCCACCCCTAGATTTCATACAACAGGTTAATAAACAGTTACAATTAAGTCACTTACATTTTAGATGCAATGTTGACTGTTTTTGTTCTGTTTCAGCAGCGAAAATAGTTAAACAAAGATCACGGCAGAACCATCACGCATCACGTGTTTTCTCATAACTGAACGATTCAGCATTTTTAACGAATCGGTTGACTCAAAGATTGAATGATCAATCCATAAACATCTGTCTTAATCATGATCGACTCATTCGAACGAATCGTTTGAACGAATGAATCAATGACTCGCTTATTAAGATGGATGCCTGGCGACACCTAATGGCGGTTTAGTGTTGTTTAAAAGCATCATTCTTTCCCACATGTGTGTGATTTGTGTGTGCAACATTATCATTATTTTTCTTTCACTATTATATTAGCGATTTAAAAGCACCCACTCGTGTCACACATCGATTAACCGGTGGGAAAATATCCTCAGACACATACCTAATAAATGTATATTTAAATACAATATTGGCCTACCTGGTAAAAAGTTTTATATACTATTTTGATGTCCTTTTGGACACAAGAGGGCAGTATAGCCCTATGTTTGCTTTTTTGTTGAACCAAATAGCACTAAATAGCCTGTTTTTAACTTTTTCATTCTTCTTGAATTGCAAAAACAGAATAAAATGGGTTTAGTTGTGATATTTGTATACTTTTATATAGAAATAAATGGTATATAATTACATTTTTAGAAGATTTTTACTTTAATCCCTCGCCATAGCAAAACCGTTTGAGATATTTATTATCCATTCACAATTTAGCATATTTAATGTAGTTTCATCATGTTGAAAAAGTTTGGTACGAATAAAATAAATAGTTTAAGAGGAGTGGCTAAAAATTCAGAGGCTGATTTTGCAAAAAAATTCACATTCAGACCAAAATATCTGACTTCCTGATGGCCAGAGCTATTGAATGTAAATTAGAAAGTTGTCCGGCTTGATGAGAACAATATACAAACTATTTTTTCTTTACTGTAGTTAAAAGTAACCCCCCCACTTTTGTCAAAAGCATGTTGAAAGTGACACACTTCCTGCTGCCAGTTGGTGGCGCTATAACTTTGACTCACAATAGCTACATCCATCTGATCGGCCTCTTACCACGAACACACTGCTGAAGTTTCATCAAGATCAGTTAATGTATGCAGAAGTTATTCCACTTCCGTGTTTCTCTTTTCTCGCCATAAATTCGATTCCTCGCCACAGCCAAACCGTTCGAGATATCAAAAATCCGTCCGCAATTTAGCATCCTCAAAGTCTTGACTACATGCACACCGAGTTTGAAGGGGACACGGTGAATTTTCTAGGAGGAGTATTTCACATTCCACAGCAAGCGTTTTCCAAACAACCCATAATAGCCGACTTCCTGTTGGGCTGGCGTAAAACTTGACCGGGGTAAAGTTGTTCGGCCCGATGAGATCTATATGTGTACCGAGTTTCATATTAATTCATGCGAGCGTGTTTGATATATGGATCAAGTTTTAGAACCCCGTTCAAGGGGGCGCTGTTGAGCCCCCCAGCCACGCCCGGGTACCAGCTTCAGCCCGGCCCTGATGGCCGTGGGTTCTGACCTGTGTGCAAAGTTTCAAGAGTTTTTGAGCATGTTAAGGACCCCAAAAGCCCCTGAAACCTTGATTAACAATATAAAAGCAATAGTCAAATCCCCCCCCTCCCCTCACACACACACAGACACAGAGAGAGGGAGAGAAAATTCTTCAGAAAATCCACATTCAAACCAAAATATCTCTCTTCCTGTTGGTCGGAGATGGTTAATGTCAATTAGAAAGTTGTCCGTCTTGATGAGAACAATACACATACCAAGTTTTGTTGCTGTTGATAAAACTAACCGCCCCATTTATGACTAAAGGTGGCGCTACTGAGCCCCTCACCACGCCCGTTTCTGAAACTTTGCACATGTCTACGGGCTAATAAATGTGATGTGTCTGTCGAGTTTCATCCAATTTCAAGCATCTTAAGAGTCTCAAAAGCATCCAAAAAGAAAATTAAAGTTTGATGCGTTGCCACGGCAACAGTATCTAAGATATCAATAATCCTTTCACAGGTCTACATCTGCCGTGTGTTTACATTATACAGATAAAGTTTGAAGCAAATCGGGTAAAAATAAGAGGGTGATTTCAAAGCATTTTGAAAGTGACACACTTCTTGCTGCCAGTAGGTGGCGCTATAATTTTGACTCACAATAGTCACATCAATGTGATCAGCCTCTGACCACGAACACACTGCTGAAGTTTTATCAAGATCCGTCAATGTATGCAGAAGTTATAATACACTTCCTGTGTCCCATTATTCGCCATAAATTTGTTTCCTCGCCACAGCCAAACCGTTCGAGATATCAAAAATCCCCTGGCAATTTTTCATCCTCAATGTCTTGACTTCATGCACACAGAGTTTGGTGCTGACCGGGTGAATTCCCTAAGAGAAGTGTTTCAAATTCCTAAGCATGCATTTCCAAACACCCCTAAATAGTCGACTTCCTGTTGGGCTGGCGTAAAACTTAGAGCATGAAAGTTGTGCGGCCCGATGAGATCTATATGTGTACCGAGTTTCATATTATTACATGCAAGCGTGTTTGATTTATGGACCAAGTTTTCGGACCCTGTTCCAGGGGGCGCTGTCGAGCCCCCCTGCCACGCCCGGGTACCAGCTTCAGCCCGGCCCTGATGGCCGCGGGTTCTGACTCGTGTGCAAAGTTTCAAGAGTTTTTGAGCATGTTAAGGGCCCCAAAAATGCCTAAATAGTCGTAAGAAAAATAATAATAATAATCCTACCGAAAACAATAGGGCCTTCGCCCTTTCAGGGCTTGGGCCCTAAATATAGCTGCGAGCAGCGATTACGGGCCCAAGCCGGTGGCACCGCAACCCCGGTGCCTTTAGTTACCTAAAGGCACCGGGGTGGCGGTACCGCCGGCTTTGGCCCTCCATCGCTGCTCGCAGCTATATTTATATATATATATATATATATATATATATATATATATATATATATATATATATATATATATATATACATACATACATACATACATACACACACATACATATATATGTATATATATATATATATATATATATATATATTATTGTTCAAAAGTTTGGGGTCAGTAAGATTTTTAATGTTTTTAGGAGAAGTCTCTTCTGCTCACCAAGGCTGCATTTATTGATTAAAAATACAAACAAAAACAGTAATATTGTGAAATATTATTCCAATTTAAAACAGCTGTTTTCAATTTTAAAATATTTTACATAGTAATTCATTTCTGTGATCAAAGTTGAGTTTTCAGCATCATTACTCCAGTCTTCAGTGTCACATGATCCTTCAGAAATCATACTAATATGATGATTGATGCTCAATAAATATTCATTATTATTTTCAATGTTGAAAACAGTTGTGTACAGATTTTTTTTTTTTTCAAAATGCTTTGATGAATGTAAAGTTCAAAAGAACAGCATATATTTCAAATATATATATTTTTAACATTATAAATGTCTTTACTGTAACTGTTGATCAGTTTAACTCATCCTTCATAAATAAAAGTACTGATTTATTTTATTTCTTTCCCCCAAAAATAAAATTTTAATTATTACTAACCACAAACTTTTGAGCGGTAGTGTTTAACGTTACAAAAGCTTTAGATTTCAGATAAATGCTGTTATTTTGAACTTTCTATTCATCAAAGACTGTACACAACTGTTTTCGACATTTAAAATAATAATGAATGTTTCTTGAGTATCAATCATCATATTAGAATAATTTCTGAAGGATCATGTGACAGTGACGACTGGAGTAATGATGCTGAAAACTCAGCTTTGATCACAGGAATAAATAACAGTTTAAAATATATTAAAATAGAAAGCAGCTGTTTTAAATTGGAATACTATTTTACAATATTACTGTTTTTGTTTGTATTTTTAATCAAATAAATGCAGCCTTGGTGAGCAGAAGAAACTTCTCTGTTATGTGCGCGCCACAGACTGCACGCACGTCCGCTTAGAGTTCCGCCTTTTGCCTTCCGTCAATATTACGTTATTAGAAAAATATTTTTTTAGAGAATCGATTTTTTGACATTTGTGAATCGATTCAGAATCGTCCACGTCCGCATCGCGATGCATCTAAGAATCAATTTTTTCTCCCACCCCTAGATTTCATACAACAGGTTAATAAACAGTTACAATTAAGTCACTTACATTTTAGATGCAATGTTGACTGTTTTTGTTCTGTTTCAGCAGCGAAAATAGTTAAACAAAGATCACGGCAGAACCATCACGCATCACGTGTTTTCTCATAACTGAACGATTCAGCATTTTTAACGAATCGGTTGACTCAAAGATTGAATGATCAATCCATAAACATCTGTCTTAATTATGATCGACTCATTCGAACGAATCGTTTGAACGAATGAATCAATGACTCGCTTATTAAGATGGATGCCTGGCGACACCTAATGGCGGTTTAGTGTTGTTTAAAAGCATCATTCTTTCCCACATGTGTGTGATTTGTGTGTGCAACATTATCATTATTTTTCTTTCACTATTATATTAGCGATTTAAAAGCACCCACTCGTGTCACACGTCGATTAACCGGTGGGAAAATATCCTCAGACACATACCTAATAAATGTATATTTAAATACAATATTGGCCTACCTGGGGCCCGTTCTTCGTACGTCGCTAACTCAGTTAGCTGGATTTGATTGTTGGCGATTTGGCATGATCTTGGATTGTTTGGTTCTTCGACGCTCATCCTAGACTTGCTGTCATAGCAACAGGTGCGCAATCTTAAACCTGCTCGGGAGCAGGCTTATTTCATGTTAACAGGATTAGACTGCGGCTTCATAAGCGGAGCTGATACGGGAAGTCCAGCGCAGCGCGATAGTGCACTCTCCGAGATATATATTTTTTCTCGGGACTCGTGAGATTGTCGTTTACATTATTAATTTGTTGGAAACGCACATTTATTTTCGACTTGTCGGAGTCGGGCTTTAACTAGGCTACAGCACAAACTGTTTGCATTGCCCTAAGATTATTTGCGAGTGGCTTTCCTTTACACTATTGGAGATGCGGAGAACTTGATGGAAAGTGCTGTCTGTCGTGTCATTCGGAGTTTACCTGGCGCTTTTAGGTTTAAGAAACAGTTTTAGTTTTTTTTTTTTTTTTTGTGGAATTTCCAAGCCACTTAAGACCCAATGTTGTAAAGCATTTTTTTAAAGCATTTTTTTTTTTTTTTAGGCTATCATAATTTTTTATGAAGATCATGCAATCATGACCATGGTCCATGCCGATTACAGTATGTCACTCAGGCTTCACTAACGTGATTGGTAGACTATAGGCTATAGACTGCCATCAAGGCCTCAATAAGGGGATTATGTGAACAGAAAGAGGGTTCACAATGTAAATGTGCAGCCCAGTTACTATTGTGATTCTTAATATTCCAGATTAGTAATATTATATAAAAAAAAAAGAAAGAAGGCAGTTGACTAAAATCTTCCATATCACAAATGTGAAAGCAAAATGGCCAGGGTCTGTGCATGACTTAAGCATTTTCAGAGATTCACATTTATGCACATTATTTGAAAGTGGTAAGAAAAGTTACACAATTAAATATCAAGCTCACGGTATTACATACACTTATGCTGATCCTAACAGAACTGCATTTTGTCATAGGTGATTATGACATGTTCCTGCCTGCAGACAGGTGTTTTATGACCCCATTGACCCAAACCAGTTACAATGCAGCTCTTGCCAGGACAAGGGCACACAATGAAATGAACTTTGGCTAACTAAAGGGAAGATGTCAGTGTCTGAAAAGTCTGAGGGTTGCACACCGACAGGGCCTGTGACATTGTTGCATGTGCCATATTACACAACATTGCCAAAAAAACACACTTTTCATTAAATGTTTAATAAAATACAAATATGCTTAGTTCCTTGAGTTTTATTTCAGTTGTTCTTTGTAAAGAAAAGCCAGTGGTCAAGTGCCTGCAACAAGTGATATTAGACACATGCCTCATGCAACAAATAAAAAGGAAAAGTTGGCTATACACTGCCCACCTGTAGGCCTATGTCTCCTCTGTCTGTGCAGACTCTTCTGTAGGCCTTTCTGTAGATGTGGAATCCTGCAACTTATATTGCAGCCATAAAGCATACAAGTATATATTAAGTAAAGTTATTTATGCGCTTGCAGGTAGGCTAGTTCCTCCATATGACAGTTATCTGAGAGGGTTTATTCACTGTCCAGTGCAATGGAAACAAATGGACATTATAAAGTCTTATACTTTATTTATTTTGGAAAGTTAGAAAATGTCCACTTACTGCACATATTTCAGCCACCACTTTCTTGGGAACAGATACAAGTGTTAATATTTTTACATTAACATAACATAAGTTTATCAGTTTTCACTTTCACAAGTCAAAGCAATTCATCATTCAAGATTTAACAGTTGAAATGACTATACGGCCTTAATTTAATGCAGCAAAAATTATTTTACAGTGTAGGCTACTAAGATCTTTTCTTTTCTCAGCCTTTTTCTTGGTTGCTTTTATAATCTGACAACCATTTATTTAACAGTGCCTTTTATAAAAGAGACTATATAACAAAAAAATACCATTATGTAGAATATTTTTGTACTTCACTTTTATTTGTTCCCATGTTCTAGTGTGGTGACTCTGACATTACAATGAACAAAGTAATTATGCAATTATTAAAATACAAAAATATAGGCTAATTAGTGATAAAAACATCTAACATGGCCACTTCTAACGGATTTAAATTGTCTGCTATTTTTGCCAGCCCTCTCTCCTGGCTTTTGCAGACTTTGAGGTGTTCCCTGGCGTTTTAATTAAACATTAAAATTCCGAATAAACTTTGACTATTAGTTCTTGCTCTGCTAAGGAGAAAAACTGAGCGCGCTCTTTGGCCACGCCCACGCTGAGCAGCCAATAGCAGCGTTGCTGATCAATGTTTCTACTATCGATACATATCCCCTTTTAACCAGCGCATGAACCCGCAATTATCTCAGATGACTCAAACCAGCTATACTAATCATATCCGGCAAGTGTGTTCGAAGAACCGAGTTAGCCAGATCATGATTAGCACAATGATATCATCTTGGATGTCTCATTTGATCTCGGATGTTTTAAGCAACGTACGAAGAACAGGCCCCTGGTAAAAAGTTTTATATACTATTTTGATGTCCTTTTGGACACAAGAGGGCAGTATAGCCCTATGTTTGCTTTTTTGTTGAACCAAATAGCACTAAATAGCCTGTTTTTAACCTTTTCATTCTTCTTGAATTGCAAAAACAGAATAAAATGGGTTTAGTTGTGATATTTGTATACTTTTATATAGAAATAAATGGTATATAATTACATTTTTAGAAGATTTTTACTTTAAATATGCTAAATTGTGAATGGATAATAAATATCTCAAACGGTTTTGCTATGGCGAGGGATTAATGTAGTTTCATCATGTTGAAAAAGTTTGGTACGAATAAAATAAATAGTTTAAGAGGAGTGGCTAAAAATTCAGAGGCTGATTTTGCAAAAAAATTCACATTCAGACCAAAATATCTGACTTCCTGATGGCCAGAGCTATTGAATGTAAATTAGAAAGTTGTCCGGCTTGATGAGAACAATATAGAAACTATTTTTTCTTTACTGTAGTTAAAAGTGTCTTTTGCCTCTTCATGATGACTCGCTTAATTTAGTCCTGATTTGTAAGTCGCTTTGGATAAAAGCGTCTGCTAAATGACTAAATGTAAATGTAAAATGTAAAGTAACCCCCCCACTTTTGTCAAAAGCATGTTGAAAGTGACACACTTCCTGCTGCCAGTTGGTGGCGCTATAACTTTGACTCACAATAGCTACATCCATCTGATCGGCCTCTTACCACGAACACACTGCTGAAGTTTCATCAAGATCAGTTAATGTATGCAGAAGTTATTCCACTTCCGTGTTTCTCTTTTCTCGCCATAAATTCGATTCCTCGCCACAGCCAAACCGTTCGAGATATCAAAAATCCGTCCGCAATTTAGCATCCTCAAAGTCTTGACTACATGCACACCGAGTTTGAAGGGGACACGGTGAATTTTCTAGGAGGAGTATTTCACATTCCACAGCAAGCGTTTTCCAAACAACCCATAATAGCCGACTTCCTGTTGGGCTGGCGTAAAACTTGACCGGGGTAAAGTTGTTCGGCCCGATGAGATCAATATGTGTACCGAGTTTCAGATTAATTCATGCGAGCGTGTTTGATATATGGATCAAGTTTTAGAACCCCGTTCAAGGGGGCGCTGTTGAGCCCCCCAGCCACGCCCGGGTACCAGCTTCAGCCCGGCCCTGATGGCCGTGGGTTTTGACCTGTGTGCAAAGTTTCAAGAGTTTTTGAGCACGTTAAGGACCCCAAAAGCCCCTGAAACCTTGATTAACAATATAAAAGCAATAGTCAAATCCCCCCTCCCCTCACACACACACAGACACAGAGAGAGGGAGAGAAAATTCTTCAGAAAATCCACATTCAAACCAAAATATCTCTCTTCCTGTTGGTCGGAGATGGTTAATGTCAATTAGAAAGTTGTCCGTCTTGATGAGAACAATACACATACCAAGTTTTGTTGCTGTTGATAAAACTAACCGCCCCATTTATGACTAAAGGTGGCGCTACTGAGCCCCTCACCACGCCCGTTTCTGAAACTTTGCACATGTCTACGGGCTAATAAATGTGATGTGTCTGTCGAGTTTCATCCAATTTCAAGTATGTTAAGAGTCTCAAAAGCATCAAAAAAGAATATTAAAGTTTGAAGCTTTGCCATGGCAACAGTATTAAAGATATCAAAAATCCTTTCACAGGTCTACATCTGCCCAGTGTTTACATTATACACATAAAGTTTGAAGCAAATCGGGTAAAAATAAGAGGGTGATTTCAAAGCATTTTGAAAGTGACACACTTCCTGCAGCCAGTTGGTGGCGCTATAACTTTGACTCACAATAGTCACATCAATGTGATCGGCCTCTGACCACGAACACACTGCTGAAGTTTTATCAAGATCAGTCAATGTATGCAGAAGTTATAATACACTTCCTGTGTCCCATTATTCGCCATAAATTCGTTTCCTCGCCTTGGCCAAACCGTTCGAGATATCAAAAATCCGTCCGCAATTTATCATCCTCAATGTCTTGACTTCATGCACACCGAGTTTTGAGGCGAATGGATGAATTTCCTAGGAGGAGTACATCAAATTCCACAGCATGCGTTTTCCAAACAACCCATAATAGCCGACTTCCTGTTGGGCTGGCGTAAAACTTAGAGCACGAAAGTTGTTCAGCCCAATAAGATCTATATGTGTACCGAGTTTCATATTAATTCATGCAAGAGTGTTTGGTATATGGACCAAGTTTTCGGACCGCACTTGGACCCCATTCAAGGGGGCGCTGTCGAGCCCCCCTGCCACGCCCAGGTACCATCTTCAGCCCGGCCCTAATGGCCGCAGCTTCTGACCTGTGTGCAAAGTTTCATGAGTTTTTGAGCACGTTAAAGGCCCCAAAATCCCCCGAACCCTTGAACAACAATAATAATAATAATAATAATAATAATAATAATAATCCTAACGAAAACAATAGGGCCTTCGCCCTTTCAGGGCTTGGGCCCTAAATATCACCACACGCTTTCTTATAACAGCTTTTTATTGTTAGAAACCAACTTGAAGCAGTCGTTTAAACTTTAAGCCGTAGCTTCTATTCTATCCCATAAGGTGGCAGCAAAAGCTAATTTTTTTCAATAGCTGGATGTCCATTCTTATAGTTATCATGAAAAGCTTTGTCCCACTTATATCATATGAGTTCCAAGATCTGATTGTGTGCCATGGGTATATTGTTTCTAATCTAGCTAAAACTTTGACACATTGAAACAATTTCAATGCCAGTATGTCTCCCATAGTCTGTGTATAAGTGTGGCTCTTAAAAAATAACCATTTAAAAAAAAACAGTGTTGGAGATAAAAATATCATTGAGAACTGTGAAAAGCTACACTGGGCAACTAGGGTGAACACATTGTGTCCTGTAGACCCTTCCCCTGTATTGTTTCTCAGTAGGCGAGTATTGTTCAGAGTTGGGGCCAGCGAGACAGTGTAGGGTTGAACTTCCTCTGTGCAAGGTTCACAGTTTCTTTTTTTGTTTCTTCCCCCCTCTCTGCTCACCCATGAAGCTTTGACTCTATTTTCGCATTGTACCATTACAAGTTCATTGTAATTTCACTGTGTTTTGCCCCCTGGGTAGACAGGACTTGATGCATTAAACATGTGCACATTGATCCGTTATAATCTGCCTGCATGTCAGCAACCACTGCTGATCCAAACCCAATACGCGGTTACGCTCTCCTGCGGCCCCTCTTTTTCTCAGTGTGTTCAACACGCTCAATGAACTCTTGAGGCCCGTTCACACCAATAACGATAGCTATATTAGCGTTCACACCATCATGCAGGAATAATCTGTTTATTGTAAACAGCTGCAGTTGTGTTGCCTGCCACTTAAAATGCTCAAGCTCTTTCAAGCAGGATGGATTCTGATGGGTGTTTTTATTATTCATTAGCTGGGGAAAAAAAGTTCTAAAAGTGATTAAAAGTGTCATTATCATTATAGTTGTGGTGTAGATTACACTTTATTTTGATGGTCGATTTTGAACATTCTGTTGACTATAAGTAACTTTGCAACTCCATGTCAACTAACTCTCATTAGAGTATTAGTAGACTCTCTAGTCAATATCTGCTAATTCTTTATTTTGATTCTCCCAACAGACATTTTACTGACTATAAGTACCTTTGCAACTACATGTTTCTGGTTATTCTAACCCTACCAGTCTACTAATACCCTACTAACACTCTGATGAGAGTTAGTTGACATGTAAGTGCAATGTTATACTTATAGTCAACAGAATGTCTTAAAGGGACCATCAAAATAAAGTGAAACCACAATTTTTAAAACTTTGTTATTATTGTCCTTGATGTGAATGGGCCTTTATTGGCAAATTACTTCAAATACAGTAGGAGATTTATTGTTCCCCAGTGTGTGTGTTACGTATAGGTCACTGCAACCTCTTTGCATCTTGTTGGAACTGCATATAATGCAACATCCACCCAGTCGTACAGGCATTATGAAAATAAGCGTATAGGCCGTATATCATATCATTTGAAATGG
Source organism: Rutilus rutilus (assembly GCF_951802725.1). Taxonomy (NCBI): domain Eukaryota; kingdom Metazoa; phylum Chordata; class Actinopteri; order Cypriniformes; family Leuciscidae; genus Rutilus; species Rutilus rutilus. Next base: position 14,559,579 of record NC_140212.1, on the reverse strand, counting down.
ACAACTTTTAAAACCGATTCAAACACATGCCCACAGAGCCATTAATCATTCATGCATGCATACAGTTGCTAAAACACCCCCACACACACGCTAGCGAACACCTCCTTCAAATAGGCCCATGTGCGCATGGACTTACTAATGGGTTGCTAAAAATTTCTCCCTGCTGCTAGCTGATATCCCACTTGCTAGTTTACCGTTTGCATGAGTCACCTAAATGAATATGAAAGTATGAAGCATACACGCACACAGTCCTGCAATAGATTCTCGCTTTGAACTGGCATGTTTGTGTGTTTGTGAGCATCTGCTTTTTAAGTCCCATAGGAAATCTCCATTTATCTCCTCTGATAAATTAATGTTCTCTGCATATGATAGCCAGGTGCTGTTTTAATTCACTTGGTTGCTTACAGAAATATTGACATACATTATTACTGTTCCATAACCTAGTAAGCTGCATACATATTAGGCAGCATGCTTACTGTCTCGGATACGCAAAAGTGACTGATTTGACGTGTTCTATTTAGTTAGTAACTTTGCGACTCAGTATGGAAAACTCAATATTGGATTTACAGGAATCATGAAATCTAGAGATATATCTAGCTGTGTGTGCGATCAATTCAGATCCACATCCATCCGTTAGCTGGACAGCCTAGGAAGGAAAACTGCACATTAAAGGCAAGTTGTGTCTTTTAGCTTTAATGCAGCCTGTTAGGATTCATTGTTCCCCGGAGACAAAGGTACTTATCTCAATCAGAGGCAGCCTTTGTGCGCTCCTCTGGATGCTGGGGGGTGGGTGAACATAAAGCACACAGGGTCAGGAGGAGGAACCCACCTTATATAGTCTAGTCAGAGTGCAGCTCAGGAAGTCAGACAGAACAATATGCAGTCAGAGCATAGGGGATCCTTATGTAACATCCTTGTATCCTTTTGTGATGCTCAGTGTAATACGTCCATTACAGATGTTACCAAATATTTAAAGACCCTCTGTAGTCGATCATTTTATCTCTTAAAACTCATCTTTGATCACCAAAATGACATATTTAAATGTTTTTTCCTGTGAAATTGTTTTATTCATGCCTTAAAATAGCTTGAATGTAACTCTACACCCTTGCTTCATTTAATATATGCGGATGATCCCCGCCTCCACTCACTCATACAGGCTCGTCTACAAGTCAATGTATCTGAATGGTAATGCGTTTTATGTATGGCTCTCTACATCATCGGACACAAAACGGTAATTAATATGATTAGCCTTTGGCTTGACTACGTTATCAAAAAGCTAATAATGTGTTGCTAATGTTACACAAACCGTGTTCCCGTTCGCCATCTCAGAGTCAGACAGCTGCCTTCTAAAAATCAGTATCCTTTGAAATGCTTTTGAACGTCAATGAAGAAAGACATATAGTTTATCATAACATCGTAATATTAATCGATTTTTTTTTTTATATCAACCGAAAAATATACCAGAATAACCTGCCTTCTCTTGAGACTCCCCTTCAGAGAATAGTTAATGATATGCTAAAGCCCGCCGGCAAGTTGACGTGATTGGTTACAAGGTAGTTTATGACCTAAGAAACACCGGCGATTTCAAGCCGCGTTTTTGGTTCACTGCAGTTTTAAGGAGAAAATACTCAGCAATGGTGTTGACTTATGAATTTGCACATGGTTTGTCTTAAAGCATATTAAAAACACCGCATAGACATATACACAACATTAAAAGCTTGATTTTCACCACAGGGGGACTTTAAAGGCCTCCTGAAATCCAAATTTGAGTTTTTTAGCTTTTAGTATGAATATGTTAGCCTTAAGGTTTTGTATAAGCTGGTGTGTTCCAAAACAATGACAAAATTCACATTTAGAAGATATAAGCATTTAAAACGTACAGTCTCTCACTTCCGCTAAAATGGATCACGGATTTCTATGACATCACCGTGGACTTCAGCTTCTCGTCACATCTTCTGTCCAATCAAATGCTCTCTAGAATCTAAAGCGTCCCGCCCCCTATGCTATAAATACCACCTGGTTGACACGTCACGGAGAAAAATAAGTTGGAGATGTGTGTTCGGTTGCTCAAACGCTCGACTGTACGTTTGGTTAAGAATGAAATTGCTAGAATTCATTCACACCTCTACTATTGAATCCAACGTATTAGCAGCGCTCAGATTCGCTTCCATGGTGCTGTCAAGTACGACTTGCAGTCTGTGAGGTAAACTAAATGCTACTGGCTATTTGAAAAGACAGTCAACGCATCATACAAAGCTGCGCGTTCCAAGGCACTTCAGTGGGCCTTTTGCAACAATGTTTTTCCCCACAGTCAGAATGTGATGTCATCATTTTGTAAATTATTTACTAAAAACTTACACTATCTCAATCTGAAATACACACTTCCAGGTAATTTCAAACCTTTTTGACTTTCTTTCTTCTGTAGAACACAAAAGAAGATATTTTGAATAATGTTGTGGTCCAAACAACACTAGACCCCGCTGACTTTCACTTTTTGGACAAAAAACACTGAGACATTATTCAGAATACCTTCTTTTGTCTTCCTCAGAAGATATAAAGCCATACAGGTTTGGAACGACAGAGATGTACCTTAACTACTGTATATAGTCAAGCTCATATATTTCCTTAACCCAACAATTTGACAATCATCAAAACAGCTAGATAACCTAAATGTTCCCCAAACCTCTGTGAATTTAAGAAAAAAATATGTATGGATGCACTTTTTTGAGCTTCAAACTGATGGTTGCAATGCACTGCCATTATAAAGCTCAGAATCATCAGGGTGTTTATTAATATAACTCAGATTGTATTAGTCTGAAAGAAGAAAGTCGTATACACCTAGGATGGCTTGAGGGTGAGTAAATCATGAGTAAATCAACCTTATTAAAACATCCTGTCCTCAAAAACATTACCTTTGGTGCCGGATCTCGTGAGATGTACTGATCTGGAGCAAAAGTGAAATGGTAAAAATAGGTGTGTGTGTGTGTGTGTGTGTGTGTGTGTGTGTGTGTGTGTGTGTGTGTGTGTGTGTGTGTGTGTGTGTGTGTGTGTGTGTGTGTGTGTGTGTGTGTGTGTGTGTGTGTGTGTGTGTGTGTGTGTGTGTGTGTGTGTGGTCAAACTGGCATTGAGACTTACTGGCTCCATCCAATTTGACAAAGTTGGGCTTTCCATCAGGAAACTATGTTTCCCTGGGATGGGACAATTCTGATTGTTTCTAAATTTGGAGAATTCCTTGGGATCAGAGAGGCAATCATATCCCAGAATGCTCCCTCTCCCAGGAGGAACATTGTGAATGGATTATTATTGGCTATCTTTGACTGGGATCAGAGATAAGACATTCTATTGACAAGAAGCCGATGTGTGGCATGTCAATGTTTGTGGGCTGAAGTGTGCTGCAATGTTTTGTTATGATCGTCAGAGACAGAGTTTCTACAAATTCAGTTTTTTGACACGGTTTAGGTTAAAAGTTCAGTTAATAATTCATTAAAAATATGTATAAAATTGTATAATTATGACCGCCGCTAGCGTAGCTAGCGAAAGCGGTCATATAGGGATTGTCAAAGTGTTTATTTTTATTTTCGTCTGAAAAAATCTACTGAATTTTCGTCAACGATAACAGGGACACCGAAAAACCGGGGAACATGAAATTTGGTGGGCATGTAGCCCCACTAGACTTTTACGGAAAAATTTCGTTTGGTCCCCGGGGGCCACTTCCCCCCCGCACTGGGCCCCCCCAAACCCAAAAAATGCAGTTTTTCCTAAATAACTACCTGAACCGTGGCACCGAGGATGAAGAAATTTTTATGGTATGTTGCTCTTAAGGGCCCACATCAACCTAGCCCATAATCACTCATTTGTGATTTGCGCCCCTCCCATAAAAAATTCTGCTTTAATCGCCCCTATCTTCAGTTGAGATGTTCAGAACTGCACCATATTTCATGTGTATGATTAACTTGACATCCTCTGGGGGTATGCTAAGTTTAGTAGAATTTCATCCATGGGGGGGTATAAAATAAATTCATTTATGTGCACATTTAGTGACTGTACACTCATCGGCCTGTAGATGGTGGTGTTGAGCGAAGGGTTGCTGGTTTAGGATGATACTGTCACTCAAGCTGTGTCTGAAACCGCTCACTCGTTCACTCATTCACTAATCCCTACATAGTGAATGGCAGTTGAGTGCACTACATCAGCAAAGAGTGAACGAAAATGAGTGAGCGAATTCGGACGCTGTCATAATTATCACGCGCCAGAGAGCTCGGACAATTTCGTCATAAACATTACCTACCCATCTTTAATATTTCCTTTTTTGGCTGTATGAATTGTATGTAACAATTGTATATATGTATTTTTCACGTTTATTGCGTTATTTGATTAAAAAAAGATAATAAAAACACTTGCTTGTCATATTTATTTACTTTTTACATTTATATGTGAAAATAAAAGAGAACAAAACACTACACAACACATTTGTTTATTCAAATATAGATATAACGGTATATATATATATATATATATAAATAAATAACCAGGCGTCTGGTCTTATAAATGATTGTTTTCTATCTCCCGTGCGCCGTTGCCATGGTGACATTGTTGTTTATTTTTCATTCGCGCTCTATCGCCTTATCGTGTTGGATTGTGGGAAATAGTGTCTCAGCAAGTGTACATCGGATGTACACTCATATTCAGAGAGGATTGTGGGTAAAAGTAGTGAACGAATGTAGGGAATGATGTCATTCACTCAGAATTCGGACACCACTACAAAATGGCTGACACCCTAAATAGTGCACTATATAGTGGATAGGGAGCGATTTCAGACACAGCTTAAGGTTGCCAACTGTCCCGAATTAGGCGGGACGTCCCGTATTTTGGGCCTAGTTTATTTGTCCCGTGCGTGACCTCCCGTGTCCCGTTTTTTGACAAGCTGATAAACCACTGACTGAACAGCAACAGCAGCAGTGCTGACCACGACACTTGAGAATGATCACCGACACCTGTCATCATCCAATCACAGCTTTTTTTAATCACTGTTTTGAGACAAATCATTAGGTGTTTCTCAATGTCAAGGATACTTCCTTGGCAGGACTGGTCCTTCCAAGTCACTTCCTTCAGAGGCTAGGCGAGGCTCCTCTTTAGCATTCGGAAAACAGGTAAATGGAACAGGCTAGCAAGTGCACGTCAGTGCGTCATTACGTCAGTGAAAATGAAAAACAGAGCGTTGCTATGGACGCAGTTCTGTTCACTCAGGCAATATATAATCGTTTTTAAATCAATAAACTCCTTTTTAATCATATTGATTATTTGACTGGTAAGTGTGTTTAAAGAGTGCGGGTCAATTTGACCCATAACATAATGGATGTAATTATTTTTTTAAACAAATGTTTGGTAACGTAAATATATTTACATTTGAAAGCATATTGATCCGTTAACGGTCCGACTCCGTTAACGTCCAACATTTTGAATTTTTTGAACAAGATAGCAAAGCTGCTAGGATTGTGGGTGATTTGAGAGCGCGAAGGCTACACATAAGCTGTGTCCCAAAGTGAAGGCTGCGTCCTTCGAAGGCCGTATTTGAAGGCCGGATGGCCGTATTTGAAGGCCGATTGCGTCACCGCGGCGCGACGAAGGACGTCCCAATTCAAAGGCTGCATCCTTGGAAGGTCGCATTTGAAGGCCGATTGCGTCACCGCGGCGCGATGAAGGCTGTCCCAATTCAATTCTCCATCCTTCGAAGGCCGGTTGCGTCATCGCGCCGCGACGAAGGCTTCCCTGATTCAAAAGCGACGCCAAATGCACCCTTCGTTTCCCCGTGAAAAGAAGGATACATAAATGGACACTTAGCGGCCTATTCTACCCCATAAGTCATTGCGCGCCGTTGACGACAGCATTTATTTATTTATTTTTAAAGGCGGCCGAGACTAGAGATCGGTGGTGGACAGCAAATTCACATTTAAATGTAAGTATTATGTTTTCATTTACTTAAATAGCTAGCGAAACCAGAGTTAAATTTTCTTATAAACTTCTTAACTCCTTCGTCACCATTGCATGGCTTCATTTATCAGGTAGTTTTAGGCAAAACTTGTGGTAATAACGTTATTAGTTTAACGACCTATTTGTAATATTTGCACTTGTGTATTATAAGAAATATCACTCACCCAATAAAGCCCAAAACAATAAGAAAAGCAGTAGATAAGGCAATGGGGTTTCACTTTTATGTGTTTTTGTAGTGCTGTCATGCAAGCTATGTGGTTTTAACCAAATTTTAGTATACAGAAATATGATTTCTTAAGTATTTTGTATGCATGTCTTGATGTGTCATATTTTGCACTGTTAACAATACACTTAAGATTGCTCCTCTGTGTTAAGTACCCTTTTCTGCTTTTTTAGAACAATTCAGGAAAAAATGGGTCTATATATATATATATATATATATATATAAAGAACAGTAATACAGACACATCTTTGCTGAAATGTATTGTCCTGTTGTTGTTAACAAGCCATGGTTCATTTGCTCTGCCTTTAGGATTGCAAGTGTCCTGGGACAGGAGAGGGTGTGAGTGGGAAACCCACTGCTGCAACTTGGCCCTGGTTTGTCCTTATGGATGAGGTGTTGGGACAGATGCATTGCACCAACCCCCCTGTCCTCATCGCCTCAATCCCTGAGGACACACCAGGGCCGAGTTCAGTAGTGGGTGCCCACGGTGAGGAGGAGCCAGGGGCAGCAGCAGCAGCACAAAGGCGGCGAGACAGGACGAGTTTTTGGACTTGATCAGAGAAGAAATGCAACTACAGTGGGAGGCAGAGGTGAGGAGTGCACAGGAAAGAAGGAAGAGGATGGACAGGCTGTTTTCTCTTCTTGAGAGAATGATTGAAAAATATATATATTTTCTACATATTCTTGTTTAACTTTTTTCACTTTTATTTTTTAAAAGAAAAATTATGTACATTTATTTTTATGCAACTTTAATTGTGTAAATAAAAGAGAATGAATTGTTCTGGACATTATTTATTTTTGTAATGACAGTAATACTTTCTGCATGAAACAAATTCTATACCTTTTTATTTTTTCAAATAAAATTGGTAAATGAAAATCATTTGTTCTTTAGGCTACATTAAAGTACTTTTTCCAACTATTTACAAAATACGTTAAACATATCAAAAATCAACATAAACATTTAATTTTACAATACATAAAATAAGAAAAAAATTGATGTAGACTCTATTGAGCTGAGCTGCTGGACCGGGATGGGCTGCCCCTAAGGCCTCCTGCTGGTGGGACATCATCTGGGATGGTCTCCAGAGTGTTTGAGTGCATATTTCCACTAAGTTGTCTACCAACAGGTTTGCAGGGCTGATTCAATCGACGGCTTTCTGAAAAAAGTACTTTTAATAACTACTGCATTTATATTAGGCTACTACTGCATTACTGCGTAGGCTATGTTGCATTTTACTTCTGTATATTTTCAATATACAGTAATATCTGGTTGTTACATTATATACTTTTGTGTAGTGTAATGTAATCACATTGGCCCTCATTTATCAAAAGTGCGTACACCAAATTTCCAGCGTACACCTGGCGTACACCCAAAACCACGGTGACTTTGAGATTTATCAATATGGACGTTGGCGTACGGCACGCTCAAATCCTACGCCAGCTCAGGAGGTGGTGTACGCACGTTTTGAGTGCGGGAATGCGCAGAAAAACAATTCCTAACACCACAAAACGCACTGACAAACTAAAAGATATGATAGGTTATGACCCACTGTAAAAAAACAACAACATAGGGATGTTAATCGATGACAGTTTGACCGATGGTTGACCGTATGAACCGATTAAAGTTGTCGGTAGTCGGTTAAAAAAAAAATCTCTAAATTAGACAGTGGACTAAACGATAGGCTACAGTTAGCCATCTCATTCCAAGATCTTTTTGTGTGAAGTGAACAAATCCCTCACACTCAATTTTTCATAACTCGCCTGTTTGTAGGCCTACTTAATAAACCAATAAAAACATTTGGTTTTCTGTGTCGGCTGCAAAGATGAAGTCTGACTCGCGATCTTCGCAGTAGTGAACGCGCCGGAGAGAAATACACATTTCATACAGATTAGGCCTACATCATTTTATTTTGTTTTGAATGGTTCTGTTTAAAAGTAGAGATTTCTGTAGATTATATATTTCTTTTTTTTTTAGGTGTGTGAGGCGATCAGTCTACCTTATACGTTGAGTTTCGGTTCATGGATGATAGCTTAACGTTATCCAGTTCCGGCGCTGGCGCCTCCGTGATTATCTCTGCTATTTAGGCATTAAATCCAGAAAATTGGATAATGAAACACTGATTAAAATTAAGATACAATTAATACAAAACTAAATTCGCTTTAAAGAAAGGCTTTGTGCTTTCTGTTTGAGGTCTCTGTGAAAGTTTTAAAGCATGCCGCTTTCACAGCGCTCACGTCCGTAATGGATAACTGTCACGTAACAATGCTTTTTCCTCATAAATGCGAACACGAAAAATAAAAGACAAAAGACTTTTTTAAAAAGACAACCATCCACAACTTTATAACACTCCAGGCAAAGTATACCTCTTTTTTTTGTTCAGTAATAAAAAGGCTTTCAATGACAAAAAAAATAAAATAATTCAGACTGACAAAATAATAAAAATGACATTCTTCTTCTTTTAAATAATAATAATAATAATACAAATAATAATAATAACGACATTCTTCTTCTAAATAACAATAAGCGTCATTAATAATAAAAATCATAAATAATAAGAAGAATATTACAAATTGTCATGCAATTATTAATGTGAATGAATGGTACTCCACATCACATCATCATCATTATTGTTCACCCCAATACATGTGACGTGATACGAAATTAAATACTAATTGTTTCAAAACACGTGCTGTAAAATAATGCATTGTGATAGGTCATTTGCTCATCCAACGTCGGAGAAGTTTCTCTTCTTTGCCGTCTTCCGTGTGTCCATGGCGTAAAATGAGGGCGTGGGGGAAGCGGAGACTTGAATATATAAGGGCGTGTTATTCTAATGACGCTCGTTTTCCACCGCGGCATTTATCAAGGGCAGGTATTGCGTACACCTGGATTTCAAAGGTACGCACAGCTTCATAAATCAGGCGATGAGAGGAGTGTAAGCATAATCTTACGCCAATATATACGCCCATTTCTACGCAAGAATGATAAATGAGGGCCATTGTGATGTGAGGGAAAAAAGTACTTACGGTTACTTCACATTTGTAAGTGAATACGAAAACGAAATATGCAGTTCCGAAAATTAAAGTAACAAAATGTAGGCTTATTGTCACAATATTGACAAATTGTTGCTAACTACAGCAGCGTCCCATATCAAAGGGCGCATCTGAAGCGTTCGGACCGGTCTAGCCTACGAAGGATTGTTCTTGTCGCCTGGCAACCGTGACAGCTGCAGATGACGAGCGCGAGAAATACTGGACTTTTTATATTAAATTGGGTTTTGTATTCAAACAGGGCTAAACCGAAAATACATGATCCGGCAGCGCCGTCATATTACACAATGACCTCCAGTAAAATATAAAACATAAAAATGACAATAGCCAATTCTGGCTCCATAGTTTACTCAGTTATCAAAATGAATGATCAGGATAGCAGCTGTCCTCTCGCACCGTTGCTTGGCGCCAGGCGCGGTGATCGGGAACACCTGGTTGCACAATTAGGAAATCCTAGGAAGGCTACATGGTGCGTCCTTCAGAGGACGCATAGGCTGCATCCTTGAAGTCTGCGTCCTTCGAAGGATGCAGCCTTCAACATTGGGACACAGCTATATGCATCCTTTCCTGTATATGGGATATTTTTCGAACGAAGGACTCAGTCCTTGGTGGAAATTCCGAGGATCCTCGACATTGGAACAGTCCTTCGACGGATGTCGATGACGTAGCATCCTCGAAATTCTGGCTTCCGAGGATCCTTCCTTGACATTGAGAAACGCCTATTGTTTGATTTGCGAACATCCTCTGCCGTCTGGTCGCTTCCGCTTCAAGCCGGACTCGTCTCGCGCTAACGGTAATTTCCTTTCACTGTCCACGTTTTGATTTCGGCTAATCAATTTTGGCGAATGCAAACAACGTGATTATTGTTCATGAGTCTAACATCCAGCCACGCAAGAAAACATGTAATCTACCTGAGGGAATAATATGCTCAAAAAACATTTCTGATTATTATTAATGTTTTAAAGCTTTTAGAAAGTACATAGAAAGCTTTTGTAACATTATCTTAACTGTCACTTTTGATTATGCATCCTTGCTGAATAAAAGTAGGCAATTACTTTCTTTATTTTTTTTCCCAAAAAATAATCTTACTAACCCAAAACTTTTGAACTGTAAGCCTAGTGTATAATGTTAAAAAAGCTTTCTATTTTAGATAAATGCTGTTATTTTGAACTATGGTTTGTTTGTAATGTGACTTTTTTCATGTATGACATTAAAATTATTTTTAGAATTAAATACATAAATAGGTTAAGCAATACAAATGTGTTTATGTCTGATAACATTTAAACACAAACTTAACTGCAGACACTGAAATGACGTACACTGTGTGATACAGTACAAATATTTTGAGTGTCCCTCATTTTCCTATAAATAACCACGATTGTCCCGCATTTTCCTTTTCTGAAGTTGGCAACCCTAACTGTCACACACACACGCAGGAATACAAACAAACGCAAGCATGCACACACACTGACATTCACACGCACAGACACACACATACAAATCCACATGCACAGACACACACACACAAACACACACGCGCACACACATGTACGCACGCATACACGCACACACACATACACACAGACAGACATGCACATACTACTACTTTTTTTAGGTACAGTGCAATGCATAAGTGAATACACCCATGCTAAAGTTGACTAAAAAGAGGAATAAAAAATCATATTTTGGAAATTGAACTTAATGCCTTAATTTAAAAAATTAGGAAAAATCCAACCTTTAAGGACACCAATTTTCTTTGTGAATGAATAATGTATCGTAAATAAATAAATGTTCTTCCTTAAAATACATGGTGCATAAGTGAGTACACCCCTATGTTAAATTCCCATAGAGGCAGGCAGATTTTTATTTTTAAGTTTTTTTATTTTTTTTATTTAGGATACTACGCATCCTGATAAAGTTCCCTTGGCCTTTGGAATTAAAATAGCCCCACATCATCACATAGCCTTCACCATACCTAGAGATTGGCATGGTTTTATTTCAGTTAGCCTAATAGCTAGTTTGATTTGCATTGAGAGATGATCTTATGGAAAGTACCCCATGCCAATCTCTAGGTATGGTGAAGGCTATGTGATGATGTGGGGCTATTTTAATTCCAAAGGCCAAGGGAACTTTATCAGGATGCATAGTATCCTAAATAAAAAAAATAAAAAAAATAAAAAAATAAAAATCTGCCTGCCTCTATGGGAATTTAACATAGGGGTGTACTCACTTATGCACCATGTATTTTAAGGAAGAACATTTATTTATTTACGATACATTATTCATTCACAAAGAAAATTGGTGTCCTTAAAGGTTGGATTTTTCCTAATTTTTTTAATTAAGGCATTAAGGCCAATTTCCAAAATATGATTTTTTATTCCTCTTTTTAGTCAACTTTAGCATGGGTGTCTAAACTTATGCATAGCACTGTATATACATAAACACGCAATACAGCCAAATTGCTCCACGTCATTTATTTTTGTGGAAAGCCAGTGCAGGCCTGAGCGGCGGTCATATTTTGTACCGCCATGCGGTACATCTAGTTAAACAAATGTATTAATACATTTTAAATTAAATGTAAATTAAATGTATGTTAAAATATGATTAAATATTAAAATATTTCTAATTCTTGTGTACGTTCTGCTTTTTAATTCTTGTGTGTATCTTGTATAATTGTTGTGCATGCTTGAATGCGACATATTTGTATGTATATGCTATGGCGCATGTGCGTTTGTGTATTCACAGTGTGTTTTTGAGCATGTGTGTTTTTCTTCTGTGCAGGATGCTTAATTCCTTGACGGTTGCCTGCTGTACAGTGCTTGCTCTCTACTCTTTAACAATCTGCTCAGCGAGGTGTGACCAGATATTGTGCATCTGAATCCTACACTAGACTACTGATGCAGCGAGAGAGGGGAGGAGAGAGAAAGAGGGAGGGAGAGTGTGTGACCAAAAACGATTTCTCTCCCACACGCACAGAGAGACATATCTCTCTCTCTCCTGCAGTGGAGTGCTGGTGGCTGTTCTGGATTCTCTGTTTTCCTCTTCTCCTCAGGGAGAAAGGTAAGTTTCTCCTTCTGTCCTTCATATTTCAATAAATATTTCATTATAGAAGCTACAGCCTCACTGCAGTTGGCTGTAAATCCTGATTTAGGTGTATAAAATGTGACAACATCAGCCAGAAATATGTGTGTCAGGTCCATAAACATCTGTATTTGCTCTATAACCACAGCTCGTGCTCTTGATCATGCTAAACGGATGGTTGTGTAGCATCTCAGACCTCTTCACACATTCACATATGTGCTGTGTGGGAAGAGCTCTGCGTTTCAGACGCATTCTGCTCCTCTGGTAACCATGGCGAAGGCAGCCAGCATAGCAGCCTGTGCGTTTTAAGATAATCAGGTGATCCGGATGCTTTAAGAAAAAAAAGCCCACGAAAACATTAACGTGACAGGTCATTTATCATGTTTTCGCAGCCAAGTGTAATTGACTCCTGATGAGCAGCATTATGTGTGTGCCAAGACAGAAAGCAGTGAAAAACATTTGCAACATTTGGAAATTACAGTAAGAATTGCCAAGGAGTTAACTGTCACAAATGTCAACAGGTTGTTCGGACCACATTGATATGCACGAATAAAAACGTCTTAAATAATTTGAATGATAGACCAATTTAACTATGTATTTTGAGTGTGTATAGTGATATTGTGAGCAGGGGATAAAATACAACAACCAGCAGTGATGGTGGATGGCTAGGAGCAAAAAACTATAATCAGGACTTATAATTCATCGATATACATGCACATATAGACTAAACATAAATGGATTGATCCATTCAGGCTTGAAACTTGATAACACTCCGTTAATGAACACTGTGGTGACTGACAACTATAAGGACGCAGAGAGCCGTTGATGTGGAAAATGATTGGAGTCAACAGTATTGAGCCCAGTGTTTCGCAGTGTGAGGGAATGGAAGGAGAAACATTATGTAAAATAACAGCACATTCAACACCCAAACCAGTTTATTGAGCTGATTTAGGGGGGCTCTTCCGATCATTGGATCCTTTTATGGATTTAGTTTTAATTCAATTTTATGAATTAAGCAGCTCGTACATAACATACTTACTCGAAAAAATGAAATAACGCATTAAATAAGACATTTCTCCTTACATAGAACCTTTTTGGTATGAATAGTTCTTTAAAATTGAGTCAAGAACCCTAAGGAGTTAAGCTATTTTACTACTAAAATACTTTGTAGTCTCCAGCCTTAAACATCCTTAGACTTTGTAGTTTGGGACTAGATCATGATGCACCAGACCATGGCTGCTCTGGTTCATGGTTGGGTTAATTTGAGGTTAAGGTTATAGGCTAATGGCTTTTGCTGTCTCTAAAAATCTTTAGACTGTGTTTAAAGGAAAACCCCTTTATGGGCATCTGTGTGTGTGTGTGTTTTTTTTATGGCTGCAGGTCATAAATATCCCCTCCCCCACAATGTCTATAAGATAAGAACCAGAGAGCCTTGGTGAATAAATCTTTTGGTTTCATGAAGCCGTGAGCCAATGATTCCCAGAGCCGTCATGCACGTCTAGAGGCCTGTTAAAATAATTGATACCATGACTAGTCGATCTGTCACCACTTAAGAAGGTCCTCAGCGCTAGACCTCCTTTAGCGCTAGACCACACGTATATTGAGAGAAGGACACTTCTAACCTTCTCTCAGTCCCCTGATAGTTAAATTAAGATCCTCTTCTGATTAACAGTATCACCATTTTGTCTCTCATTGGTTAAGTTATGATAGATGGTGATGCACAACGTTATTTTGATCAGTGGTTCTCAACTGGTGAGTTTAGGTCCATTCTGATAGGGTTGCAGAAAGCTGGGAGAAATAATGCTGAAAACACAATATAAAATGCACCTAACCATATAATTGTATATAGGTATGATCAAAAAATATATATTTTTGAAAGGTAGAAAATTCTTCCCATATCAAAAAGTGTGCAATCTACTGTATTGTGGCTCAAATAAAATGTATATTGGGAAAATAAATTAAGTTAATACCGACACAAACAGGCTGTCAAGATTTTGAAACTGCTAAAAAAAATTAAATAAGCACTTTTGGTCTTGTTAGGCCACTACTTCCATTGCAAAACCTTGAAACAAAACCATTTGATAACCACTGAGTAAAAATTAAAACGATGATAGTTTGGATGATAATTGTAATATGTTTCATGATGATTATGAGTATAAGAATTAATTGTGGGTTAGAGACACTCTGTGGTGAAATATATCCCCTAAAATAAAATAACTCAACAAGGGAAAGATTTCAGACGAGGACTAAATGTGTATTGTTAAATCAGGAGTAGCTCTTGAGCACTTGCTTTTTCCCTTTTTCTGCTTGAATGATTACATCCTGCTCTGGCAAGCCCTTTCTTTGCCACGCACTGTGGAACAAAATGACAATGAAAGAGGGAAAGGAGAGTGAGAGAAATGGATAGAGACAGGGAAAGAACAAAAGAGAGAGGGGCCTAATAGTAAAGCGCCATGCTATACAGTCATTTAGGTGTTCTGTTTGGCACAGACTCTGACACATGCACACAGCAGCGTTTGTGGTGCTGTTTAACAAGCTCCTGTGGGGTATGACTTACTGAGGCATTTAGCACTGGCGAAACTGTTCTGAAATTAAACGTTTCAGAAGGTGTGAAAGACAAAGGCGAGGGCAGAGAAAGCTATAGCATCTGATACATTTCCTGATAGTAATACAGCTTTTATTGGTTAAAATCACAGGGCCCCCCTAATGCCGGGGGCCCCTAGAATCATCACCACCTTTCACCTTGCTAGCGACGGCCCCGAAGACAGGACTTCTTCGCTAAAAGCAGGTGGTGTGTGGTAATGAGTAAACAGTCTGACTAGTGATGACAATAATAACTATGAATCAGCCAGGCTTCAACAGCGCCCCCTGTGGAGTGTTACGTTAGTTTAAAAAAAGCATAGTGCCAGAAATAGCGTCAGTAAAATATGCTGTGTACATGTACAACCAGAATATATTATACTGGGTACTGTGCAATGTGTTGACCTTCCATTTCCAAAGTGAAGCAATGTCAACTGACATTTTCAGCATGTCTTTTTTTTTTTCAAAGAAATGAATGCATATGTTCAGCAAAGATGCATTAAATTGATCATAAGTGACAGTAAAACTTTTACATTGTTACAAAAAAATAAACACTGTTCTATTGAACTTTCATTTGAAGAATCCTGAAAAAAAGCATCCCAGTTCCCACAAAAATATTAACAATTATGTTTGACTGTGATAATAATTTTTTTTATTATTGGGTAGCAGAGCAGCATATTAGAATGATTTCTGAAGGATCATGTGACATTGAAGACTGTGGCTGGCAATTCAGCTTCGCCATTGCAGGAATAAATTACATTCTACATTACAAAAAGTATTTTAATTGTAATAATATTACTGTATTATTGTATTGCTGTTTTATTTTAATTTTTTTTATATATATTTTTGTTCAAAATATCTGCTGTGGTGAGCATATGACATTACCAAAAGTTTCAAAAGTTTGGGGTGGGTAGTAATATTTTTTTTATGTACTTGTTTAAGAAAATACAACACCCTTTACAGGCTTATTAATCTCTTAATCTTTATAATGTTTTCATGTTTCATGTAAATTTGCTGTTATTTCTTTTCTTTTTTGCAGCTATTAAACTTATATGAAAGGGTCGATTAGATGCATATAGCCTCTTAATTGATCAGTTGCCCAGGAACTAATAATCCATAAACTATCACACAGTGATATGTGCATCTTTAGATCGTGGCAGATTTTTGAGTTTTCTGAAAGACAAATCTGCAATCCATCAATCTCTTTTAAACCCATTAGCCCAGAGCCAGTTAGCTGATTTAATCTAGTATTAGTAAGCAAACCTCATTAAGTTGAGAAGGGGTTCTGTCTTTAAAAAAGACTCTGAGGGAGGCTATTTCTGCAATACAGAGGGCATTGAGAGATGGATAAGACACAATTGGGTTACAGAAAGAAAGGAAATGAAAGGGAATTTCAAAATACTTATCCTGCTATTTACTGACCACAAACAACCGATGTTATTCCCAGTGGGAGAGTAGAGAGTTTTATTGCAGTTTCGAGAACAAATCAATTGCGTGAGGGGGAGAGAAAGTGAGCGTGTGAGAGAGCGAGAAAGAGGAACGCGGGGGCTGCAAAGAAAGAAAGAAAGAAAGTCCAAATCGCACTCCGAGAGAAATTTCATCAAATTCAACTCCTCTCACTGAGGCTACAGGCCATCAGCTTTATACTCCAAAATTAGCCCACAGCTCCACAAAGAAACCGGGCCTCTATACGTCCTACACCGCCCCCATATATACACTGCCACAAAGAGACCTCTAGTCGTCTATTAGTATTCTTAAAGAGCCCTGCCTCTATAATTGCTCTGTCAATGGAGAGTTGAGGCCACCTCTGTGACAGCAGGAAGAAGTGAGATTGGGTATAAAACTACTAAACTCAAAGGCTTAAACGTAAATGGGTTCGCGTACAGGCGCAATGGAAGAACGTCTATAGTATAACTTACTTGAAGTAAGGATATCAATGTTTTTTGTGTCTCTACTTTAGATTATTTGCTGCAGACGCCCAGTGCATCCGGTGGGCATTCCTCGGAAAGTCAGACACCATGTGAGCAGTGGCCCAGCACGACATTAGAGGGGCAGAATGCTGCTTCTGCGTGGGACACTTGTGGTCTTCTCTCTCATCACTTCTATCAATGGGTTTTTCAGCGAGTATGGGCCAAAACCGACAACCCAAACCAAGGCAGACTCCACAGGTTGGAGCATTTGGAGGAAAATTCCATCATTCGGTTTGGGATCATTCAATTATTTCAGTCAGACTAAAGGGTCTGCCACGACAAAGGTGAGCCCGACACTTCCAGAAGCAACCACACAAGACTATACTCTGAATTCGGAGGGCTTAACCAGCCCAAAATACCAGCCGACCGCAACCACAATTGAGGAACTTCAAAGCAGCACCATTCAGATAGGCACTCTGCTGCCTTTAAAATCTGAAAAACTGCCAACAAATGACTTACTCAGGAACAAACCCCGATTAGACGGGACTAAACCTCCCTCTAAGCTCGATCAAAGCTATGATCTTGACCTCTGGCCCCCCAATAATGGCCAAAGCACAGCGAAAACCCCACAAACGACATCTCCCCAGATAACTAAACCAGAATTACAAACATACACTGTATCCACTGATCAAAGTACCAGCACCACTCTGACTGCAACACTGAGAAAGATTACGGAAACCATGAACCCTTACAGTGACCAAACCATACCCACAGATACTCTGTCAACAACACCAGAACTAACGACAGCTTCATTTCAAACCACAAATTTCATTCCACAAGCAGACCCCAAGCCTGAAGTATCTACCGTACCTCTGACCACTGTCAGCACTAAACTAAACACATTGGGGACAACAAACAAGGCCTCGGATCCAGAATGGACGTCTTTTAAACCAACTAGCAAGGCTCTGGAGGGATTTACATGGGTAGAGCAGACCACAGGCCCAACACAAGGGGAAAGAGTGCAAAGTTTTGGCCCAGATCCCACTCCCACCCTGCCAGCAGGAGGTAAGGCAATCCTAATCTGTTTGCTTACAACCCAAGCATATGATCTAAGATTTTGACACAATTATCAAAAATTATGACAGAATTTAACCTCTCCTGAGCAGGCATGAGTGTATTACATTTGTTCCTTTGTTTCATTGTTTTACCTCTATTTAAGCTGAAAATGTGTATTTAATGAGTTGCCAAGCCTTCATTGATTACCAGTGAAGGGTTAGCAGTGAAATCAATGAGTCTGATTAATTGATTAATGGCCCCTGAGTTCCTGAAACATGCATAAGTAGTGAGAAGAATGACTTTCATCTGATAGTAAGAGCAGGAACCACTCCATTACTGCTGATATCTGTATATGTAGTGAGTCTGAGAGCTTTGCTTCTGCATAGGAGACATGGGTTGTGTTTGGAATAGCATACTGCTTATACAGCTTCGTACTGTACTATATAGAGAGTCCTATGTCGCCACATGAAAAGACTAATTAAATTTTGCATGACAGAAATGAAGGCAATAATAAATATTATAAAATCTAAATTGTACACAAATCTGCTTGTGTACAATAAATATGTGTGTACAGTATGCAAATGTTATGTATAAAGGAACTGTTACCTGCTACATACTGTATACTGCGACCAACTGCTTAAAGTTAAGACGTTTTTACATAAAACTGGATGTATGTCCAAATGTAAATAGTTACATATTTATTTCTAGTGTAATGAAAGCAGCAATGGCAACAACGAATTGTAGCATTTCTACTGTTTGAAAGTTTGTTAACATATATTGTAATGTTGTTGTATGATGCACATACTATTACACATTTAAATTTAAACTCTATTGCAGTAAGCAATATGTTAGTATTTCCATTATGAACATTTGCATCATTTAAGGTCAAGCGTTGAGTGTATATCCCACTGGAGAGATCTTTCACAAAGACTTTTGACATTTTGATCCAAAAAAATCTAGACCTGTAAGATCAAGGTGCCAGCCAGACAAATCAATATATAGAGGTGATCGCACACAAGAACTCTCCAGATATCCTTGTAAATAGTGTACCAGGCACCTAGCTGTGGTGTATGTGAAGTGGCTAAGCATGCTAACCAGTATTGACATGGCTCTGTTTGATATCTGCTAAAGGAGCGGGGAAGGTGTCTGTGTGTGTGTGTACAGTGAGCATGGGATTTGCACTGGAGAAGCAGCCAGTTGGGCGGTATGTAATCAGTATTCCGATGGCAGAGTCAGCAGAGCCAGTGAATCCTCAGGGACGCTGTTTTTCCGCACCGCCTGTTCATGGATGCTGAGCATGCCTCTCTCAACATTTAGTCTGCTTTTCTCAATTTACTCTATCCGTCCTCTTTCAGTAATAGGCCTCATGACGTTTACTGGGCATCTCTCTTTCTTTTCCAGCCATAAGTCTCATTTAGTCCTTCAGTCTTATGTTTTCTTTCAACCTCTCCTGGCTCCCAGAGACATGTTTTTCCATGACTTTCTGTTCTTTTCCTTTCAATCCAAACTTGTAGAATCTTTTCAGATGGTGGAGACAGGAAATGCAGAGAGGATCTGCTACTATAGTATCCACGTCTCTCTCAGAGTTATTGGCTTTCTGCAAATCTTGGGTACATGCCCGCAGTTTTGTTTGTATCAAAGGTTAATAGGCTACTGTAGTTTCGCTGATGGAATCAATTTAGCGTTTTCTTCAATACTTGTACTTTATTTTGCATTGTCCATATTGTATTAAGCACTGGAGATGGCGGACGTAAATGAGACTAAATTGAATCTACGGCACTTTTTAAAGTGTAATTTTAACAATTTTAACCCCTTAACGCCCACTGTCGCGAATTTGCAACAAACCCCTTCCATTCAGACTGCAGGCGAGATAGCGTGTGTTTTCCCCCAATGCCTGTTTGTGCACATTCGATACATACCTAGGAACATTTTGCACGCACTGGTTTATCGTAGGAGCGGTCGGAGTGGGAACTACATCCGGTTCACCGAAGCTAATATTTTGTTTTGCAAAATCCGCATATCAAGTGCGCAAATGTGGAGAAATTTCCCAAAATGAGTTAAGTTGTGCTAAGATAAAAATATGTACCAGCTTATTGATTGCTTCTATAGCTATGTTATTCATATAGACTTCATGTGACGAATATTTTTTACGTACTTTGTAGATTTCTGTTTGTAGCAAATTTGCGACATTGGTCCATAACGGCTGGATTGGGCTAATGGCTACATATAATAATAATGCTGTATTTAGATGGTTTCAGCCAAAAAAAAATATTTTTTCCCCACAAAAAAATAGCATGTTAGGATATAACACTATAAGAATATATAATGTATGCACTGGAGAAACAAGGAAAGAGTTAAACAGAGTGTAACATGGAATGTATAAAAACTACTGTCAATGTTAGGGAGTAGGAGAGTGTTTTGTTTCTTGCTGTTGTCAAGATTCATTAATTTGTCAAAGTTTATAAGTATAAAGTTTATAAGTTCTAACAACTTTGTGCCATGAATAAAATCTACATTCCTGAGATGGGAAAATGTGTTTTATTAATTTTTCCATTTTGTAAAAAAATACCCTAAATGCCCACTGTCGCAAATTTGCAACATACCAAAATTTCTATTTATTTGTTGTGCAAAAGTGAAATTGATAATCTCAACATTATTTACCATCTACTTAAAGTCAAAAACACACAGAATTTTTTTTTTTTTTATATATATATATACAGCTTTATAAATTCAGGCGTTACAACTTCATCAAATAGAATTTTTACATAAACATGATCCCTCTAAACCCCCTTCGGTTTTTGGGCCGAAATGGTTTATATTTCACCAACAAAATTTGTTTTGTAGAAACCATTCTGTTATTAAAAAGTTGATATAAAAATTGCCTTATGTGCAATTTAAATATTTGTACAACTGTTTTAGATATTTAAGGGTTGATTATAAAATAAGTTTAATTAACTAATTGATTATTTATTTAATTATTTAATTTTTTTTTTTTCGGCAAAGCGAATCCTGAATTTTAGGTTTCAGGCCAGAATTTTCATTTTTGTGTGTGTGTGTGAGAGAGAGAGAGAGAGAAACAGCATATTATTGACCAATGTTTCGGTCACCTTGTCTTCTGGAGGTGCATGCATCCACAAATTGCTTATCCCCCACCTGAAAAACACGCTGGAGCTGAGAGCAAGGTCAATTACCACACTGGACCTGAGAGGAGGAGGGGAGTCTGGGAAAAAGGAGAGCAGTAAAGAAGGCGTGTTCGTGTTGAGACTTGAGGAAACAAGGCTGAATCTCACAAACACTGTCTGGGTCATATGTCACCCCACAATCAAAAAATAAAATAATTGCATTAAAGAAATGGGGAAGCCTATTTTTTATTTATATATGTATTACCCTTCATAATGTGAAAAATCTAATTTTTATTACTACAGTAATACAGAAAAAAACTGTCATTTTATTACTTGAAATTTGCATTTGTAAAGTAAATTGTAAGTAAACATTTTAGTTAATTATATTTATATGAATAAAAATTGGATAATTACCGAATTACAGTTATGAACAATTATATTTTAGCCCAATTACAATAATGAGAGTTTGATTGTAAAATATGTGCCATGAAAATACTCATAAACAAAGGCTTACTAAAAAATGTTTTATATATATTATTTTGCAAAATTATTATTTAAAAAATAATAATAATTTGTGGGGTGAAATATGAAGTTTTAAGATGAAACTGATCTTGAAATTTCCTTTTGTGAGATTTGACTGCTTTCCATAGATAAGAAGCCTTCTAGAGGATTCTTCCTCTGATCCTGTTTCCCTTTTTCTTCTCTCCATCCTACTGCAAAAACAACCCTGTGCTGTTGTGTGGTGACCTCACCTCACCTCACCTCACCTCCTCTACACTTACAAATCTTTGTCTCATCATTTCTTAAATGCTTATTAGTTGCTCATATTCAAACATAAAAGCAATACAGATCATTCAGGTCATGGGTCGTTCAGATGGCAGTGCAAACATGTGACAGCTGTCTGGACCTGATGAATATGACATTCTTGATCGGTCAAAAGAATCAACATTTGATTACATCACTTAATTCTGAGGTAACATGCTAGTAATCTCAAAGACTATAGAATAACACAAGACACGTCACTCGTATTGTTTGCAACGCTCAACATGGTGGAATAAGTCCCGCCTTCTAAATAAGAGCCAATCGGCGATTGGTAAAGTCATCGTGTCACTGCAGCTGCCGTTAGAAGCTCAGGTTCCTATAGAAACGGTCAGACCCGCTCTTCCACTGCGCATGTGCATTAGCTTGATCCAGCCTGAAAAATGTCATTTTCTGTCATGATTTGAGCGTGTAGAAACAAAATTTGAGGCAGTTGTTGTCAGATTTCATTGGTAATTTCAAACATGAAATTTAATCGTAAGCTTCGTGAACGGTTTTGGAGAATTTTATGTTTCCCCCTTCAAAGAGATAGGACCTGCACTTGCATGCCCGAGAGGCGTGGCAAAGATGGCCGCCGAGTGAAATGACTTGTCTAAAACATAGACGTCTAAAAGGGTCTTTGGTTATGTCAGGAGCAGATCAGATCATAAACTAAACAGTTGTCAAGGTTACGGCTCACAGACTGGTTACAATGTGATCGTTGTCACGGCAACACTGCTGAAAAGCAATGTAGTACATTTTTGACTGTGTTTTGGGTAAGCTGTATGCACAGCTTGTGTCACTAAAACACTCTCAAACAATGCACTATTGCAGTATGATGATAATGCAGTATTTACATCAATGTCATTTCATAAAAGGTTAATCCTATGATTAGGCTTTCTTAAAGCGTCTAGACACTAACCGACTCATTACTGTCTGTGGAGATTGTGTGTGACTTTACTGAATCTAAAAAAGGAGGAAAATTAGTGATTCCCAATCCCACCCCCCAAGGATCCTTTTTTAATGAAATTCAAACTGGCCTTTTTTCTCTTGAACGTACTGAGTTCATAATCTCCCAGACAAACACAAACTCAGTCATTCAAACGTACACATTCAGCCCTATGAGGGAGATTTACTGATGTATGTGCAGGGGTCGAAATTACAAATTCTGATCTAATTCCATCTTTATTAATATAGACCAGGGAAGGATTTGGAGGAGGGGTAAAAATGGAGAACGAGACAGGAAGATGAAGGTAAAGAGGGTTTCATAGATGAATAACTAGCTCTGAAAGAACATTCGTCATCATCTAATGAGAATCGGTGGTCTATAGGTGGTTCTGGCAGAGACTGACGGGGGACGTTTGACGCTTCATTTGAACACAGCTGGTGTAAGAGTCAGAATCTTTAAATCACCCATGAAGAGACAGAGGAGAGTAATTGAGTACAAGGCTGATGGATGGATGGATATGCACAACTGGAAATGTGTATATATATATATAAACACTAGGGTGGTCCTTATCAAGTCCAATTTTTTTTGTGTGCAAAATGTTAGTGTCTTAACCTCTTAAACTGTTCCTTTTAACTTCAAAATTAGAAATATGCAAAAATGTTGACAAAAAAAAAGATATTTAGAGGTAGCTCAATCATGTGGAAGATTGCCTATGCTAAGCTGTGCGGCGTTATTGTGATATGCAAGTAATATTAAAAGTTGCTGCAAATGAACTACATTTTATTGAAATCAGAGCAACACTGACATGACAACAATCTCAAAAAAAGCACAACATTTTCAACAATCCCTCATTTCTGATGCTCAGCAGCCAGTGTTGACTTTTTGCAGTCTGGATAGATCCGTCGGTGATCTTCCACCACATGAAGGAGAAACTGCAATTGTTCTTCAGAGTGTGTGAGATAGCCATTGTATTCTTGAATCAGAGCCACTCCTCTCTCGGCGTGATCATTGACTACTTTCATTGCATGTATGGTTGCCTGTGCCTCCTTATAATCTGCTTGATTCGGCCAAAGTTCCGGGTCAATTTCAAGGAACGTAATGTAATTTTTTAAACCAAAAAATGTGCTCTAAACCCAAACAATAACCAAGGTGGTCATCAATAGAAATATGTATTGATTCCACCAGGAAAGGTAAATCTGCTATACCGGGTCATGGATGGATTAATTTGGATTTAGTTTCTACAATAAGTAAACTGAGATATGTATCTAAAATACATATTTAGGAATATATGGTGCATTAGATGCTTTTATGGAGATTTTTTTTTGGAATTTTACTAGCCAGGTACAATTCCAATTCAAATGATCTGTTTTTACGAAAATCATCAAAATCTCAGAAAGTTTAAAGCTATTGAGCAGTAATTATTATGTTACTGCCATAAAAGTTGGCATGCTGTATTTTCTTATATAAAGGAACAATTTAAAGGGTTAAGAGCATGACAATTGGAGACTTTAAAATAAGGACCACCCTAATATACACACACACACACATACATACATACATACATACATACATGCATATGGATGGATAATGTATACATAATGAGGTAGATGGATGGAAACATATAGATGGGTGGATAGACTAGATAGACAAATCGACAAATTTTCTTTTACAGAGAATGATGGAATCAAGTGGTGACCTAGTGATGCTTGATGGTTTAGTTTGACTGAACCCCTGCCAAGAGAGGACGAGTAGAGCTGTGCACAATCACACACGCACACATACACTGTCCTTGTTTAGGCTCCCCACTTGGTTTGGTGCAGAGCTCATTATTCATGCTAATGAGAGACGGTACTCTCAGCAATAGAATGAAGATCTGTGATCAGGCCTAAAACGAGTATCCTGACGATATACAAAAAAAAAAAGGGATCATGCAGGTTTTTTGCAGTTACCACGAGGGATGATTATAGTCACACAAACAGCCTACTGGTCATCCTAAAGGTCATGCGTATGTCAGCATTTCTACACTAAACATAAGGTGAACACAAATCTACACTTATTTGGGCACATTGACGCTGCACATCCATACACTACACACATGAATGCCCAAACAGCTACATAGCTACACATTTGGGAATGTAAACATTCAATCTCCAAGACTATTAATAAAGAATGTGACAAACATGGAAGCATTATGTGTGGCACTTAATGGAAAATTTATTTCAGTAGGATCTGTGGGAATCAGTGACCAAAGGCCAGATAAAAAAACACTCTGGCCTCAATGTGCCATGTCTCTTTTCAGTCTTGGTTAGGTGTAAGTGCTTACACAGCCTCACACGGCTCTGTGTGTATGTAGCTTTTTCTCAGAAAAGTTTTCGGATTAGTTTGATAATCCTTCTTGGGCAAAAGATAAGTTTCTGATCCATAATGAAGCTCTGTCATAGTGGAGTGGGGTGCCTACATTCAAACATGAAAGTCAAGTCATTGTAATTAAACAACTCCAGTACCACTGAAGCCTAGCCTGGAATACCACAGAAATCTGCTTGACATAACTAGGTTAGGAAATGTTCTTGTTTCTCCACTCTTTCAGTCATAACAACTTTCATTCAGCACCACATTCTCAGCCTCGTGTGCTCTGTTTTCCCAGCAGACTTTGCAGTGGAGGAAGGCGATAAGAAAGTGGGGAAGAGTGCTGATCTGACAACACAAAAGCGACACGATGAGCTGACAACATCAGCTAGCTCAACGACTCTCAGGAACAAAGGTAATTAAAACGATCTGATGAAATACATGACTGAATGTAATCTATACCTGTGATAATTATGCTCTGATTGCATCTTGGGACATGGACCAGTTTTTAAAAGGCACAAATATATTGGAGAGAACCTCACCCTAAGTAAATAGCACCACATTCAAGCTGGCCAACCTCATTTGTTGAAAGAATAGTTTACACAAAATTAAAAATTGTGCATTTACTCAACCTCATGTCATACCAAATCAGTATGACTGAAAAAAGTACCATAAAAGTATCTGTCAATAAACCCCATGCATGAAATTCCACTAATTCAAGTCGGTTTTCACTGATAATCGTCCCCTCTAGTGAGCTGTTAACCGTTGAGACCAGATCATTAATGGTGTGTTTACACTGCAGCGACAAACTCAGCTCAGTGTCACTCAAACTCAAAACATTTTTAAACGCTCATGACAAACGTCACTACTTGCAGTAGCAGTTTCGTCACAAGTACTGTCGTCCCAAGTTTTTCACTTGTCATTTGCATAAAGTTGAGCATTTCTGAACCTTTCAACACTTTCGGCTGCCATAGAAATGAACTGAAAACACCCACTCTGCTCTGCTCACTCCACGCCAGTGTAAACGCACCGTAAGTCTCGATCAGTCTGATTTGTGAAAGAATCATTCGCACT
The DNA here is from genome assembly GCF_951802725.1 of Rutilus rutilus. NCBI lineage: Eukaryota > Metazoa > Chordata > Actinopteri > Cypriniformes > Leuciscidae > Rutilus > Rutilus rutilus. The sequence continues at coordinate 14,533,398 of NC_140212.1, read as the reverse complement.
GGATTGGTGAACTAACTAAAAGTAATTGGTGAATTGAATCTGATTCATAAATCAGACATCACTACTTGTCTTATAAACTCTATAATCTCAGATTTTCTGTGAATAACTTTTGGTCTATTTATCACACAAAACTATATCATTTGACTTCAAAAGACTTATATAGAGGAATATAGTGTACAAGTTGTATGAACCACTTTGAAGATACATTTATGGTAGCTTCAAAAAGGATCCAGTCCCTATTCATTGTAATTGTATAGAAAAGAATTTCAAATTTTGGGGTTTTCCTTTGGTACAACATAAGGATGAGTAGCCTTCTTACTTCGCTCAATTTCATTTCGCTTCTGTACTCAGTCTGAGATAGCGTAATAGCTTTCCGTTTTCCTCCGGCCTGAAAACAGCCGGCCAATCAACGAACAGAGGGCGGGCTGAGAGCCGTGACGTAGACACTGATTGTACCGTGGATGCGTAGATTTACTTCACATAATCTGCAAAAGTCGTTCACAGCCATGTTCACTCCGGTATTTCGCTCGATGGTTTAGTTTTCGCATCATACATGTGTTTACAGTGGAAGTTAGATGCGGCTGAGCATGCGCATAACACACGCCATAACCAAACGTTATGTGATTGGCTTACGGGAACCAATGATTTTAAACTTCAGACAAGCGCCTCCCCGCGAGAAAGAAAACGCTTTTCAATTATGCCATGCCAGACTCTGTCTACGAAGCAAAGCGAAGTAGCAGAGTTTGGTATTACCAGGCTAAAGGATGAGTACATTTATGACAGAATTTTTTATTTTGGGTAATATTCTTTTAAAAAGTGTTCATCTTTTGTCAGCCATCCATTGGTTGAACATAAATAAATGTCATTAATTGAGCCCATGTGGCTCTGTCTGACTGGTCGGTCACAGGTCTATATTTTGATAACTTTTCCGAGAAAAACCTAGAAATGGCTTTATTTGTTTCTCCATATTATACTGAGATAATTATTTAAACATTAAAATGCATACATCAGCTGTTAGGATGTGATATATTTCCCAAACACAGTAACAAGTGAGCCTAGCATTCTGGTTCCTTTAGTGAAAAAGTAAAACCAACCTCTTCCTCCTCCTCCATGTGATTTGGAGAATGACATATGTTTGTATGATATGGCCGACTGCACTTCGTCCAACCGTCTGCTACCTGCCTGTAATTGCTTCCAGAGGGAGGAGGAACTAGTTATAGAAGCACTTTTATCTCATAGTTGGCGCCTCCTACAAACAAGCCGACCACTAAACTGCCTTAGAGAGTTGAGTTACATTTCGTGTTTCAGTAGAGCAGATCTATCAACATATGGTGTTAAGTGTGCCATTTTACGTCACCATCCGTGTTGATCTTGAGGTACATCTTAGACCCAGCTTCTCTTCGGTAGCACCTAACCTACTTTCTCCCCGCTGCATTCAATAGCCTAACCTAAATTCCATTAATAGTTGGACAAAATATGCCACAACGATCCAAGAACCAGGTTGCGAGAATATGTGTGTGTTTATGGGCTGTCTCATAAAGTAAACTGCACGCAGAGATCCGACCCACAAAACTGCAGCTGCCGTGTCTCAAAGTAAAGATGCAAAAGTTTTCAAAATCTAGCACATATTCGTCTCACTTGTAAATTGAATGTCCTGCGGGAAGGAGGTGGGTCAGATGGTCTTCCTGTCTCCTTCATGTCTCCTTCACTGCCCTCTTCTTTAAGTCAGCGTATCCAGGCCTCATCAATATGAATGGGATCATCCTACCCTGCTGTCCACTCATCTATTATTAGAGAGGATAGAAATTGAAAGTGAAGCAGGACAGATTAAATCTGAATGAGTACTTACTTGCAATGACGTGATGGCACAGCACTGTATTCCTAATTAAGCAGAGGGTGTTGTTATTATCGGGTCAGAAGTCCTAAACCTAAAAAACTTGTTGCTGGTTCCTGTTCTGACAACCTGGAAAACTCGGGTCCTTTTTACACTTGGTGTTAATATCTGTCTTGGGTGATTCATTCAGCTAAGACACATCAATGTATGCTAATGAAGTGCAAAAAAGTGCATCACACAAATAGCTCTCCACATGGGAGATACTACTCGCAACTGATTTTAATAGAGTTGTTATTGGTGTTAGCGTGTTGCTAAGCTAATGATCAGCCTGTCAAACACAAAGCAGGGCACCTTTCTGGAATCGGAAAAAATGCCTAGCACAAAAAAATAAATATTACATTTTTAATAAACTATTTTTATTTATACTAATAAATTGAATCCGAGATTACGTAGACAAAGCTATATCAAAACAATCACTCACAATGCATTCTGGGATTGCCTTCTCCATGAAGGATATGTGATGTGACCAAAATGAAGTATAAATGGAGTCTCATACTAGTTAAGCGTGAGCATTTAGACATTTTACCAATTTGTTCATTATTGTTATTATTGTTCAGTTAATCAAAAACTATTAAAAACAGCTGTTAAATAATATTATGGATTATTATTTATATGTTTTGAATGTCTTACCACATTTTACAGTGGCACATTAGATGCCACAAACAAACCTGTGTGGGTTTCTATAAAGTGTACATGCTGTACGTTTATGTTAGTTCATCTGAGGACTTGCTTTTGGATTACTTGTACATAACTTCCAAAGAAAATAAATCAATCAATCTTAAATGAAATCTTAAAAATAAGAAATGTAGCCTTTGGCAAGTAACGGAAACAATACGTTTAATTTGAAGTACTAAAATTACTAATTAGAAATATAAAACTAATAAAATGAAAACAATTACTGAAACTTATAATATACCTAATTAAATATATAAATATAAAAAATATTAAAATAACACTGTTGTTCATCAGCAATTATGCATCAAGATGCATTTCCATTTATAATTCTGTTGGGCAAGATAAATGGCTCTTCACAGCCATTGTATTCCATACATGTTCACAAAAACATGCTAATTGACAAACTACAGGTCAAGTTAGTGGTTGGTGAAATGAAAGCTATTTAGTTGAGTGACAACACATCTGAACAGACTTTGTGGGTAAAAATGTTTTTCTAACCACAAAAGTAGTCATAACCTAAACATTTTGATGCCTTTATAGACTCACCTAGGGTGGAACAGTCAACAATAGACCCTGCCTATTATTTGAGTCGAATACCTAACTCCATGTGGATCAGTGGAGTCATTTTCCTTTGGTCTGCTTCCTGTCCCCTCCTGCTGAACTGTCGTCCAGTATGATTACAATGCATGACCATAACAACATTGTTACAAAACCCTCATGGGCTTATAATGTGAACTTTGGCTTTAACCCCTATGTTTACATGCCTGTGTTCTCTTGAGACATTTTGTTGTGATGGATCCACAAACTGGGTGTCATCCATTGTGGCAACATTGTTGCATGTATCAGGATCATTGAGTTTTGATTGATTCCTGGACTGAAACTCTGGCTCGCTTCCATACACTAGTAATATTTTCCACACCCTAAGGGTGGAGGGCACACAAGGGCGAAAGGAAATAGAGAGGGAGGACGTTTGAAGCTCCTGCCACAACAATCCCTCTTATCAGTGCTATGCCTTCTCGCCACCCTCTTCCTGTGTCTGCCCACCACACACTTTCTCTTCATGTCAGATTGACACACTGCACACACCCTATAGTTAATCAAACTCTAATTATTCTCATCAAGAGAGCTGGACCCTTACTAAAGCTGTTTTTCATGCCATCCAGATCTCATTCGAGTTAGATTGACATTTGATAGCGTCTAGAAAACCAGATACCACCACGCTGAGTCAAACATTAATTCTCATGCTGGTCTAAACTGGTTTGACTTTGGACTAGTTGGAAGCTAAATGCTGGTCTTTTAAACAGAACAATTTAATTTATTTTTGCTCAACGTTCTGTTCAGTCTTATTTATACAAACACGCACACACGTTGTGTTTTCATGTTTTATGGGGACATTCCATAAACATAATGATTTTTATACTGTACAAACTGCATATTCTATCCCCTTACACTAACCCTATACCTAAACATGCCCATCACAGAAAACATTCTGCATTTTTACATTTTCAAAAAACATGATTTATAAGCTGTTTGCCTCGTGGTGACCAAAAAATGTCCCCACAAGGACAAGGATTTCGGATAAAAATTATGAATTATCAAAGCAAGAATAAAAAAATATATATATATGCTTAGCCAGTCAGCAAAAATATATATTGGATAAATCAGGCTCCTCATTTTTACCTTTTTTTTTTTTTTAACACTGGTTGTACAGTCTTGTGCAAACATTGGATTAGATTTGTACTGAAAATACAGTGAAAACTAACATTGTGAAATATTTATTGCAATTTAAAATAACTATTTTGTATTTTAATATATTTTATAAATATAATTTATTGCTGTGATGGAAAAGCTGAATTTTCAGTAGCCATTAATCCAGTCACATGATTCTTCAGAAATCAATAAACTCAAGTACTCAATAAACATTTCTGATTATCAATGTTGAAAACAGTTATGATGCTTATCATTTTTGTGGAAAGCATGAACATTTTTTTTTTTTTGGATTTTCTGGAGACCGTTCAGAAGAACAGAGTTTATTTAAAATATTATTTATTTTTTTGTAGTAATGTAAAAGTCTTTACTGTCACTTGCAATCTTTTAAACTTTGGTGTAGAAAACTGTAGTGTATTCTTTAAAAAATATATACTTTTTAAAGTTATTTTTATTAAGCAAATGATGCAAAACGTCAACAAAAAGTCTTAGATTAGCATACAACATACATGTGACCCTGGACCACAAAACCAGTCACATGGGTTTTTTTAAATTGAGATTTATATATCATCTGAAAGCTGAATAAATAAGCTTTCCATTGATGTATGGTTTGTCAGGATATTTGGCCGAGATACAACTATTTGAAAATCTGGAATCTGAGGGTGCAAAAAAAATCGAAACATTGAGAAAATGGCCTTTAAAGTTGTCCATTTAGGTTCGCGATTGTGCTGCATTCACTCACAAAAATAAATGTTTTATATATTTATGGTAGGAAATTTACAAAATATCTTCATGGAACATGAACTTTACTTGATATCCTAATGATTTTTGGCATATAAGAAAAATCGATCATTTTGACCCATACAATGTATTGTTGGCTATTGCCACAAATATACCTGTGCTACTTCACATATGAGGCCAGGGAAATACAAATATCAAAAGAGGAGATTGAATTAACGGCGTGTATTTTATCTTAAGAATGCAGCAAAAGCAATATATTAAACTCATAATAAACTCTTATTCATTAATACACAACCAGATCAAATTTCTGTATAAATAAATCCTTTTTGTACGTCACATTCGGTTCAGCAGTTTACACAAAAATGCCTTTGTGGGATTTGCACAGAAATTGTTTTGTTCATGCTGCTTCAATAAGACACATTAAGAATGGATATTTTTCATAAACGAACAACATAGAGCATAAAAAATACAGAGTTGAACATCCTTTCAGACAGTTATATTGAAAAGAAATCAGGTCAGTGTATTCCGATGAGCCAAAGTTTGTGGCGAACAGGAAGACTTGACTGTAACCTATATTTAATGTAAGTGGATAAACAGCCATCTCGATGTCAAGCTATATATCTGATGAGTGCTGCTTGGTGGTTAGTGTTGTGGTGGTTTTGATTAAAGAGAAGCATTTAATGAGCAGTGTGCGGCTGTTACACACACGCTACCATTAATCAAGGGCAGCTAGGTTTGATTATCTACTCCCACCATCAGAAGAAACACTAGATTGTTTTTTGACATATAAATGGAAGCCAGTGCTCACCACTGTCTGGCACAATGTGTATATTTAGTCAAAGTGGTGGTCATCAGCTAGAGAGCCAAAACTAGTGCAAAAAATACCAGACCCATCTTTGGGAATGACCCATGTCTCTGTGTAAGCGTATGCTTTTTTTATTTTTTAAAGGAGGAAGGTCATAAAGCAGTTAATTTGGTTCTGGGTGTAACAGGAAATTGTCTGTCACTACCCGCATATAAAAGACTACAGAAGCAACCCAATATGAGGCAGGGTCTCACCAGCGCTCAACAACATCCAGACATGATGTATTGGTGGTTGGCTGACCTTACAAATGAGAAACAATGAGAAAAATATGCCTTATGTCTTTTATCAATTCATATTTGTTAAAACAGGGATCAGGATAGGGCAATAATGGCATCCTTATTGAAACATAAAAAATACAAAAATAAATGTATTGGATTTTTGTTGGTTTGTTTAGAAAAATGTGTTCATTTGACAGTAAAAGTTGGCATCAGCTATTCATCAAGTTATTTATTACGCGTTTATACAGGTACACAAATGGCTCCCGTTTTGTATAATTGCCTCCATGCTTTGTCTCAGGGCTTCAGTAAACTCACAGGGTATATTAGAAAGCCTGATCATGGCAGCTAAGATGAGTTATGACTCATCTGCTCTGAAAAGGGTGTAATTAGATGTGTCAGTCTTTTAAGAGCAGACGTACATCTTCACACTGTTATGCACAGGATTGATATGGCTGTGGAAGCTAATATCATCCATCTCATATGGATTTGCACATCAGTTGCAAATGCACAGCAGGGCAATCCTTCCTGTGCAGGGGGATTTAAATGTTTTGAATGTCTTATCACATTTTACAGTGGCACATTAGATGCTACAAACAAACCTGTGTGGGTTTCTATAGTTCATCTGAGGACTTGCTTTTGGATTCCTTGTACATACTTCCAAAGAAAATGTTTGGTAAGCGTTAGGAAGCGTTTACAGAATTGGAAATGGCTGTCACATGGAACTTCACATGCTGTTCCAACCCTGTTAGGCTAAGAAACACTAATGTATGTAACACTCCTCAGCACCAGAGCCAAGCCACAGAATCCAAAACCTAAAACAGCAGCCTCCTCCCACAGCAATCTGTGAATCTAGCAAGCCAATCACAATTACATTTATATACAAACAACAGATGTTTCATGGCAACTCACCAATCCCTGCTACTTATACAAATATGTTTTCCCACTGTCATTTATAATAGTTTTTCTCCTCGTTAGAAATATCATATTGAGAGCTGTTACCTTTAATATGTTCAAAAAAACATTAGATGTGGAGTTTCCCAGATTTGGCAATCTAAACAGCTAAACCATGGTTTTCCACTATGAAACATGCTTAGCTGGGCAGACACCTCAGAAATGTCCTCTAGTGGCGATGTCTATCACAGAAAAACAAATCATAGGTTGTCAGAGATTTTGGTGACCGTAATGACTGCCTTGGTTGTCTGTGCTGGAATACCCATTTTGTATCTCCGTAAAAATAGGGCCCAATGAGCGAAATCATTTTCTGTATTTATTTCTCCACAGGTGTTTTATCCAAATTTTGAATTCCGCATTGCATTGTGTTGTGTTTCAGGGTTAAAAGAAATGTCCATAAACGTGAAATTACCAGTAGCTTTTCCGTTTTTCTACAGATTATTTTCTTTATTTATGTGATTTATGTAGCTAGCTTTACATTCAGCTTTTACATTTAAATTGGTAATATGGGGAATCAAGTTTTCCTCATTCTGTTGAGATAAGAGTTTTAGACATTTATAAGTGAACCCTAGGACAAAAACCAACTAAAGGAATAAAGACATTATGATATCACCACTTTAAAGAAGAACACTTGCATGACACTAATATTGACTTTGAAGAAACTATATAAAAAAACATGCTTTACACATATGCCTTTACACATCTTCACATCTGCTGTTACTAATAATACAATACGTATGCTCTTCATTTCAGAAATGCCTACCACTACGTCTGAAGATTGGCTCACAGACCATACTCAAGAATCTGCGCTCCCCGACTGCAACGCGGAACGTTCTGGAATCTGCAGTTCAAGTGACACTTGGCCCACCGCTGTCCTGAGCAACATCAGCAAAAATGACAGCACAACCACTGTCTCCACCAACCTCTCTCAGAGTCCAATCCTGTTTCCAGCCACACCTATGTTTGTGGCACTGTATTCTGATTGGAACAGTGCCCTGGCAGCATGGGGTTCAGCATGGGAAGCACACATTTACGGCCTGGGCTCTGTGTTCTGTCTAGTCGCTTTGGCCTCCACCCTGAACCTTCTGTGCCTGCCCCTACAATACCCATCAGGCTGTGGCTACTTTGCTCTGGTCAGTCTCTGCCTGATGGCCGCTGGCTGCACTAGGGCCTTTGCCCTATTGTACGATTCGTACGGATACCAGGACCGCATGGCATCCACAGAGGCTTCGCTGTTACTTTACGAGGCACCATTCCCCTGCATAACTGCTGCCTTTGGCCTAGTATTCCTGCTCCTGTCAATGCGCTCTCGTATGCAGCTGTCCTATTCCGCCTTTCAAAGACCTTGTTTCCTGGCCTGCTTGGTGTTTCTGCACTTTGCTGCTGCCTTTGGCCCTGTTGCATTACTCCATGTTGACCAGCAGGTCTACCTGTTTCTGTCCTTGATCTCTAGAGGTGCCTTTGTGGCTCTGGCAGCTTTCCTATCAGCTGCATATTTTGTGTTCTACTGCTACGTTCGTGCTGACTCCAAGCATATTTATCATCTGAACAACACATCACCGACACCAGCTGAACGCTACAACCGTTGCCCATTTGCAGAAAGCCGAGATTGGAACCGGGCAGCAGCTGCAGTGCTACTCTCTGCTGTCTTCTCTCTGGCTTGTGCGGGCCTGCAACTCTATGCCATGCTGCATGCTCTCGGCATTGCTGGAAGTGCTGAGTCCTTTCGGCCTTGGCCGTGGTGGACTTTCCAATTCAGCTGCCGAGTGTGTGAAGCAGTGGTTTGCCTCACACTGGTTCTGGTAGTTGCTCAACCAGTCTACTGTTCTGATCATCTTCCCCAACCAGGCAGTTGCTGGAAAGATCTTCTTACGGCAAAGTCACCTATCATTCCTGGGAGCTACCAGTGGACTCTATCCCAGCAGGAGAAGCTGGCCATCTGCGATCCAATTGGGCACGGAGAGACAGAGTGCCTACCCTTGTACACATTGGTGGATGACCGTCTCAGCAGCTTGAATGGCCTTGACCTTTTATACCATAGCAATCGAGCATTGGCCTATCGTGACCTTGACCTGGACTTGCCCAACACTGGTGCCCCTTCTGTGGGTTCATCCTGTACCAGCGACTCCACAGCGGACCTGCGCCCCCCATCACCCATAAATCTGCGTCGTAGCATTGATGAGGCACTGTTTAGTGAGTCTCTATTTCCCATGAGTATTTTCAGCCCCTTACGACCCTTCAGCTCTAGTGACCGCTCCCTGAATGGTAGAGAGACCAACTCCAGTGGTGCCCAAACCCTGAGAGACACCCTTACTCCTGATCCAGGCTTATACCGAACATCTTCATGTGTGGAAGTGCTGCCCCAATTTCCCCTTCCTTCTCAAGCCCAACCAGATGGTCCATCACTGGGTTTTCCTCCATCTCCATCTCCCTCACTGTCATCTTCCACTTGCTGCTCATCTCCAGAGCACTGGAGAGGCAGCTCCAGTTCCTGTTCCCTCTACAGACAGTCTCTGGGTGGCTTATCTCTGATTTTGTGCTCTAGTCCAGAAGGACACCATCCACCACCCTCTACCCTCAGTGGGGGTTCCAGCCACCAAGGGGGAAGCTTACAGAGACCCTACAGAACATTAAAGTCAGAGGAGAGTCTGGACCAGCAATCAGAGTTTGACCAGTCTGTCCAAGAAGAATTTATCAGTGTGTGCAGAGAGATTGATGCTCTTAGCGTCTGCAGTGAGACTATTGACCTCTAGGGGGAGACCTTTACTTTCAGACACAACCGAATGATGTAATATGATGATGCCAAAAGAGTTTCAGTGATGTGATGGGCAAGTAATGTGCAGCTCAGGTGATTTGGTGAGTCTGTTTGCCAAGGTGTCAAAACACATTTGCTCTATGTAGACATACAGGAAAATGTTTTGTGGACCAGAACTGTGCCAAATGTTTCATTTTGTTAGGGGTGCTTGTTGGTTTGTCAGGTAAGTTCTCCAAAGAGATGGATTCTGAAGAAAATATCCTTGTAAAGGTTCAAGAAGTGCCACCGATTGCCAGAAGCTTAGGCAGATTTTGTACAAAAGTTTTTTGATTATTGATAAACAAATTTGTAATTGTAAAAAAAGAAAGAAAAAAAAAGTTTCAGACCTTCTTTTCAATGCTAATAGTGATGTTTGTATGAATTTGTACAAAATCCCTTTTTGGTCTATATGATTAATACTGTGAGAGTGCAAACTACTGATAACCATACTGTAAAACAAATACTATGGACTATAGCATCAGAAAATAGTTTCAAATTAAATGCTGTATAACCTGCCAAATCCAATTTTATAATCTCATCATTTTAAACATTTAGAAAAGGTCTTTGTGCTTCTAGTCTTTAATTGCACAGGTAACTTCAAGTCCCTGTTGTTTGTTTGCAACAATGCATTATTATGTTGAAGGCCTAAAGAGTTTTATCAACAGAGAGGAAAAAAAACGTCAGAGTCAGAGAAGGATGGAAGTACTCTTGCATCACACTCTGCGCTATAGACTGCCATGTTATCCTGCTTATAGTGTATATTTGATATGAACTACACTTAATGAATAATCTGCCAGGTTTTACATCGTTTTCAAATACTCGTAACACTGTTACTCAATACATATTAAAATGAAGAAAAGTGACTTTGTACATTTTATAGTGTGCATGTTCTGAAAACATGAACTATGTGAGAAACTGCTGATACATTTAATGTTAGTCATTTAGAGGCTGTTGAAGATTTTCAATAAATATATTGAAATTTGACATTTGTCCAATGGAGAAATATTTTACATAAAGCAAACCAAAAAAAACTGCGCAAGTTCATTTTTATTTATTTTCAATAATATTGAACAGGATCAGCAACCTCAGTTGAGTACACTGCGGTAAACAAACTTGGCTCTTGAGTTGTCAAGACTGTGACTGTGGGCAAAGCAACATACTAACAAGCAACATCCAGTTGATTAAAGGATGCAAACCATGTCTTTGTACATTGTCATACTGAGAATGTTGTACAGAGTGGATAATAGTCCACACATCCAATGCTAAGAATGCATGATTTCGAAATAAAAAAAAATTGTCTAGCGGAAAATGCAAAATAGTACTGAAACCGTATTACAAAAACACATTTAAATTCATATGGATGACATGCTTTTTTTGGCAGTGATAATTATATGAAGCCATAGGATCTGGCAAGCACAAGTGGCGTGTTTTGGGTTAAGACAAACGTGTCCATTTATTACACAATACAAGGCATGTCTCAGGTTCACCCAACACGCAAAGCTGTAGGGGACGTTTAGATGACATGGACAAACATATCCTGAGAGAGGACCAGGATACTCACAGCATTTATTTGGCTTTTATAGAAGAATAATTGTCAGTTAGCAACAACAAAAAAAATGCACTTGACAGTTTTGTAAGTAATAGAAACATTGCCATGTTATGGCTATTAAAAAAAAGCATGCAAATTAAAACTCTTATACCGGTTTCGCACTGATGAGTCACAACTGCAATAACATTGATCCCATAATCAGTATTCCTTGTAAAAATTCCCAAAAGCCTGCATTTATAAGTCAACCATCATTACCTGACCTTGATCAACAAACCCAGTTTGTTCCAGCTTTTTGGTCAAAAATAATCCAGACACAATGCATGACACTCAGAGCAACTGTGTATATCTACAGATATTGGTTTTGGTATAATTATTTTGAATATAAATCGTAACCAGTTACAGGACGCGGTATTGTGGACACAGAGAGATCTGTCTCACTGATAGTACAATAGACATTTAACCATCACAAAATTGACAATTTTCTACATACATCTGTTTTCTGCCTTCGAAAATAAAAATATATCATATAGCATCTTCAGCAGTTACAAATCTACTACAGAAAAGATTGCCTCAAGTATAGCTGGAGCACTTGGTTTCACAGCAGTCATCATTTTGCAGATGGATATGGAGATATAGAAATTGATGCTGCAACATGGTCGAATCAAGTTTGGGAGAAAAAAAAAGGCTTTGAAGAATATTCGCTCCAAATGCCGCCTTGTTTTTACTGGTCTGCTCATAAACAGATGCAAAAATCCACACTCAGGCAGCTTTTTGGCAACCCTGATGCTCCCTCGAGTGCAACTGCCATGTTTTTGGGGATTGAATTCGTTTGAGGTCTCAAACTAATTTAATACTTCTCTTCTCCATCTCTCACTGTGGTGGTTGTGCCTGAGGAACGGTGAAGAGCAGAGAAAAGGGGTGCTGGCAGGGTGGGCTAAGTTCTAGGATTTGTCTGAGGTGTTTGGTCACTGCTTCCCATCCGTGTTCTGCCCATTCCATTAGTAAAGACGCTTCTCGTATCTATGGATACAAAAGAAAATAGTTTCAGAGAGTGATACTGATCTTAGCTTTGACATATGAAGGTAGTGTTGAGCACTGGCACCCTCTGGTGACTTACGAGTGAAGTCCATGTACACCGCCCTCCACCTGAGCAGACATGGTCCTCTTCTCGAACTTCAGCTCTCCAGAATACATCATGGAGCTAAATATGTAACAGTGTAGGAATTTTTATAGTGCATAAAAACAAAACAAACGCACAATAAAACACGGACACATACTTACCGGAGCACAGAGAGGCTTTTCGCGCCAATGTCTTGGCAGCCGTGTTGGATTCCAGCAATGAGGTATGGGGCAAATTTATGGATTGAGCCTTTGTCCTGCACAGAGCCTGAAACTCCTTGAGCCACTTTCACCTTATCACCCTCACTGCCAAGACAGCCAATCAGCACACAGAAAGAAAGGTCATGTAATGATGATATATAATATACTGCACAATGAGTCACATAATATTTTTGTTAAGAACGGCAGGCTGTATGCAGCGCAGTATTAAGATAGTATTTCATTCTGTGCTTCCTATTACTGAATAATTTATGTCCAGTGAACAGTGTACTACACAAACACACACTACCACACACCTGAAGTATCGTTTTTGGCTGCTGGTGTTCTTCTCCATGGCATCTAGTGAGCCCATTCCTCTGTATTTCTTCAGTCGCACCCCATCTGAAAAGAAATACTCGCCTGGAGCTTCTGTGGTGGCGGCCAGCAGAGATCCCATCATCACTGCAGATAGAATACATTTGTTTCATGTAAACAGACATGTTTCTTTGTTTTTTTTTACTTTAACTGTTAAAAGTGAACTCCAGCAACAATTACCCGTCGACGCCCCCAAGGACAGGGCCTTCACCACATGGCCGACCGTCTGGATGCCACCATCTGCGATGACCGGCACCCCAAATCTTCGAGCGTATTCTGCCACCTTATACACAGAGGTGCCCTGAGGTCGTCCGCATGCCATGACTACGGGAAACAGAAATGGACACTCCTCAGTAAGTTTTTAAATCCTCATGCTGAAATCAACTGTAAATCCACATTTTAAAGCTGATATTTTACAAAATTATGCCCACACACCCCTAGGGGTTTGCATCCCAGGCAACATGTGGGTAATATGTTGAATGTGTGTGTGTGAGTGAGATTAACTCCCAACCTTCCTGTGTGATGCAGATTGAACCACAGCCCATTCCCACTCTCAACGCATCCACACCTGCGTCTATCAGGTTCTTCGCCTGAGCAGCTGTAACCACTGCAGAGAGAGAGAGAGAGATGGAAGTCAGAGAGAACAAGAGAGCAACTGCTTATTTTAGTAATATAATCTTATATTCACCATTTCCTCCCACAACCTGCAGCTCTGGGTACTTCTGCTTGATGTAATGGATCATATTAATCTGGTATACAGAGTTGCCTTGTGACGAATCCTAAAAAAAAAAAAAAAAAAAAAATTAAACCGCGGTGATGCTAGTGGCGCAGATACATCACACTTCACATTTAATAGAGAGACCAAAATATTGTCCAACAGTTTTGGCTTTACATTTATCTTGAAGATAATCCCCCTTCAATAAATGAACGTGCAGAACCGGATTTAATACAAAAAATTAATTTATAGTGGCAGAAAGACTGACGTTTCCTTTATAACAACGGCAGTGGCTTTGACCTACCAGAACCACTACATCTACCCCAGACTGCGTGATCAAGTCCAGACGGTATTTGTCGTCATCACGGGTGCCGATGGCGGCACCACACAACAGCTGTTTGCGAGAATCTTTGGAGGCCAGAGGATAGTCCCTGTTCTTCTTCAAGTCTGTGCGGGCTATTATGGCCACCAGTTCATCCTTGTCATTCACGATGGGCAGCTTACCTGTACAAGTAAACAAATATAACCTATTGAGACCTTTTAAAATGGTTCAATACTATATTTGATACAGTTTCCTGTATGTGGAAGTACAGTAAAAGTACAAATTCGATACCTTTATAATTCAGTTGAATGCATGCATTACTGCATAAGTATGATGACTATGGTTTGTGTTTGGATGTTCTCACCTTTTTTGCTGCGTTGCAGGATGTCATTGGCCTCTTTCAGTGTGACACCAGCAGGAGCAACAACAAGATCCTCTCTTTTAGTCATGGCCTAGGAAACAATTACAGTTACACAGCCATAAAGGTACAGCATTCCAAGCACTGATATTATAGTACATAGTAACACTTTACAATAAGGCTCTATTTGTTGACATTAGTTAACTATATTAGTTAAAGCTCACCCAAAAATGAATTAAAGAAGATCACACAAATGAAGATCTTTTTGATTAAATCTGAGAGCTTTCTGTACCTCTATTGACAGCTAGGCAGCTGAAACTTTGAAGCTCCAAAAAGTGATCGTAAAACTAATCCATGTAAATTGAGCGGTTTAGTCCTGAAGAGACATGAAGAGACATGATCGCTTTATGAGATGAACAGATTGAATTTAGGCTTTTTTTTTTTTATATGTTACTCAGTACTTTTGAGGTTCCTCAAGAAATTTGTTCTCGCACGTCAGGCAGGTTTAGTTAAGCTTCTGTCACACCGTTTAAATGTGAATAAAACCCTAAATTAAATCTGTTCATCATATAAAGCGATCGAGTCTCTTCAGAAAATTTGGACTAAACTACTCAATTCATATAGATTCGTTTTATGTTCTTTTTATGAATTTTTTGAAATGTGAAAGTGGTAGTTGTGTAGCTGTCAATGGAGGGACAGAAATCGCTCAGATTTCATCAAAAAAATCTTCGCTTGTGTCCTGAAGATGAACGAAAGCCTTAAGAGTTTGAAATAAGTGAGGGTGAGTAAATGATGACAGAATTTTTGTGTGAACTATACCTTTAACATGAACTAACAATGAAAAATACTTATAAAGTCAACATTTACTAATACATTTCTAGAATCAAAAGTTATATCGGTTGATAATATTATTTAATGGACCTGAGCTGACAATGAATATTTGTATTATTATTATTGAGTAACTTTAACAAGGATTAAAACTAATGTAACAAATGTATTGTTCATTGCATTTACCAATGTTAACTACTAGGACATTATTATAAAATTTCACATTATTATATGTACTCTAGTCAATGAGATTTTTTTTTACATCATGGTTTCCACAAAAAATAAGCATTTTAATAAGCTGTTTTCAAAATCAATAATATTAAGAAATGTTTCTTGAGCATCAAATCAGCATATTAGAATGCTTTCAGAAGGATCATGTGACACTGAAGACTGGAGTTATGATGCTGAAAATTCAGCTAGAATTCAAATAGAAAAGTTATTTTAAATTGTAATGATATTTCACAATATTACTGCTTTTACTGTATTAAGAGACTACTTTCAAAAACATAAAAAAAATCTTACCAACCCCAAACTTTTGAACAGGAGCGTAGATGCAAACATGATCACAAAGGCAGTCTTACCTCCTCTAGGGGTTTGCTATTATCTTTCTCAGACAGGAAATCGATGTCTCGTGATGTGACGATGCCGACCAATTTGCTGCCCATCTTGCCCGTCTCGGTTATGGGAATTCCAGAGAATCCATGTCGAACTTTTGCTTCAAGTACATCACCTACAGTGTGACGAGGACTCAGGACCACTGGATCAGTGATGAAACCTTGCTCAAACCTCTGCAGGCATATACAAAGAGACCTCGACATCAAATATTAATAGGTACAAACACACACACACACAGAAGACACCAACCTAACATTAAACATTTATGAAGGGTGACATTTATTAAGCAGTCTTACCTTCACTTTGCGCACCTCGTTGGCCTGAAACTCTGGGGTGCAGTTATGGTGAATGATGCCAATTCCTCCCATCAGCTGAGCAACAAGTCATAAACAAACAAATTAATAATTGACAGATGTCAGTCTAATCAAAAAAGGGATCTAACAGGAACTTACCGCCATGGCGATGGCCATTGAGGATTCAGTAACAGTATCCATAGGAGAGGAGATGAGTGGGGTCTTCAATGTGATTTTCTTGGTCAATGCTGAGGTCAAGTCCTTCATAAAACAACATAGAAAAACAAAACATATTCTGTGAATAAAACAAAGGTGACTGCATTTTGACTGTGCAGTTTTATATCACTACACGCAAACCAAAATAATGAAAAGTGGGTGGGGATAAAAATAAGGAGGCAGTGAAGGCCCGAAGGCCGCGACCTTCATTTATACACCAGTGCTGAGAACTGTTCCTCAAACACTGATAAGCTCGCAAACACTCCCCTTGCAACCTTCTCCGTGCCGCTGCTAACAGACAAAGTTCCCAAAATATGCTTTCACATTCACACCGGTGGGGGAGAGTGGCCTCATGGGAAAACAGACACCATAGTGGGAAATTTCCCAAATCTATGGTTCAGTGAAAGCCAGTTTGTGAGGTCTCAAAGAAAAGTCAGACACGAGGACATTAAAGCTGTTATTACACCAGCCTACGCAAACCCAAATAGCAGTTTCAGTTTCAATCTTGGTCATAGTGGCAGTTGTTTTTGTTTTGAGCTTCGACCTCTTTTATTTCATTATTATATTCAAGGGATCTTTTAAGCCCCACTGTGTGCCAAAGGCAATTTTAAAAAAGAAAACAAAAGATAATACAGCAGAATGTTCAAAGTTCATTAAATTGTAATGTGTGTACGTGGATTATTGCATAGAAAAGAAAAAAACAGAACACAATTTAAAATAGAACAATTCAAATTAAGGGGAGAAAAAGCAGCTGGTTTACGAGTGATTCAAAAGTGCTGAATCAAGTGTTACAAAAGTCAAATAAAGTCACAATAAGTGAGGTGGTACACAGTTATGGAAAATCCTTGGTCGCATGCTAAATGTTAAACTTTTGATCATTAAAATTAGTTAATTGCTATATTAAAAATAAATAAAAAAATTACCACAATTTTAAAATACATAATTCAATAGACCCTCAAAATGTTGACATTATTTTAGGATTTTAATCGTTTTAATTGTAACTGTTACTTTTGTAAGGGCCATACAGACATTATGGCTAGACTTTTCAAGCTAGGTTAGTTACACTGAGCAATGAGACAAAAGAGACAGCCATTTAGCTCAAAATAGTGAGTGCAGAGAAAACACAGACGGGTAGTTTAAACGGACACGTCATTATGAAAACAAACCGAATGAGTGAATGAAAGTGTGGAGGACACAGGCTAGACGACTCACCACTTCATCTGAGGTGAAGTCAATGAAGCCAGGCAAGATCAGGAAGTCACTGCAAATGAGACAGAGAGAGAGAAAACAATCAGTGACCAAGAATCAAATCATATACATTCTCTTGGAAGAGACACTACTGTTCAAAAGCTTGGGGTCTGTAAGATTTTTTATAAATGTTTACGAAGAAGTCACTTGTGTTCACAAAGGCTGCATTTATTTAATCAAAAATACTGTAAAACCATTATGAAATAATAGTACTGCAATTTTAAATAACTGCTGAATTTTCAGCATCGTTACTTAAGTGTCACACGATCCTTCAGAAATCACTCTAATATTCTGATTTGGTGCTCAAGAAAAACATTTCTTATTACCATCAATGTTGAAAACAGTTATTCATATTTTTGTGGTAGTCATAACTTTTTTCAGGATTCTTCGATGAACAGAAGTTCAGAAGAACAGCATTTATTTGAAATAGAAATCTCGGTTGCACTTTTTTTTAATAGTACGTGTACTTGCCTAAGAAAGTACTTGGGAATAAAAGAAAAAACATAAGTCTTTACTGTCCCATTTGATCAATTTAGTGCATTATTGCTGAATAAAAGTATTAATTTCTCTCTTAGAAAAAAAATATTACTGACCTCAAACCTTTGAACAGAAGTACATATCCTAAAAGTTAAATTTGTCAACTTTTAAATAGCCTCAAAACTAACAGAGATGAGAAGAGGGAGAGGAGGACGTTTTTTCAGATTACCATTCAAGCATAATGAAAACCTGATGCTGACTGCTTGATTCATGACATCTTAAATCATGAGAAGCTCTAACTCAAGTGTGGTTCTTGAGGTGAGCTTGAAAAAACGTCTGAGGCACAGGCACATTCTGACATGCCCTACATGAGGCAAACCTTCCCCGGCCTAGTACTTAAATCTACCGATTTTACTCATACAAACAAAAGGCAGAGGATCCAATGGAGATAGAGAAAAGAAGGATCATGAATATTTCATGTGTACGTAAAAATGAAAAGGGAGAGACAGAGGCAACTTTAAGGTATTATATAAACATATTTTCCCTGTCGCTTGTGGTGGGCTAAAAAAGGAGTCTGTGTCGGCTGGGACAGGGCGGGGTGTCTCTGTGCCCACGTGTGCTGGCCACACACCCCTAAACATTAACAACACAGGGTGTGAACATCAGGAAAAGCCAGAATAAATGAGGCTGTAAGGGTAAACCAGACAGCTGTCCTGATTAAATGTGCTAAAATCTAGATCTTTACCCAAACAAATCCAAGAATTGGTTTGAATGCCAGAAACACTGAAGGGAAACAATATTTGTCACGTGTGCTATATGTGCTATATAGGCACGGATAAGAAGTAGCGTCAAGCGATAAAAGCCCTTTTCCACATTAATCTGATTGTATCCTAATAAGCTGTGAATGGACATTTCTTTGGTTGTTTGTTTTCTATTTGTGGTGTTAGTCCGCCCAGCGACTGCCATGGCCACAACCACAATGAAATCTGATTGGTCCAGAATCCTGTTCAGCAAAAACTTCATTTTAACCATAAAGGCTAGATTTTTTGTGATTCGCTCATGTTGTTTTGTCACTTTCTGTGTTTACAGACAAATGACTTAAATGTACATATTTGCATCCATGATACTCGATTAGTAAACTTGCTGAATTTGCTGAATAATACAACAGCTCTACAGTCTCTCTGGTGGAACAAGAAGTTTGTTTTAGATGACTCAGACTATAAACTTCACTAGACACAAAGACGGTACAGACTGAAACCCAGACTCTCTCCAAATATGCAGAAGTACACGGTGCCAAATTTCACCAAAGACATGCTGACTACCGCTTTATACCAACCAACTCTGAACAGATCCAGGTAACATGGTGATCCACTAAACCCTACATTTACATATGGTATTCTATACTGTCTCCTAATTGTTCAGCTATATTAGGTTTTAATGAGCATTCGGTCCGACTGAAGCGGTTCCATAATCCAGTTGTATCTCCTGATTATCCATACTTTGAATAGAAATGACATCTGACTGAGTAATCCACAGCATCTTTTCATTTAACATAATTAGTGAAGTCATTCTCCCTCACTCTACTTTCATTCATTGATTCAACATGCATGTTCTTTCACTGACTACAAAAGCCATTTGGATTTGTATGGATTTTAGGATCTGCAGTTTTATTTCAGTTGATTATACTCTTGAGCAAGATTCAATAAGGAATAGGAGGCAGACATCTTAGCCAGTTGGTAGAAACGGGAGGCTTTTAGCTTGCAAGAGGGGTTGATTTATAAATTATATTTCTAGCATAGGCAACAATGGCTCCATCCTTGTTAACTTAAATTGCAACGTTGGGCTCAATTACTTTTTAGTTAATCATATTCAATAGATGAATTCAACAAATTAAGCAAATGTACAGCAAGTCATTTTGCAAACAGATGAAAAGAAAACTGAACTAGTCCTTTGCTAGTATAAATTTAAAACAATATCAATAGTTTTATTTGTAATTTATTTAATCAAAATAGTATAGTAGTGGTGGGCATAGGCTAAATGAATATATTTTTTTGAAATGTCTGGGGGGTTTCCCCATATAATGGCAGTCAATGGTAACCAAACCTGTTTTCCAAAATTATTCAAAATATTTTCCTACAGAAGAAAAAGGGTGAGTAAATGATGAAAGAATTTATATTTAGATGAATTACCCCATAAAAAAAAAAGTGAAATAAGTTTTTAAATCAGATTTGATATTAATCTAAGTGCTGCCTGTTGAAACATTTTAATGTAGTTTGAATTAGTGCATTTAAACAGCTAGCTTCATAGAAGTAACAAAGAGAAGATCAGGATTGTGCGTTTTAATGTGGCAAAATCATTGAAAAGGCCTCTGAGTCGGTTAATGTTATAAATGAAGGAATCGTTCAATAAAAGTACAACAAACCTGCAAAGTAACATATAGATGAGACATCTCGCATCAATACAGCAGAGGTCTGAGCCTCATGTGTCACATGCCCTACAAAGAAAAAACTGTGCAAACACTCATGCGTGCGTTACACAAATCGATTCAACACATGCATGCACGTGTCAAATCTACGTGGGGGGAGTCCAGTCATAAATGTGTTTTATCCGTGTACGCCCCCCCCCCTCACATGAGGCCAGCGTGAGGACAGTCATGCGGCCCACGATGCATCCCTACACGCTTTTGATTACAGATAAGAGTTATAAAAGCTGAACCTTTCACCTTGTAATTTAAATCTAAAAAGCGGCACTGTTCATGAACTCACTGTGTCCTAATGTCACTCCTCAGGTCACAAGTTTGACTCCGTTACAATGCATTAAGGGTACAAAGAGTGAAGACATTCATATACATAAAGTCAAACATGACACCATTTACTCTCCCTCATGTTGTTCCTAACCTGAATTACTTTTGTCCTTACAATGAAAGTCAATAAGGTCCAATCTTGTTTGAACCCCCAACGTCCTTCAAAATATTCAGTAAGACACGAGGGAGAGTAAATGATGACAATTTTCATTTTTGACTGAACTATCTCTTTAGTTTCTTAGAAAACCAAATTAGCTTGTATAAATCAATCATGCAAACTATAAATACATAAATATAACCTGGCTTAACCAGGCTAATTTATAAAATGTATATGGCACAGATTAGAAACAATGTTTCCCCCACCAGTGATTGAAAGCAAAATCTTTTGATTGTCTCCCAATAGCAAAGACCCTAAATAGACCATCCTGACTAGATGCAGCTGGAACGCTTGCATCACTAGAAGATGATGTCATGAAGGGCTGTGTTACTCACTTGTAAGTCATACCGTCCCCCATAGAGCAAAGCTCTTCCGCCGTGAGTCCGTCTCGGACAGACTGCTGTTCTGATCTGTAATGTGGATGCCCATTACATACGCACAGAGTATCACTCAGGGAGAGGAACCCAATGAAAAGTACTTACTTGTAAGTTAGACCATCTCCGATGGAAAAGAGCTGCTGGGCAGACAGTCCGTCATCAGGGATATAGCCCGTTCCTCCACTTATCAGATAGTCTGCCATACTGGAAAGGGAAATACACAAACACACACAGTCTGTAAGTAACACACAGTTCTCTTCAGTGCCAACCAGCCACTTTGCTTTTGATTCTAAAGTCCAATCATCCAATCACTATTTATAGTGGAATTCTATGTATAAAGCATAGAATTTACACTATAACTTCAATCATTTCTGCACTTACACTTGACTGCTAGTTCCGCAAGTAAAAATACAATTCATTTTCTCCATAGGGGAATTGATTTTTAACAACTTCCTACTGTGACCTACAATGTTAATCGCAACGGCATATGCTTTTGTTGAAGCCACTATTTCAACTTATCTTTTAAGGAATCATGTTTAACAGTAGAATTCTTGGAGAAAAACTAAATTACCCATGATTCTGCAAAGAAAGCTCCACCAATCAGAGATCTGAAACAAGCAAATAACTCTTTAATACCAACCCTCTCCCTTGATGCACTGCGAATGACGCAATAGTCAGTTTCCATACGCCTTCAAACTACTTAAATGTGTATATATTTGCATGTTTTGACATCACTGTACTATGTTGATTCTATCAACATCTTTAAAACAGTAGTTTTAGATGTATCCATTATTTTTAAATTCAATTATGTCATGCTTCATTGGACTGTAGTTATTTCCCTTATAAATTTTGTGTGATTATAGGTTTTATTTTTGTTTTTGTAATTTTTTTGAGATTTAAAAACCTAAATTTGATATTTAAAATATAGACAACAGCGATGACATAAATAGTTGCATACTGAATTGCCCACTGTAAAAACATATTAACTTATAATATTATAAATTAGGGTTAGACTACTGGAGTACATTACAAGAAAATACAATTTCTGTCTTTCTACTACAAAATTTCATGTGTAATTCCACATTACATTCCATTTCTTTGTAATTATTTGTGAGTTTGTAATGATTTTCAGTGCAACTGGTCTTGTTCTTCCTTCAATTTCTAACTATTTATTCATTTATATTAAATATTACCAGTGGTGACCAATGTAAATAACGATAACCTGAAAGCAGGAAGGCCAACAGCTGATAAATATATACATGAAATTGATTTTACACAATATTTACCCGAAATTAACTAAAGATATTTGACTAGGCCAATAGTGTCCAATCAGGCAAGTTCATCTCCAACCCTAAATAAACACACCTGAACTAGCTAATCAAGATCTCTGAAATGACTTGAAACCTGCTGACAAGTGGGTTGAAGCTGAACTCTTCAGGATGGAGGCTCTCCAGACTCAGGTTTGGACACTACTGGACTAGGGTTTAGGTACATTTTGATTTTTAAAAGATATCTGCAAATATTTTCCTTTTTTTACTGTGATGCCATTGTTTTTTATGGAGTCAAAATGTCTGATATTTGGCTATGTTGATGTGGGTGGTTTTATAAACTGTGCCAATGCCACTGTTTTTATTGATTCTGGCTGAGGTCGATAATCTAAATGCCCAAGTATCAGCTGATATGCAGTTGTTTTCAATCCATAATCAGCCACGCGCTATTGTCCCATTACTGCCAAAAATCTGTGAATTTTGAATCTGTGTCAATCTCAATTTGTTAAAACGTTCTTGTGCTGCTTTGAAGGCTCTAGTATTTACTTCAGGAAATGCACTTCTGGTCCATTTTATCTGAGTGAAAAGCACATTCAGAAGGGTGTCGTCACCAGGAAGCGTCGCAGATTGCCTATATTAAACCACATGTTGCCATGCGTGGAACATTAACAATGTTGGAAACAGCAAGACGTTTGGGTTTCATTCTGAAAACACACTCGATTGACAACCATATCGATGCTGTTACCTACTAACATTATTCCATCTGCACGCGCGATGTAAAAATATAACGCACAGATGTTGGCACGTGCACACACAGACATGCGTAAAAAAAGACGATAAATCATGGATTTTGTCTTGAACGCAGTAATCTACACACTCGCACTACTGGCCCGCTGACCTACATTGAGTACATTAAATGTAAACCAGGGAAACCCGGAGTCTCCATATCGAAACAAAAGCGAACTTTCACCTGGTGAAGATGTTCTTTGTTTAGAGCTCGTCCTACAACACATTTCTAAAAGCAGCGCATTTAACATGATATTTGAGTAAATATGAATTCAAACCTTCTCTGTAGATGAGCACGCGTGTTTCTGGAGCTGATGCGCGTCAGATAGAAAACCCAGTTACTTCTATCTGGATGAGAATGTTATCTAAAACCCGGTTTATGCCTCTATACAGACTAATTTCCTAGTTTTCGGATCCTTCAGATGGTCTCGTTTGAATTGAGGTTTTGTGATGAGTCTGTCTTTATGTGGAAAGCGAGGCAGACACAGAGAGCGCGTCATATCCTCACAGCTCCACATCCACGTGGTGACGCGACGGCTTGGTTAACTCTTTCATTACCGCAAAATTTGTCATTAGTATTATTCATGCATGCTTACCCTAGTGAAAAATTAGTGCTGGGCAACGATTAATCGCATCCAAAATAAAAGTGTGTGTGTATAGGTAGGCCTACTGTGAATTATTATTTTGTATAATACATACACATGCATATATTTAAGAAAATAATATTTATATATAATATAAATTAACTATTTCTTGTTCTATTTCTATATACAAAATAATTAAACACAGTACACACACATTATGTAATAATACAAATTTTTATTTTGGATGCAATTAATCGTTGCCCAACACAAAAATAAATATATTAAAGTGTATTTATTTATGCTAAGTATACTGCAAATTCATTTACATATTTATGTACTTAATGTAAAGACCCTGCAATTGATCTTTTGGTATACTAAATTGGTAAAGACTGCTAAATAGGAATAACTAATGTTGCACTAATGCACTTTAGTTATCTGGAAATAGTGCGTAGGTCAAACTAAAGATATATAAAGTATATTTGATTGTGCTAAAGAGGAACTATTGCAAGTATACTTTAGGGACACTTTAAATATCTTGCATTTAAAGACTGATATTATACTATTCTTACTAAAACATATAAAGTTTAATTATAATATTTATATCAATTCTCAAGCGATATGTCAATAAATATGCAAATGGATTGTAGCATACTTAGTATGAAATAGTGTGGGTTTTTTTCACTAGGGCATATTGGCAAATGACAAGTAAGGATGTCCAAGATATTGAAAAGGTGAAATATTTTAAAGATATGCTTAAACACATGTGCCTTGAAGTTATTGAAATGCTATTTGTATTCATGTTGTTGTTGTTGTTTTTACATAAATTTGATTTAAATTTTATTCTTTAAAAAGCTTTTCTTGAGTGCATGTGAAGATGGAGATGCTGCTGCCCCACAAAAATATCAAAATAACTTAAATAACCTGTTCATCATTTATATTGAAGTATTGACAATGTATGAACTTCATTTATGTGTTTTAAAAAAAAAAAACAATAAATTCAGACATACCCATTTTTAGATTTTTCTCTCCTGTCTCATGAGAGGACTTGAATAAATGCGAAAGAAGCCAATGACCCATTTCCATAATGTTATATGCAGTGACAGGACACATGGAGGCCTTGGTAATTGTATAGCACCACTGCTAGATTTAAAAGTCAGCCACAACCAATTACCAGATGCCAATTGCTAAAGCATGACAGTGCTTAAGGAAATGAACAAAATTCCCTCCATTGACTGGCCAGCACACTCCCCACTCGAAACAATTTTGATCAAATCAGTAATAGTCCTTTAATGTGCGTATTAACGCTTGCTTGTGTAAAAACTCTTTATTTCCTTTATCCATGTTCCATGTTTATAGACTTTTCTGACACCCCTAGTCAAAATTATCATAGGCAAATGCAAA
The DNA here is from genome assembly GCF_951802725.1 of Rutilus rutilus. Classification (NCBI taxonomy): domain Eukaryota; kingdom Metazoa; phylum Chordata; class Actinopteri; order Cypriniformes; family Leuciscidae; genus Rutilus; species Rutilus rutilus. The sequence goes on along the minus strand of NC_140212.1, from coordinate 14,507,864 downwards.
TGTGAATAGCAAGCCCATGATTCCCCAGGGAGTTTTAGACCAGTTTGTGTCATTTATTTAGACAAGTAAAGTCACAGTACAGACAATCGGTATGGCTCCATTGTCTAAAAATAAATAGTTGTGTGCATGTGTGTGTCAGAGGCTGCAGCCATTAAAATCCCTGACCCTTGTCTCCTCCCATCACAACAGAGAGGTGAAACGGTTATATGTACCTCACCATATGTGGGTCAGTGGACATGTGGGTCAGAATATCTTCCTGCACCAGCAGCTATTTCAGTGTTTCTGACCCATTTGGACTTTGTCAGGACTTCACACTCCACTGGATAGCTGGAGAAAACTGATCTGCTGTGCCCAGAATAGCTCTTTTAAAGGCCAACGTTTGTTGACCCTGCATCAGATTTTACGATTCAATTATACAAGGCTATTTTATCCCCTAGTCTTGATGGTTTAAAGATTAGAGATTAGAACGAGCCTTTGCATTTAATTAAAGGATGACAGGAGGGGATTTATCTTCCAAGTTGCATGCATTTTAAAAAAGAATCAAGCACAGGAGAAATTGTGAGGCTCAAGTCTCAATTATCACGACCTAAATCAGACGTAGCTTTTATTCGTACCAATATCATTTCTGTGACTTTTGTGATCTTACCTGTCTGGAAAACCTGCTTGTAAGCATTTCACCGTGTAGCGTTGGGCTGCAGACTCGTGTCCGCGCACATGAGGGACAGCTGGAAAGCCATTTGGAGAACATTCAGTGCTGTTCGTCATCTCATGGTTCATCTCCTGTTTAAAGTCTTCTGGAATCCCCTCCATCTCTTTCCGGTTTAGGTATAAAGTCTGTGCACTGTTCATTGCCAAAACAAATCCAACCAGTCCAAGCTAGTCTCGTCGTGGTTGAGTGCAAATACAAATGATGGTCAAATTCAAAGTAGCACAATCATGGATCCAAGATTCAGAGGTAAGAGAAAAAAAATGTAACTATTAAACCTAAAGTGATCTATCTCCCTGTAAATCCAGAGTTAAAAAGCACTCTCATGTCTCCGAGATCCCGTGGTTGGTTGTGTTTGAAGAGGTGAGTGGTCAGTTTTGTTTTGACTGATCTGATAGCCAGGGTGAGCGAGTTCCCAGGAACTGTGAATCCAAGCTCTACGCACCTGCTCACATGGAGACAAGGGTGTCGCCTTGGAGATATTCCCACCTCTGAATCCCTCTGGCCCGTGTGTGTTCAAGTGCTGGTTTAATAGAAGGACAGAGAAGGAGGGATTTACAAATAAACTAGAGATAGTAAGAGAATGTTCAAGCCTGAGGGTGTTCCAGACTAGGACAGTGAAGAGATAGAAAGCAGTGTTTTGTGCTCGCGGTCTCTCTCCTTTGTGGCTTTAGCTGTGGTTCTGTCAAGAGCACATGTCACTCTCACAAAGAGGATTGGAGATTTAGACCTGGGGACCATTAAGACGAGAAAGGCACTTCACTGACTGTAAGTGTGTGCATATAGAGCTGCTTCCATGAAAGGCATAAAACAAGAAGACAAACAAATGAGATCAAGCAGGCAAACAAAACCAACTAGATGAAACAAATTAGCTGAAGCGAACCCAAAACAACCAGACATAACAAACTATAGACAAAACAAGTAAACAGAGCAAAGATGAAACAAACAAAAAAACTAGATAAAACCAGACAAAACCGACAAACAGATGAGATGAAACAAGAAAATCAAACAAATAAAATCAAACTAGATAAAACCAGACAAACAAATGAGATCAAGCAAGCAAGCAAACAAGACAAACCAGGGGCCTAGACCATGAAGCCGGTTTAGGTGGCTAGCCAGATATGTTTCCGTTTAGTTTGCGCCAACCCTGGGTTTTAGGCACCATGAAAGTGGTTTGGCTTTTAGCAGTGTTCATCGCCATAGTAACTTACGCTCCCCGGCTAACCTGGTCCGGGGCGATTGGCTGTTCGCTACTGATGTCACACCTAAACTCCTAAACTCAGGATCAAAGCCAAAGTTGATGATCAGCATCATGGAACCAACAAAGCCTGGTTGGATTGGTTTGGTTTTGTCAACTCAAAACTAATCCTGAAACCCGGAGTTTGTTCAACTACCATCATGGTACAGGCCCGTGGTGAAACAAATTAGCTGAAGCAAACTCAAAACATGGATAAAACAACCAGACATAACAAACTAGACAAGACAAGTAAACAGAAAAAACTAGATCAAATAAACAAAAATACAAACTAGATAAAACCAGACAAAATAAACAACATTTTGTCTGTTACCAGGGCATTATTGCTATGTGTTCTGTTTGCCTTTTACTGACCTAAGTTATAAGCATCCACCCCTAAGTAGGCTATCTGATATTCTGGTCCCTAGATATGGCTAAGTCTTTTTTAGTTATTTATTTTAATTTTCCCCCGTCTTCCAGGGCAAAATTATAAAATTGCTTAACAACCCACCAATTTTGAAGTATCCATGTTCGTAGCACTTGTTTATTCATAAACAAGTCTATATAAATAAGCATGCCTCACAATGACAAGGACACAGACTCCACGTCAAAACATGGTGTCATTGACCAGCTGATGAGTGTTGTGCAATATAACTGAATATTTTCTTTTCCTGTATACTGTACTTCGTACTAAGCAAAAGCAGGTGGTTGCTGGCTGGAGACAGTAGCTTAGGCTGAAATCCTCTTAGACCTTATGAAAAAACAGTTAGCTGACTGTCTTCAAAACCACACACACTAAACATGACAGTGCATGCAAGAGATTAAAAACTACGTAAAATCATTTATCTACATGGTTGTCTAAAATATGAGATATATTTGTCATCTCGTGATTTCTATGATAATGAATCTCATGCACATTTTGTGGGAGTGCCATTTATTAAACAGAGTGTGACAGACTCATGACACCATCCCTTTGCTCCTCATGTGTGCTAGGCAATTCAGTGCATTAAGGGAATTAGTGTGGGAGGGAGGAGGGGTGAGCGGGGGAGAACGTATACCCTACGTTAGGGGGATCAAATTTACCCACAAAGATTGCAATATCTGAAATCCTTGTCCTTGTGGGGACATGTGATGATGAACTAGGTTAATGACATCATCACTAGAGTGCCAGCCTAGTGCTAACCAGAAAGTACCATTTTGCTAAGAGGGAAAGAGACATGAGTGCTATGAGGTGTTAAATGTTTGAATTTGTGTTTGTATGTTATGCATGTTTGTATTATGATTATTGCATGTCAGAAATTAGTTTTTGATTATTTAGGTGCCATTGTTTTGCTGTGGAATTGAGTGATGAGTGTCACGGGGAAAGGTTCCACCCCCGTCTGGTTCGAATGGTTCGTCCCACTAGTGTTTGGCGGGAAACTTGTATATTTAAACCATTGCCTGAGCATGTTTGGGGGGGGGGGATGTTGCGTCTTGTATATTCTGTGCAAACGTTTGAACCTGTCTGAATACTGATATTTTGTGGATGTGCTACTAGGCATTGTTTAGTGCCAGTTTTGCTGCTCACAGCATTTTTGCTTTTGGTTTTAGCACCATTATCTGTTGCAGTAAGGTTTTTTTATATATCTTTTTTTTTTTTTTGTAGACTGCACATTATGAAACGTTGCTTCTAAAATAAACCACAACTGGCATTTTGAAAACCTCTCCATTGTACTGAGCCTTCCTAAGCTTCTCTCAGGCACTCTACATGACAGGACATTTGGTCCCCATGAGGAAAACTGCTTTTAAATCATTTCAAGTAATCAAGTGATGTTTTTTTAAATCTAAAATACAATGCAGAAAGTTTTTTCTCTGATGGTTAGGGTTGAGGGATAGGAATATACAGTTTGTACAGTATAAAAATCATTGTCTATGCAATGTCCTCATTAAACATGGAAAACCACTATGGGACCCTCATCAAGTCTATTCAAATTTTACTTGTAAAGATGACAATTGGAACATATCCCTTTCTTGATTCGTTTTCCTGATTAACAGCAATACAGTATAATACTGTGTTGTATATCTCCCCTTACAAAAAATACTGTATAAGAATGTATTGTCATGGCACTTTGAGAACTACTATTCTACTAGTGAATGACCATGTTCAGGTACTTTGGTATTTACATGGTATTGCCTACATGTCCAAAAAAACAACAACTTTTTGATACATCATTTTGTGCTCCCTCTATCGACCATGTATGGTCATTTCGAAATCACCAATTTCTCTTTCCACCAGTAGAGGGCTGCATAGACCGTTTTAAAATTGTTGTAGGGTACCTCGTTTAATTTTTATTGCGCAATTGCCCATATTGTATTACTCGGTCACTGTGTGCAATTCAAAAGCCCAACGAAATAGGCTATTTAATCACGCATCAACTGTAATTGTTACACAATATAATTATAATTAACCTATGCCATCTGAAATAAAGGCAAGTTTTGGTTCAAAGTTCAAAGATGTTTTAGTCACTTTCACTTGTTTCCCATACATTTTCTTCTGATGACTCAAAAAATGCACATCCTGTTTCACTGGAATAACCAATGAGCTCATGTGGCTTTTAATGACTAACTGGTGTAAAACGTTGCATTCACAGTTTTTATAGTTCTGTTCTCGGCATAATAAATTAAATCTAATGATTACTTCGCTGAGTCATAGCCTACCTACATAGATTTAATGGCAGTAAGGTTTATTTCAGAGAATCGATTCTTTTGAGCAGTTTCGATGAACCACAATCCAATGATCCTTTTACGTTCTGATGCAATTACGTCTTCACGCTTTGCCTGCCGCTTGACATTATGATTACATGTTAATTTCATATGTTCCAGCTCATAAAACCACAATGTCACTTAGGATATGCGTTATAAAGCTGCCATACAATCGGTGCAAACACATTTTCTACATAGCATTTGTAACGTTCCCACTTTTTTGCTATTAAAGTAACATGCTAAATTCGGAACCGCATAATACTAGCGTACTACCTTTATCACATTAGTTAGATTAGTATGTTCGTATGTGGTGCCAAACTCAGCATTAACCAATACGTTTTTCACGCTATAAATAAAATAAATAGTCAATGAGCCTTTGATTCGAGAACCGCTCGGACCTATCAGAACAGTTCGGACAAGTTAATCGGTTCATTGAAAGATCCGACTCAAAAGAACTGTTCCTTCGCATCGCGGGAATTTCTACAGGTTAGATGTTGGAAGTTCCCGCAGCACAAGGATTAGGCTATGTCATGACAAAGTATAAAAAGGAAATCGGCACACATCGGCTGACACAGCTGTAATAAATTCCAACGCAAACAGGACTAACATCCCTCTTGGTAAGAAAGACTAACATTTACTTTCGTCTTGGGTATTTTGTCAGCTATTTGGGCATTTTGTCTTGCATCTTAAAGTAACATTTAAGAAAGTTTTTCCCTTCAGCGAAACTATATTTTCGTGCGAAATTTAATGTAGCCTATATAATCAAAATACACAAGTTCATTATTAAACAATCGTATTCTTAAGATATATATATATTAGGCTACTTACTTCCGGTATTGATAGAAGCATGGCTAATGTGTGCTTCTGTTGCTTTTATGGACGTCCTGGACAGCGAATCATGTCTGGAATCGGCTTTGTGAAGATCTACTTTATCGGAACCGCGTTTTCCCTTCTGGTGGCTCTGTTTGGACTGGTTGATTCAGTCGGGGGTCTGATGTATCCTCAAGGATCCGACTGGGCAGACGACAGCTGGACAGAGAAATATTCGCCCGGGTCTCCTCCATCACGGACCGCTGCCGCCGCCAACAACAAGCGCATCGGATCGAGATGATCTGGATCTTCTCCATTGCCATCGGTTGCAAAGTCTTTCATTGCACTAGGAGAAATAACCGGTGTATTAAGGTTACTGGCCTACTAAAACCTAATATGGAATTGTGTCCTCCATTACAATAGCCTAATGTGAGGCTGCGTACAATCATGTGAAATGTGAGACGATAATGATGAACACCATGTCTATTGGTACTACGCTTGTGATTCTGGTGTCTGCAAATAACTTTATGAAAAACACTTGCGGCACTAATAAGAGAGGTTAAAAGCTTAAAAATGAGGCATCAACATTCCAGACTGATGTAAAATATTGAAATCACCTGTGATCAAAACTGTTCATATTTTTATTGTTTGTTACATTTTTTTGGTTTTTACTGTTTAGGCTATGTGAATAATGACAAATAGAATGTTAAAGTTTTTTTTTTTGGTCGCTATTTACTGACACAGGCTACTGTGATGAGCAGGAGATTTGTTTTCATTTTGTTTTTTACAACTTTTTCTTTTTCTTGCATTGTGGTTCAAGGAGGGTCTGAAAGATATGTAAAAAATTGTTACTAAAACTCGCTGTTTTATATCCAACTGACTAAAAATACATTCATTAGCACTATTTCTCTTTTTTACGCAATAAATATTTGTGCTGTCAAATAGATTCATTGCTATTAAACGTTTGTTTATTGTGTGTGTGTGTATTATATCTATGTTTGTAGTCTATACGATTTTAAGAAGGTTTTGTGACCATAATTCTAAAACTACACAAAATGGCAGGTGAAGCTCTTGTTATATTCTGAAACAAACTGACTAGGGGCCTGCACCATGATGGTAGTTAAACAAACTCTGGGTTACAGGATTAGTTTTGAGTTGACAAAACCAAACCAGTCCAACCAGGCTTTGTTGGTGCCATGATGCTGATCATCAACTTTCTGTGAACTCAGGCTTTGATCCTGAGTTTAGGTGTGACATCAGTCACAAACAGCCAATCACATGCTGAGAATTGCATGCATTTCTTTCTTCTGCAGAATATTATGAGATTGAAAAATATTAAGAATTTAAACAAGTTCACACAGCAAGAAGAAAATAGCTGTCTACGAAAGAGGACAACTGAAAGAAAAATTATTGCTAAATCAGTGCAAGTAAAAGTTGTGAAGTTAGTTTATACAGTTGATAAAGGTATAGAGAGAATTGAACATTTAAAGCCCACATGTAGTCATTTTATAGCTTTATCGATTCTAAAGCGTATTTATATTACCTTTATACATTTATTCATTTAAACGGTGCGTAATAATAATTGATAAACTAAAATTGTACATGTGAGAAAGCCAGATGATTTTGTCTTTAAAAATCATTTGCTATGTAGTGACCTTTAATTTGGAGTAGAAACCGGTGGAGTGACTTTATCCTTTGCTCACAGCTGATTGGTCCAATTTCGGTTTGAGATCTCTTACTTGGAACATGTCCCGCCCTGGACCAGGTTAGCCAGGGAGCATAAGTTACTATGGCGATGAACACTGCTAAAAGCTAAACCACTTTCATAGTGCCTAAAACCCAGGGTTGGCGCAAACTAAACTGAAACATATCTGGCTAGCCACCTAAACCGGCTTCATGGTATAGGCCCCTGGTGAAAACCTATTCGTGAGATCAGAGATGGCTGGAGTGATTGTTTGTCGTTTGTCGTTGTTCCTGTAGTAGGCTAAGTGAAATGTCTTTGCAAATCTGAAGTTCCAACTGGCAGCTTTCAAAAGAACCTTGACGTAGTCTGTTTTTGAGCAATATGATATAGCCAAGCCTTTCCATGAAAGACACAGCCCCACTTTCTCATCAGAGGAAGTGATTCTATTGTTTTTTTTTCTCCTAATCTGTATTCCTTGTAATTAATTCTTAGTGTATAGTGTGAGTTTATCTATATAGCTTTGCTTAGTCAGATTTGTCATCATAACTGCAAAGTGTTTCATATTTTGTCAGGATGACTTTTTAGTTCACACAAGCTGAGTCATGACATCATGAGGAGCTGAAGAGCTAAAGAACATCCTGTTCCAGTGAAGACTCCTTTAGCAAGGATACTTCACATTGTGGTAATTGATAAATGTGAAGTGAGCATTGTATTGGTGTATAACCAAAGATACAAATTACTAAAAGAAATGGAAACAAATGTTACATTAAAATAACATTAAAACATACAGTAAAATATCTACTATAATGTAATGACAATGCCCATTAAATGCCCAAAAGCAATTATGGCAACATACAGGAAACACATACTTCAGTTAGTTTTTACCAGGGCTGCGTCCGAAATCACATAATCTCGCTATAGGTACTTATTTACTTTGTGAACACTAAAAAAGTAGCCTATGTTCTATATAGTATGAATGTAATCTGGACGTACTACATTCGCCATGCCATGTGACCAACCATCGTCAATTTTGTGTTGTTTCCATCAAGTTTCCATCGAATGCACACTTCAGAATCTCAGCGGAAGTAGTCATCTGAGTACTGTAAATTTGGACACACTTCTTTTGTCACATACTGTTTTTCGCTTACTATATAGTAGAGAAGTATGTGATTTTGGATGCAGCCCAGGTATTACACACTTCCTTGATTGTAATGTAGACTTGCATATTAGTTGCCTTTAGGCTACATTGAGCAACAGTGCTCTCATTTGGATAAGTCATGAACAGAAGTGTACACACACACACACACACACACACAATTTGTTTATAAACTCTCTAAAGGTTCCGTGTTAATACTCTCACTTCATATTATTTCTCCCCCTTTTTTTTTGCCTGTGTAACACTTGAATGACAACAACAAAGAATCTAGTGGCTTCTAATTGTCATGGAGAAACTGAATGTCCACCCTGACAGGAAGACGTAGCTAAGAATAGCAAGTACTTGAGTTTCCACCCAGCCTCACAGACAGAAGTTCCTCGTACACTATTAAGACTTTGTCATTCCTACAGGGGCTGATCATCTCAATTCTGCTCACTTATTGTTATTACTTTAATATACATTATACAGCAATAATACAATATAACAATATTAACCATAAGTTGCTTGGATAAAGATCATCTTTATTGTCCACTCGCATGGAAAATTAACTTTGGCACCTCTCCCCAAGATGGAAAATTACACAATACACATATTACAAAAAGAGAACTATTCATGCATACAGACATTCACACTCCTGCATTTGTTGCCTTATCTGCCTTTGTGCCATGACTTTTGAGAATAAAATGCAGTGTGTTGCTAAGAAATAAATGTATTGGTGTAGAAGAGAACAGTAAAATACACGGCTCAGTAACTCAGTAAAAAAAGATCACAATAAAATAATTGTATTATACAATAAACATGTTGCTTGTATTGGTGCAATTTTGCTTAGCTGCTATTAAATTAGCAGGCTTCCTGTAAGAAATTACACGTAAAAAAATTTGTATTATTTAACCAAAATCTAAATTTGATAAATCTAAACAAGGATTTGAGCATGTAAAAATTTGCATCTAACCAACATTTGTGCTCATTTATGCTTGTGTTAAATAGTTTGGATGTTCAAGCGGTCTGATAAGTCTTGTAAATATTTTAAATACTGAAATTTGCCTAATTTTTTCTACAGACTTTAACAGTTTTGAATGCAAATGTGTAGCTCATGTTCCTCTTTTCCCTATTTATCTCTGTGTTTACTGGAATTGCACACAAATTGTCACATTGCACACGTCTCCTCACTCCCCTAGTTATTGCATTTACAGTGAGGAAAATAAGTATTTGAACACCCTGCTATTTTGCAAGTTCTCCCACTTGGAAATCATGGAGGGGTCTGAAATTGTCATCGTAGGTGCATGTCCACTGTGAGAGACATAATCTAAAAAAAAAAAAATCCAGGAATCACAATATATGATTTTTTAACTATTTATTTGTATGATACAGCTGCAAATAAGTATTTGACCACCTGTCTATCAGCTACTATCTTTCTAATCATTAGAAAATGGAAGAAGCTAAACATGACTGTCAATCTCCCTCGGACTGGGGCTCCATGCAAGATCTCACCTCGTGGGGTCTCAATGATCCTAAGAAAGGTGAGAAATCAGCCCAGAACTACACGGGAGGAGCTGGTCAATGACCTGAAAAGAGCTGGGACCACCGTTTCCAAGGTTACTGTTGGTAATACACTAAGACGTCATGGTTTGAAATCATGCATGGCACGGAAGGTTCCCCTGCTTAAACCAGCACATGTCAAGGCCCGTCTTAAGTTTGCCAATGACCATTTGGACGATCCAGAGGAGTCATGGGAGAAAGTCATGTGGTCAGATGAGACCAAAATAGAACTTTTTGGTCATAATTCCACTAAACGTGTTTGGAGGAAGAAGAATGATGAGTACCATCCCAAGAACACCATCCCTACTGTGAAACATGGGGGTGGTAGCATCATGTTTTGGGGGTGTTTTTCTGCACATGGGACAGGGCGACTGCACTGTATTAAGGAGAGGATGACCGGGGCCATGTATTGCGAGATTTTGGGGAACAACCTCCTTCCCTCAGTTAGAGCATTGAAGATGGGTCGAGGCTGGGTCTTCCAACATGACAATGACCCGAAGCACACAGCCAGGATAACCAAGGAGTGGCTCTGTAAGAAGCATATCAAGGTTCTGGCGTGGCCTAGCCAGTCTCCAGACCTAAACCCAATAGAGAATCTTTGGAGGGAGCTCAAACTCCGTGTTTCTCAGCGACAGCCCAGAAACCTGACTGATCTAGAGAAGATCTGTGTGGAGGAGTGGGCCAAAATCCCTCCTGCAGTGTGTGCAAACCTGGTGAAAAACGACAGGAAACGTTTGACCTCTGTAATTGCAAACAAAGGCTACTGTACCAAATATTAACATTGATTTTCTCAGGTGTTCAAATACTTATTTGCAGCTGTATCATACAAATAAATAGTTAAAAAATCATACATTGTGATTTCTGGATTTTTTTTAATTATGTTTCTCACAGTAGACATGCACCTACGATGACAATTTCAGACCCCTCCATGATTTCTAAGTGGGAGAACTTGCAAAATAGCAGGGTGTTCAAATACTTATTTTCCTCACTGTATACACATTAATAATTTGTTTTATTATTATTAAATTATTTCATAGAATTATTATTATAACTATTACAACTATTATAACTATTTTTTATTTATTTTAATGCATTTAAATTTTTAATTTAATTGATCAAAAATAGAAATGAAGCTGTGGTCACATTTTTTTCCTCCTATCTTTCCCCCTCAATAGAAAAATCCATTAAACAGACTGTACTTCTATCCGTCACATCCTCATTTTCATCTGTGTAACATTAAATGGCTAAAGTGTATTTGCCTCAACCCCTTCGCACTTTCACAATTCTGAAAGCAAGCATTTAACTATCACTCCTCTTCTCTCCATTTATGGTTCAGTCTCATATGATGCTCTCCCACAGTCATCCAAATGCTATAGTGGCGACATACTAATGTTGTCTTGTCTGTCAGTTTCCTTGTTTAGTGAGACCAGCACACTGGTCACTGATCCGCATCTAAGGACCCCACTGATGGAACTCATCTCAGCCCTCATGTATAGCTTAGGGCCACATGACTGCTGGCAGAGGGGAGGGGATGTAGTCCACAGCAGGGAGTGGGCCTGCATTCCTGATGCCAGAGAGCATACTTGGCATTCCTGGCTTCTCCTAGTTGCTCTCAATGAGCCATTTGACTGGCGCTGAGGATTTTTTTCCCCCCCAGAGTGGCAGAGTCAGCCTCTGACGGATGAGAGTTGCTGCTCGGGGAGAATAGGAGACCATTCATGCCATACTGGGACTAGAATGATGCCATTGAAATATAGCATGCACCATGGAAGATGTTTAAACGTGTCTTGTCTCAATTCACTGTGATTTGGGTTGTTTTTGGATATCATAACCATCAAATAATTACTTAACTTTCGCATAAACATGTATAAACACTAACGGAAAAGTACCAAATAGATATATATTTGGGTGCAATCTTTTATCTTTTTCACAAAATTGTGTTTCTTTGTCACTCAATATGGGACAACCATGTCAGATACAAGAATTCAGTCCTTCCTATAAAAAATACTAGGAAATATACGTTTTTTTAAGTTTCACCCGGTCAGGATATAGCATTTTTTCTTTAATAAAAGACGTTTATAGTTATTCTTGCTTCATGTGTATATATGGATGTATACTATAGATAGATAGATAGATAGGCTAAATATATATAACATTATTTTATTCTATATGAAGTCTGTCAGTAATGTTTAAATTGTGTTGTTTTTTAAACCGCAAAGTACATTGGCACTACCATTCTTTTTGGGATATGGTATATCATTGTAAGGCAGTGTTTTCTGGACATATACCATAGTATTTTTGGAAATACCTTGAAATAACATGGTATATGCTATAGGTAGCATGGTATCCCCATCGGATACAATCACATACCATATTACGCCACAGTACTTCAGAATCCTTGGCCTATCTTGTACTGTAAGTAGCCTACTGTACATGTCTATCAGCACTGTCATTTCCATGTGCCACATTTAGCAGCGCTCGTTCTCCGTTTCCCGTTACGCTCAATTGTAGGCAGAGCTAGGGAGCCTATGGTGCTGAAACCGAGGCTGTAACGTCATGCTCGACTCTAAACCTCACCCACCCTCCCAGAGGCGAGCAGCTCTTTCACAGGCACAGGCGCAGACGGACTGACTGGCTGGAGCTGGAGCGGATTGCTGTAAGTATCGCATTTGCGCGATATTCTATGGCATTACAGTCGCAACGGCGCGTGTATTGCGCGGGAACTGTGAGGGGATTATGATGTCACGGTTTGATTGATACATTGTAGCGGCTGAACGGCGGAATGCTCCAATGTTGCAAAGCAGACCGGCAAAGGGTTTGCGGAAGAGCAGCTCAGATGTCTAGAATATGGCGGAGCTGGAGTGAAACAATTCAACTCCTTAGATTTACCAGACTCCGCTTTAGGGCGAGAAAAATCGCTGGGAAGTTTGTGTTGAAGCGCGCGAGGTTAGCGGCGTTGTGTCGCCCTGAAGAATGGCGTTTTTTTGTTGTTTCATGCCCACGGCAGGGTGGAAGTTATAGCGGAAATGGAAAAGTTGTACGAATGAGTAGTTTAACGAAGAACTGATTATCAGATTCAAACCGACAAAGCAACATTTTTCGACATGGTTTACGTAAATAGATGAGTAAGGAGTGTCCGGTATTGTGATAAAAGGCACATTTAGCGCTTCTAGTGCAGTCTTTCCTTCTAGATTTGACTGATTACCGGCCCCGCCTAGTTCTGTTCTGTTCCTCAGTCGAGGGAGATGGCTAGTTCATTCAAGAAGAATTGGAGAAAATGAGACTCGGTTTTCTTTCACGTTGGACTGACTGTCAGATCACGGAGGAATACTTCGCACTCGTGCTTTTCACGAAAAGAATGATTAAAAACACCCATATTGCATTCCACTTCGTAGACCAGAAAACATCACTGGGCCCCTTATAGACTCCTATTTGGATGTGACATTTTGAATATTGTCCTTTAAGAAGAGATATGAGACTGAAGTCGCTGAAAGAGGTTGTTAAAGAAGATCCTGTTGCTTCTCCATGCATTTTTAATGGCTTGATCTTTAATGACGGGGCTCTTGTGAAATTATAACAGCCTTTCTCCAAACGTGTCTTTACACAGGCTGCTCTGAGGTGGCTTTGTGTCTGCTCTGAAGCATGTGTAAAAATGCCATGTCAAATATATAACAACTAAAATATGCTAGCTTCCACCTCAGCAAATCTGTATCTTTTGCTGCTTTGCTTCTGTGTAATGAAATGCAGCATCAGTGCAGCATTAAAGGGATAGTTCACCTAATAATGAAGATTCTGTCATTAATTACTCGCCCTCATGTCATTTCAAACCCGTAAGACTTTAGCTTATCTTCGGAACACAAATGAAGATGTTTTTGATGAAATCAGAGAGCTTTCTATCCCTCCATTGATAGCTACGCAACTAACACTTTGACGCTTCGTAAAGTTCGTAAAGAGATCGTAAAAATAATCCATATGAATTGAGTGGGTTTTTTTTCTGAAGAGACTCGATCACTTGATACAATGAACGAATTTAGGGTTTTATTCACATTCATCAGTTTACACATCAGTTGTGGTAAACGGAAGCTCAAGCATGTTCACTTGACGTGCAAGAACCAATGAGGTTCTACGCAGCACGTTTGAGCTTCTACATGAACCAATGAGGTTCTACGCAGCACGTTTGAGCTTCTACATGAACCAATGAGGTTCATTGTCGTGTTACGCAGCACTTGTTTGAGCTTCAGCAAGAACCAGTGAGGTTCATTCTCATGTTACGTAGCTCGTTTGAGCTTCCGCAAGAGGTTTGTTCTTGCACGTCAAGCAGGTTTGGTTGAGCTTCTATGTTCACTAATCAAAGTTTAAATGTGAATAAAACCCTAAATTAAACTTGTTCATCGTATCAAGCGATCGAGTCTCTTCAGAAAATTTGGACTTAACCGCTCAATTCATATGGAATAGTTTTACGATCTCTTTATGAACTTTTTGAAGCATCAAAGTGGTAGTTGCATAGCTGTCAATGGAGGGACAGAAGTCTCTCAGATTTCATCCAAAAAGATCTTCATTTCTGTTCCGAAGATGAACGAAAGTCTTAAGAGTGTATTTCTACATTGTATTTCTATATTCATAAATTCATAGCATTATTTTTTTTGCATTTGCATTTTTGTGTAAATGCATTTATGCCACCTTGTGTACTTAGTGTAAATGCCCCTTTTTGTGGTATAAATGCAGCCTTTGTGCCGCCTTTCCAGTGTAAAATGGCTCTATTTAGGGTTCTTGGAATATATGTGACACATTGTGCAACTGCTAACCAAGTACATATCATTTCCTGTTTTTGAGCAAACACTTGTCATTCCCAATCATGGAAAAGTAGACAGCAATATATCTGTCACTGCTCTGCAGATAAGTGTATCATGGCACCCTTACATTTCCTGTCTCAAAACTGTGTTGTCAGTTCACTAACTTTGTGTGAGTTGTATGAGTTAATGCAGTCATATATTTGTTGTTGCTTCATTTGTGTCATTTCTACTTATGTCATCTTAATAGCCTATAAGTAGATGTTTAAGTTTAAAACTAATTATCTGTAATTTACCCATGTGAACATAATTTGTACGTCAGAATTCTCAAATTGAGATGCCAAGCTTGTTACAATACCAATTCTTAGCACAGATCTTTTTTGGAGTGCTGGGTCGCGACGACCTAACCCTACTGGGGTCTGACCCCAATCCTGTCCCTCCTAGAGCGAGAGGAAGGAAATCCCCGTGATAGTGTGTCCTCTTGGGCACAGAGGAATGCCGGTCTGTTGGCTCTGTTGAAAATAACAAAATGAAGAGATGGACTTCCTTTCAAAGAAGGCCGCCCACTGTTTGAACACCCTTAAAAAACCTGGGTTCAGTCCTGGAAGAAACTTCTTTAGATAATGCCACGTCAGCTTTGGTGTG
The DNA here is from genome assembly GCF_951802725.1 of Rutilus rutilus. Classification (NCBI taxonomy): domain Eukaryota; kingdom Metazoa; phylum Chordata; class Actinopteri; order Cypriniformes; family Leuciscidae; genus Rutilus; species Rutilus rutilus. The sequence goes on along the minus strand of NC_140212.1, from coordinate 14,492,558 downwards.
TCGATTTCAGGTGTATCGCTTTCGTGTAGTAGTTCTTGTTTTTTTGTATAATTATAGTCTTGATTGTTGCGGTTGACAGTGTTCTTGCTTTGAGCTGTATCAATACTTCCCAGCAGCGTTTCTTGTGGGAGTCAAACCGTATGCAAACAAACACGGGGTCTGTCAGGGAAACAAATATCTCTGACTTTGTAAATGGCAGTTCTAATACAGCTGTCGGGGCTGATTCCTCTGGAGGGCTGTGTCAGAATAACCAGCCTGCTAGCCTGAATTACGCTCGGTATTTGTAAAGTGTCACTGTATTTAGGGGTCCGTAACCCCTACGTGTTCAGATTAATGGTTGATTTTGGTTTTTTTCAATTTCAGATCCTCAAACTTTACCTTTTGAGCCCCCGATATTGAATATTGAGTATTGCGAATAGCTACGATGTCAGTAAGCTGTGTGGTTTCCCACCAAAGCTTTCACATTTGACTAGGAAACAGAATAGCATTTTGAAGCCAGTGGGTAATGAGATGACAAAACATTAACTGCCAGTTGTCGGTAACCGTTTGAGACTTAGAGGAACCAACTGAGCAGAAAGGAAAGGAGATGCTCTGGAGAGGAAGAGCATGACAGTGCGGGGGAAAGAAGGCTGTTGGCATCCCTCAGCGAATTGGACCACTTCCTCTTTAGGCCAAAGGGCCTCATGAAACCTGGTGGCCCTGTCATGCCTTCCTTCCTCCTTTTAAGTCATGTGATTATTGTGCGAGACAGAGCGAGTGTAAAGATAGCTAATCTATGCATTTGGTTTGGTTCAGATATTTATTATTTTTTTTTTTTATTATTTATAGTTTAGTATCAGCTGGCTCTCAGTGTAGAAAGCAGAACTGGCTCTCAAGCAGTTTCCAAGGGTTACTGAGCTAATGTGGTGTAGCTGTAGCTCAGCTTGACGCTCACGTTTTCTAACGCTAATCCCAAAGCAATTCCACAATCTATTCCCACACATCATTGTCCTCATTTAGGCGTGTAAGCCATGACTGATGACTGTGTCAGCGATTTGTGACTGTGAGAGATTGGGACCTTTTCTGAGTCTATGATTCAGAAATAGACATTACAATGAAGTTTATGATCAAATTGAAATTCAGATATTTGTTATTGATTTTTATGTGCACTGCCATTCAAAAGTTGTGGGTCTATATATATATATATATATATTACAAAAGATTTCTATTTCAAATAAATGATGTTATTTGAACGCAAATTTTTCAGGAATCTTTGATGAATAGAAACTTATCACGACTTTCACAAAAATATTAAGCACCACAACAGCATTTATAATGATTGTTTAATAATAATTGTTTCTTGAGCATTATAATCATTTCTAGATGACCATCCATGACACTGAAGACTGGAGTAATGGCTGCTGAAAAATCACAGGAATAAATTACATTTATAATAATTATATTGAAAATTGAATTCAATTGTAATAATATTTCACAGTACCATTTTTAGTTTACTGTATTTTTGATCAAATAAATTCATAGTGTAAGAGACATTTGAAACCCCAAACTTGAACAGTAGTGTATGTTACTTTTATTATTACACTATTGCTTTTTTTGTTGTTGTTGCTTTTTTCCCTTGTTAGAGAAAAGGATTGTTTTTGAGCATTGAAATGTACAGTTTGAAAAAACTCAGAACTGATTACCAGCTCTGGTGACATTTGTAGTATTGAAGTTTATATTTCCAAGGTCAATAAATAACAGCCTAATAAAAAAGCCTACAAATGTTCTAAATGTTAGTTTATTCTTATTTTGCCAATGTATTTGAGATATTAGATCTCTCACCCATCCGTTATGATGACACCATCTGTAGGCTGAGATCTGATTTAGAAATGGTTTGAGCAACAAGTTCATGAAGTGGATTGCTCATTTGTCTTCAGAGTATTACGTGTGTGTAAATCCATCCCTGGGGTCTATATGCTGTAGTCAGTCAGACGTCAGATGCCCTGCCATGTGTTGACATTTGACACTAGAGGTTGGGCTGAGTTCTCATTGATCTCGTCTCCCGTTGTTCCTTTTCCTTCCATAATCTGCCTCCCGACTCGTTGTTTTCCAGTCTCTAAGCGGCTTACTGGTTCTAGCAATAGAAATTGTGTTATTGCCTTAGTCTTAGTGACAATGTTTTGACAGGGGATGTTTGACACCCCTGCCCTTTGAGCCAGTGTTCGTAATTGTTCTGGGCATCAGTTGCCTTGTAGTTTAGTGTAACCACATCAGAAGTGGGGGGAAAGCTGCTTTGACAGCAATGCTAGTGCAGATCTTTTTGTGTTTACGTTTTAAACAATAGTTTGCAGGTTTGAGTTTTCATTTAGCCACCCAAACCCATATGGCTTTCTTTCTACCTTGAAACACAAAAGGACACGTGTTGCAGGATGTTCACGCTGCTCTTTTCCCATACAATGAAAGTGAATGGTGACCAAAAATGACAAAATGGCCACTCAAAAAATAAGGGGTTTGATGTCAATGATGAGAAAAAGAATATACGAATATATAATTTTACAATTTGAGAGCTACAACGAATACAACATTTTCAGTGAATAACTGTTTCAATTTCAGTCTGTTCATTCCAAAGCTTTCAAATGGCTTCAGAAGGAATATAGTGCATGGATCCCCGGGTCACCATCCACTTTTATTGTATGGAAAAGAGCAGCATGAACATCATTCATAAGATCTCACCTTTTCTTTTTAGTCGGCGAAAGGGAAAAAAAAAGGGTTTTGGAATGAGATGAGGGTGAGTAAGTGGTGACAGAATTTTCATTTTCTGTTTCTGTGAACAGAATTTGAGACCGCACTGGTTGAGAGGATGTGAGAAAAAGAACAAATGTTCACTTTTGGTAAGTCATTTTAGATGCTTTCTCAGCAGAGCCCCCACCGATTTGTCGCGTCAGAAGCAAACGCCTGATTGTGAGACCATGATTGCTACTCCATGTTTGTTTTCACTCATTCTCTTTGACAGCCTGTAACCTAGGTGAGTTGATTGACTTGCAAATAACATGTTGGGATTCAACATGGATTTTGACAGGGCTAGTAAAAACATCCTAATTTGCCAAAACAAAAGCCTTTTCTATCTGTTACATGGGCCCTGAGGACACTTTTCAAGCTGTTTTTAATGTTGCTGTAGCTCAGATCAAAAGGTTTAGCATGCTAGAATTTTTAGCCCTTACATGGGCTCCATCATCATCATCATCAGTGTTTTGTCATTCATAATCATTGCTCATAATGAGCCTTTTGTGTATTAGGAGGTCTAAGTTCTGATAGATAATTTGGCACCATTAGATTTCTTTTGAACTGGCTGAAAAACAATTAATAGCAAACAAAGTTCACCCTTTGATAGATTCTACGTCATTGTACCTTTTATTTCAGTCTGTCTCTGATGTAATGGCCCTTGTGTTTGTTCCTAGAGATGATTGCATGGTTTCATCAAAATTTGAGTTTGAAACAGACAACAAATACAGTGTTTGTTTTCATCCCTGCTGTGGTTTGTGTTAATTACAGACAAGAGACCAGTTTATGTTGTCATTACCACTAGACTGTGTTGCTTTGACACAGATTTTCTGCAGGCTATGAGTTTCTATGCTAAATTTGCCAGAGCTTTGATAGTGTGTCTGTAGTCAGCTGCTAGCTGAGGTGCTAATAACTTTGCTGGCTGGTTATTGGCTCCATCCTGACTGTAACAGCAGCACCTCTGGTTCTCAGCGTTTCTCAAGTCTGGCGTATCTCTCACCTGTAGCCTTATCCACCGTAACTGGGGTTCAATTCTGCATGGGGTTGTTTCACTGTGTGGCGGATAATTGTGGTCATTTTCACTGACTGGTTCTAAATGCCAATAGTTATTTTTATGTTATGGCAGATATACAATTTTTTAACTAATAATGATCAAACGCAAACTAAAATCAATCATTTAAATTCTACAAGTGAGTTTAGGCATCATAATATTACAAAACTATGGTATTAAAAATGGAATTTTACTATGTTATTAAATTATTGGTGTTTTTAACAATTAACTTGGAGTGTTTGATGACATAATTTAATGGAAAATATGGGAAATACCAATATTTTGGTATTTGATATTGGATATATTTTTACCAATATTGACCAATGTCGATAAAAAATCGTGAATATTATCCGATAAACAATATGATACTGATGTATTGTGCATCCCTATTTTATAACCAAATGAATCCACATGAAGTGAAAACTAGGGGTTAAAACGTTGGTTTTTCAATAACCGATGCCAATACTCGTATCAAAAGTGACTTGATATAATGCATATAATGAAATAATAATACGATAAAATTAACTCTTCACCAAATGTTGACCCAATGAAACTCAAAATTTAAATCAGAAATGGGTAGATTAGTGACATGACAATGTTGGCCGATTAATCGGTTCACTAATAGTATAAATATCTTTTAGGATTTGTGCTTAAAGTTTTCCTAAACATCTTTCACACAGAACGTGTTTTTGCATTGCACCGCACTGCTTTTCCATCGTTTTTCTATGTAAACCTTCTAGACGGACATGTTTGACCGCTGAGCTCACGCCTCGCGTCTTTTGTCTCGTGCGTGACATGCGGCGGCGGCGCACAAGTTAAAATGTGTTCGACTTTTTAAAAAACGCGCCTCAAGAGCTTGCTTTTTTTCTGTTCCATGACCTGAAAATGCATTCTGTGTGAATGGTTCCTTTGAAGGCCGTAAATCATTGTCTTCTGCTGCAGATTGTTCTACAAAATGTTGCAAGTTTAAACATGTTTAAACAGACATCAAAATACACATTACATTTGTGTGTTACCACTTACTGAGAGAAGTGACTCCTGCTGAAAACCCTGCAAAAAGCTTCAAGAGTTTGTTTTATTTATGCCACTGTAGTGAGGAGATTTTGCTCAAAGGAACCCACTGCAGAGAAAAAAAAGCCTGATGGGTTTCATCTGGGCACTTGTCTTCAGGGACATGGGAAACACTTAGCTGGAACCTGCAACACAAAGCCCAGCTTAAAGGATTCCAAGGACCCCTTAATCACAGTGGATATTGACCGGTTTCTCTGCATTTATGTTGCTTATGGCAGTTTAGGGAGGCCTTACATGTGAGTAGGAGACCAGATCTAAGTCAGGGTCAGAGGTCAGGCTTTGGGCCTCCTGTGTTTATGGGGTTACAGATCATGGTAGCGACCCATAGAGCCATTTATACTCAACCTCATTAAAATAATAGATTGTGGGAAATTTCAAATTTGGCAAGGATGGTGTTGAAGAATTCCCATGTTGAAGGCTGGTTTTAAAGTCCCTAAATTAAAGCATTCAAGGCACTGACACATGATACCATTAGGGAAGTACTCGGAAGTCATCATATTTTCAATTCCGGAGATGCTGAGGGCACTGAAATTACAAGCTTTGCTTTTAAAGAATAGGTAGAGAAAAGCAGAACACAGGATTTGGAGAAGTTTTAGTTAGTTTTGAGAAGCAGCATCATTAAAGATGTGACCGCAAAACCAGACGCGATGTAATGCCCATAGACGTTCAGTTTGCATTCCTTGTGATCCCAACTGGATTGGAAATTGTCACTGAATGCATTTGATTGGATTATTGGATTATTATTACATTTTTACTATTGATTCATATTTTATATATATTTTTGTTTACTTTTGTATTTCAGTGATACAAAATAAATGTAAAATGTTGAGCCTTGGTATATTGTAGCAACATTTCCCAGTTCCCCTTAAAATGTGGGCTTGATTATAGATACACTTGTAGATTTGTTATTTGGCTAATCCAGTCTGCCACTCTAATTGGTAGCTGTGTGCTCAGGCCAGTTGTTCTTTTGTGTAGCTTTCTAAATAGACGTCCTTAAACAGCTCTGTGGATTTTAAATGAATCCCAGCATCTTCAGATAGACTCAGGGACTGTTTAGCGCTTTACTGTAGAGCTCTCATGTATGTGTGCGACCCATTCATGTGCATATGAGTCTCTGTTTGCGCATTTGCACATCTTTTGAACGGGCGATCTCTTTTATGTTTTAAGTTGCATTTTTTCCAGCTCCAATGAGTAGCACGCTAGACTCTCCGTGGATGTGCGTACGCGTATATTTGCATACGAGACTCAGCTTATTTGTACGATTTACCTCCCGCTTGCCTCTCTTGTCGAAATATGAGTTGACTTTTCAACAGAGTGACGTTCAGACTCCCTCCGATGAATCCCGTGGGAGAACGTGGTGCTTCTCTCCACACTCCTCAGAATAGCAAAGCTATCCACCCCTGCAGATCCCAGCAGTCTGTTCAGCTCTGAGAAAAGAAAGCAGCCAGGCACCAGCAGGCACCAGCAATCCCGGCAGGCTGACTGTCTTTCCTCTGCTGTCCTCCTAATTCCATTTGCTCTGGAATGGACTGAATTACTTTGTTTGCTAAAAACATACTTTTATTTAATGATTAGTTTTAATTATTCATCTTCCTAGGACCATAAATGGAATTGATTTGGACCTGCATTTGTAACATAATTAGCTTAATGATTGCTGTTTATTACTGCACTTCTGTTTGCAAAAGCTGACGCAACACTTTCTTTTTTGCATAGGAATTTCCCTCTGGGTGTGGATTTTTACTGATGTGTCAGGGCGTAGCATCCATTAAAACTGGAAGGCACACTTTAAAATTTTCCTCGGTCTCATTGTCATTTTAATATCATTGAACGTGAAAATCTTTGGCCGTCATTCGACGAACAAACTTTTGCTGGCCACATGGAACAACGACTTTAAGGCCAATCAGAAGTCGGCTACTGTGGCTAGCACCCAAGGGTGACTTGCAAATGTTACGCCAACTAATTAATATTCATGAGGCAAGCTATAGTTGGTCTTATAAAGAGTTCCTTCCACTTTTTAGAACACACCTGCTGATGTGGATCCTCTAATGAGATCTGGTTGTAATTGTACAATATTGCAGCCTAGTCGTTTATTGATTGCTCAACACTAAAGCACACTGCAGACTCGAAATTTCCAAATTAACCTGACTGATTGTCTTCCCTTAGCTTTAGACATTTTAGGTACAAATCTGTCTTAAAAAAAGACCATGATGAAGCGTATTGCTATCAAGTGACAAGTGGAGTTATAGCTCCTTCCTCGAATCAGACTCCCTTTCTGATTGATTATTGAACACTGTATCTTCTCAGTCATAACTGATTATGTTGTTTTTATAAATGTTTGGATCATGTTTCTTTTGTCAGAACATAACGGTAAAAGCACATTTAGGGAACTGAGGAGTTAATTTTCACTGGTTGAGTGTGGAAATCCCCAATAAGTTCCTGTATATATTGAGGTTTATATTTCTTTTTCCAGTTTATCACTTTTCATTTTTAAAAAGCATTCACTCAGCCTTTGAGAAATGTTGGTACCAGTATTTTCAACATTGGCTCGTTGGAAAAACGTGGCTCTACCTATGTTATTGCAGAACTCCAAAAGCATACCTATACACATAATTCATTGCAGCTTTCAGATGAAATAAACACTAGTTCAAGTAAAACATTTATCTTTTCACACATATCATGATTACAGAGGCAGATTATCGATGCATAAATATTTAATTTTGCATACTTCCTTGCACAATACTCAAAACACTTTTGCCATGCATGCTTTGTAAGCTAATGCATTTTGATGTTAGTATCACATAGCCAGATTCTGATGTGGTAAGCTTACTCTGTAACTAAAGCAAACTTTAAGCAAGCTATATTGGCATGTGTTTTTATCCCACATTTGATTTTATTTGATTTTGTTTGGATTTTATTTTTTATGCTATCGCTTAGCTTAGTTTTGGTGGTACTTTATTTTCAAACGCAATAGGCTTATTTGCAATGCTTCCGGGCAGCTATTTCGGACAATCAAGACGAAGTCCTATCTATTTGAATGGGGAATCCTGAAATCTCAAAAACTGCTTGCCGAACTCACAGTTAAATGACATATTTCAAATCAGGACATGAACTGTCCCATAAATGTTGTTTCTTATGCTCAAATGGTGTTTAAAAAGCTTATTTTTCAGGCTAGACCAGCCAATGCACATGTGCAGTCTTAAGCGCGAGTCTCAGGTTTTTATGGGAACAGGAGCTCCAGTGACACAACGACTTTACCAGTCAGCGATTGGCTCTTTTACTTAAAAGGCGGGACATATTCCGCCATTTTGTGCTGCAATTTATCCAAATAATAAGTAATAGGAGTGAACCGTCTTTCTATATCTGTTGTCTTCACTCAGCGAACTTTTCATTTTCGTATTGCCAAGATACTTACAAACACCAGCTTAATAACTGAACATGATTTTAGTTCCACTCACTGGACATTTCACTTTGAAAATGTCACAAAATATACAAGAAGAAATTTTGCAGAAATGTCGCAACTTTTTTTTTTTTACTGCTGTCTAAAATGGCTTTACTTCGTCTGGAATTATGGAGAGATCGTTTTTTGTTTTGTTCTGTGAATTGATTTTTCTTTCAGGTGCTCTGCCTCCAAGTTGAGAGTTCAAGCAGCATCTTCTTTTTTTTCTTCTTCTCGAAACATGCAGGCAGGGTAGAATTAAAGTTCAATCCTCTTCATCTGCCTTGGACAGTCTCTTTTCATCATCTTGCACAGTGGGTGTTCACTTAATCAGAGCGGGGAGAAATGTCACTGCAGAATGTCAGTCTTCTGAAATGGGCCGGGTCTTTTTCTGTGTTTTGAGACCAGTGGGCGTGGCCTGGGTTCTGAGATGGGAGTGTGGCCTGATAGCTCTGCTATTGGGTGTGTGGTCTGTGTGTTTTAAGACAGGGTGGGTGTGTTCATAGATAAGGTGGGTGTGGTCTACATACTTAATATCACACATCCTGTAGTCCAGCTGTAGTGATGTGTTTATCTATGGAGACTTTGTTCATTTCCCTTTGCTGAGTAGCTTTTGTGAGGCTGCTTGCCGAACAGTTATAACAGTTTGCCCTTCTGATGTTCGTACTGAAAGTGAAGTGCCATATTTACAATCCTCTGTCCTGTCCTTGATTCGAATACAAGCTCTAAGACTCAATGATACTAGTGAGCTAAAATGTAGATTCGATTTTAATAAACAGCTCATGGCTTGACGTTGGGATGGTTGGATAGACTTCAAGGGATTGTTTACCCAAAAATGAATATTCTGTTATTATTTACTCACGTTCATGTTGTTCCAAACCCATATGACTTTCCTTTTACTGCGATGCACAAAAGTAGATGTTTCGCAGAATGTTCAAACTGCTCTTTTCATGTGCTGAATGAGGACTGAATGAGGCTGTGGAGCTTAAAAAATTACAAAAAAAGCATCCCAAAGGTGGTTTAAATGACTTTTACGATATTTATTCCAAGATTTCCGAAGCTATACGATAGCTTTGTGTGAGGAACAGTCCAAAAAATGTTTTGCACTCCAAATCTATTTAGCCTGCCATAATGCATGACAACCAGCAGCATTTTGGCATCATTTACATAAAACTTGGTGCGATTTCAAAATTGGGAGATTTCAGTGCATAACGACTCAATCAATCAAGTCATTTGGTGAACCATCAGTAAATATTGCAATGTCAGTTTTTACCAATATCATTCAACCCTAGTTTGTGTGAACAGCCCCTCATTGTATGCAAAAAAGCAGTGTACACACATTCTTCTAAACTTCTCCTTTTGTGTTTCACGGAATAAAGTAAGTCATACAGGTTTGTAACAATATGAAGGGGTGTTAATAATGGCAAAATGTTAATTTTAGGGGAACTGTCTCTTTAAAATAAATTAATAAACTAAACGGAGAAATGTTGTGTGAAATGCAAGCTAATGTATGAAGCCTCCATTAGCCCAAGCATTTCATCTGAAACATAAAAAGACTAATTTGAGGGCTGACATTAAAAACTCATTAATGTCTTTCTCTCTCATCCATAAGCATTTAAACACACCACATACACACCATCTTGCATCATTTTTGTTGCCATTATACTCTTCTCACGGTGGCTGGGTTTTGTAGAGCGTGCCAGTCCGCCAAGAGCATATCACTTACTGAATTCATCTTTTCTGAGTGGATTCAGGTTTCAGGGTTTCAGATCCAAGAGCAGATGAGTGATCAGTGCTCACGAGAGCTTTCTTATGCAAAGAACCACGAGATGCTGGCAGTGAATCAGTGCCTGTCTCATGTGCGGTCATGTCCCCTCTGATGACATCACCTGCGGGAGTCGTGCATGCACACGCTCGGCTATGTTTGGCATTCTGCTCACACACGCATACCTATGTATGTCAGAAAGATTAAAGAAAAGGAACAGAACGGTGCAGAGTAATAATGTGCTAGTGTTCCTTGTTTATTCTCCATCACACATTGTCTTTGTCTCCCCCTCCCTCTTTCTCCTCCTCTTGTGTCCTCCGTCTTCAGTCACACACTCTTTAGGTCAGTGTGTTAGACAGCCTGGCTTGCTGCCAGGGGCTGTTGTTGAGGTAAGGACTCATAGATCTGCTCTCGCAGTCTGGAATGGGAAAAATAAACACAATAACCACAACCTAACTCCCCCACTTCTCTCACTACTGTGTCAATTTCTTTACCAACCGGAGTATTGCAGACTTTTCTGTTCTAACACAGGCATTTTATGGAAAGGTTAATGGAAAATGGATGCAACTTGTTTTTTTCTGTGTTTTTTTTAAATGTAATGTATGGGTTCTGTCTACAAGTTCACCCAGGCCATTTATGGATTTTCTTTCTCTTTAAACTCTGTCCAATACAGATAAGCCAAGAAATCTTTTTAAGTTATGGCCAATAAGCAATAAATGGCTGATATTAAAGTTATTAATTAAATAAGAAATTAATCACTAAAAATGCTACAAATGAATTTAGCTACCACAGTTTTCCGTGTACAGATGACAACATTGTCAAAACAATCCCTATTTACACGGATCGGCGAAAACGACTAAAAGTGCTTTATTATGCATGCCAGGCCAGTAGTTGGTGATGTCACTTTGTAAAGAAACACGTAATGCGCGTGCACATGACGACACCATTTTCACAAATTTGCATTTGATAACGGTATCGTTTTTCAAAAACGTGCACTTTGAAATCCGTTGTTAAAGGTAAACTAAGTAACTTTTTTACCTTAACCGAACAGCTTCGGAGTCATTGGAATAGTTATATGACTTTTTTAACAACTTTGGGCCGGCAGGCCAGCGTCAGGAAGTATCGCGTCATATCAGGTCTCGCGATGTAACGAATTGCTTTACGACAAAAAAATCGGCTAAAATTCTGTCATTATTGCGCTCCCTCACGCTGTTCGAACCCGAATGAAGAAGACGTTTTAAAGAATGTCCCATCTGCTTTGATATCGTTGATCTATAGCCTCTGGTATCTGAGAGTCGCCAACGAGTTTTTCGACAGTGTTGTCAAATATCTATTCCGAAACTGTGGGGGGAGCTCTATAGAGAAACCTGCGAGCAAAAAGCGAGAATACAGCGAAGAAATTCCCGAAACTGCATAGCCCTGCTTTAAAAGTATGCATTTTCAGGGACACAAAAAACCTTTATGTAAAAGAACGGCCAAAAGTTTTCCGTTTTTAGTTGAAAACAGTGTTGTGTAAACGGCCCCTAAGTTTGAACTATAGAATGTGGCAGTGCAAGTCAGCCAAACATACAGTATGGTCGTTTGCATATAGATGTCTTAGGGGAACAGTAGCAAAAACAGGGTCAGAGAGGGTTTAAAATCAGGTTAAACTAAATTAAGAAACTTCAGAGACCTTGGACTTCAGGGAAAAAGAAATGCTACCCTTTTATGGTACGCTCGTGCTTAGTGGGAAACTCTAATCTCGAATGCTTTTCTGAATTTCTTTGAGGCAGAATGGAGCCCAGTGTGGAGATGAACCATAAAAGCTGCCTGTTGATTGCAGATGCATTATCTGATGTGTGCTTTGGATTTGGACTGCCGACATCACACATTAGTGACTCTGAGTTTCCTTATAAAGACACAAGACAGCGGTTGCATGGGGCCGCCCCTTGATTCTGAGAGGGCGCAGCTTGTGGTTTATTAGGCGCAGCTATCTGGTTTCCGTCGCTGCAGGGAGGCCTGGGAGATGGAAGGGCCTTCTGCCTAATCACAACCAGCAAGAGCTTCCTGGCACCCCTCGTACACGTCAAAAAAAAACGTGCCATGCAACTTCTCCTGTCAAGCTCAGATGAAGCCCTTAAATCGACCTCAGACCAGCTGCTGCTTTCCCCGCCCTCTGTTGAGTGTCTGTGCGTGTTTGTGTGTTTAGTTTCTTACGCCAAACCACTACCTTCTTTTTGTTCTCCTGCATTTGGCCGTCAGAAGTGCATGAACAAATTCTGTAGTGGGTGTGTACGGCATGTGTCTCACATCTGGCTTCCCCATGCTTTTGGTTAGGGGCTTAAAGAAGGGGCCTGAAATGTAATGCACATATTTCTCTGCACAAAAATCTGTTCTGTTGCAAGCTTGTTGTCTTGAATATAGTTTCTCTAAATAATCTTGCCTTTTTGGATGACTGCGGATAAATAATAGGGATGCAATGCATTAATCTGATTTGCCGTCATAACTGCTCATTCTATTCTGTGAGATTACTAAAAAATATATTTTATTTTATTAGCATGAGAAGCAATGTAATGACACTTGTTAAACATAAACATAAAACATGTTTTACGAATGTAAGATTAAGTTCATAAAGCGTAGCTATTTCATTATTTAATTTAATTAATTCTTGCTGATTTGTCATGAGTTCAGTGCATGTCCCGTGCATTTTAATGCATTTTGAGATGGATAAAAAAATTTGTTTGCAATATCATTTACTTCGATATTTGACTGTATAGGACATTGAAGTAGAATAAAACCAAACATTTAATGTTAAGAAAAGTGTGTGACGTCAAGTATACTTTTTTATTTTTTTACTTTTATTTACATAAATGTATAAATATGATTTAAATAATCCACACAAATCCAGTAATTGCACATGCAATTTTATTTTGTGCAATCTTTAATACTTCGTTAATCATAAAAAAAAAAAATGTAATCGATTGATAGCCCTAATTAGTGCACATGACATTTAAAACAGATAATGCATCTTTATGTGGCTTATTTGTTTTTGAATAATTTATGCAACAATCACTAATGATTGCATTCATCTCCTCAAGAATGCTTATTGAAGGGCTGTTCCGGTGTTCTGTAATATATGCTCTGCTGTGCTGTTGATGCCCAGACTTGTTAGTCGTGAGTGTTGACTTGCTGATGACTGCAAGTCAGCTGTGGCAGCACATCTTCAGGCTCTCTAGCTAGGGTGAGTGTTAAACATTTGAATGAAGACATCTTCCCTCTAGAGATCATGTAGAGACATGAACATCCCCAAAGTGGATGGTAAATTTCTGATATTCTGTTACTTGTTTGCCGTGATATGTTATAGAGCTATACAATCTGAAAAAAAAGGGCATGGAAGTGGAACTCAGTTGTTTGGTCCACTAAATAAGCTTATACTTTTTGTAAATTGTTGGAAGGTGTGATTTTAATCAGGCCAAATGTAAATTGGAGCCTTTTCCATTCTTAATCCTAGTTATATTTCCTTATTGGTCTGGAAGTGGAATCAGTCATTTAGCATTTTTCCACATATTAAAGTTGTGATGTAACAGAAGTAGCAACAGATCTTTTCTTCTGTATTTTGAATGAAGCAGGGACTAGGTTCTTTCCATCAGTTGTTGATTTGGCTGGAGGCAGATCTGAATGCAAGCTTGCAGTTCATTGGAAGAAAGGGGCGGGGTTAAAGGGATAGTTCACCCAAAAATGAAAATTCTGTCATGATTTACTCACCCTCAAGTTGTTCCAAACCGGTAAGAGTTTCTTTGTTCTGCTGAACACAAAGGAAGATATTTGGAAGAATGTTTGTAATCAACAGATCTCGGTCCCCATTGACTTCCATAGTAGGAAAAATATATACTATGGTAGTTTTTGTAGTTTTTGCAGGTCTAGTGACACTTTTAAAGACTCATCACGGGTCTTTAGTGATAGAATTTACTTCTATTGTATCTATTACTTCTATTATATCCATTACTTCTATTGTTGGAAATTGTTCCGTCATATAGTGGCATAGAATGAGTGAATGAATTCAGGATTTTAGAGTTAAGGATGACTTTACTGTTCATCCACCCTTAGAATCATGACCTCATAATGCTGAATTGAATTGTTTTATACTATGGTACTCACTCTGTGATCTTTCTCTCACTTTTTACTCACTCGAACATGCATTTTAAATTGGCTTTGCTTCACTGTTAAGCTCTTTCCAGTTCAAACACACTGTATTTGCATTGATGTTATTTCTGGTGTGACGGAAAAACAGCCAGAACATTCTCAAGCATTTCAGTGCTTCCTCAGGCCAGAACCGGCAACGCCCAGGGTTTTGGGGGGGATCCCCCCGGGGGTCTCTCCGCGCCTCTCTCTGAATCACTGCTCGCGGAGCTCCAGCCCAGGACAAAAGAGATGCGTCCCTGCTCTACATTCCAATGTGGAATTACACAGAGGACAATTCCATTCCCTCTGGTCTTCCTCTTCGGGCTCAGGGACCATTTGATACAAGATAGCGGGTCGGCCGAGCGGCCTGTGTAAACAACCGCATTCCACATGCAATGGAGAAGAGAGAAATGCAGCTTCTCAGGCATTGTTCCGCCCTGCCTCCTGGCCTGCTTTGATTTAACTCTGCAGCAGGAAGTGCTCGCGTTGCACTGGATTAGAGAGTGACTGTAATCAGCTGAATCTGGACTGTGTCTTGTTAGCTGTCAGTCTCGGTTGTAAAGAGCTCTCACTTTTCCTAAAGAATGGGATTTTTTCAGTAGGGATCATTAGCTTGTTTGTCTGTGCTTTGTGTGAATTCTGTGACTTTCTTGTGTGGGAGGCTTCAACCGTGTGGCCGAGATGTATCAGAAATGCAGATAGTGTGCTAATGGCTTGTTATCTCAGATGTTTCGAAGTTTGAAGGAGATCCAGCTCAGTGGTTATTCTTTAATTCAGCGTCTTTAAAGAAGTAGTTTCTGTGAATTTCACATGCTTGAGGTCATGGATCTATGAAATACTAGCTGAACATTGCAATTAGGGCTGGGTGAAATGTTTTACAGCCTTTATCATGTTACAATCAATATTTAAATCTTCATTATATCTTAATATTAATGTACACTTCCATTCCAAGTTTTGGGGTTAGTATAAGTTCTTTTAAAGAAATCAAGTTCATTAAATTGATAAAAAGTGAGAGTAAAGACATGTAATGTTGTTTAGAATTTTTTGTTTTGTTTTTTCTTTCTATTTATCAAGAATTCTGGGAAAAAAAGGCATCACAGTTTCCACAAAACTGTTTTCAACAATGATATTGATAATGAATAATAAAAAAAAAATCTTGAGCACCAAATTAGCATATTAGAATGATTACTGAATGACCATTTTGACACTGAAGATGAGTAATGATGCTGAAACAAATGACATTTTAAAAGCTATTAAAATACTAAAGTTATTTTAAATTGTAATAATATTTCAAAATACTATTACTGTTTTTACTGTACTACTTTTTTTAGAGACTTCTTTCAAAAACATTGAAAAGTATTATCGACCTCAAACTTTATAAATAACTGTATTTTCATTATTTTTTGCTTCAATAATATGAGTGACTATTATTTATGCGTCCTGAAAGAAGTAAAATTTATTAAAAATCAAGTAGGCATGTATTTAACACACTTTTTCTCTAAATGAACACAATTATTTTAACTTTTATGCACCAGTATAACACAATACAGTACTGTACCTAATAATAATTAACATTATCTACATACATATAACACATTAAACATTCCACTCAGGTACTTCTATGACAATTTTTGAGTGATGATACAAATTAATCATGAAATCATTTGATTCATTGAAATGGAGAGTCTGAAAAAGCAGTGTTTAAATGAATCTAACTTCTGAGTGTTAAATCAGAGATGCTGTTTAAATGTTATTATACTTATGTGTATGTAAATGTCTTATACTTATGAGCATTAAAGCCATAGCAATTATTCATGATGTTTTTTACTTGTATATCGGCAACAAAATCATTGTGAATATACCGTAAATATTTGAGATATCTCCCAGCCCAAATTGGAACCCACAAGCATGCGTTGGCCAATAAAGTAATCGTTTATTATTGCCAGCATGTCTTGTTCTGCATATAGTGGCCTCTCACATCTCTGTGTATTGCATCAATTAATCACACTTAAGCTGATAGGATTCATTGCTCTGTGGTTCAGGTTCAGTAGGGTTAATGTGTGTGGGTTTTTATTTGCCTATAATGGATTATTCTCCCATCAGACGTGTGCGTTTTGACATTACACGTTTGCAATTATCATCTGAGTAATGACAGAGCAGTGAACTCTGACCTAAAACCACCTCGTGGCCCAAAACCCTGCTAAGTCATTGAATTTTGATGGAGAAAATTGTGCAATAACTTACTTAAGGCAGGTATACACTGAATGTTAGACCTTATGGCTTCTGGGAAACGTTCATTTCTGTGAAGTGCTTATTTAATGGTAATCTAACATCAGATCCAGTCAAACTGAAAGCAGTATCTCTCCATAACTCAGTATGTGTCTTCTGGATGCAAGTTTCTCCAGAGCCATACACACATTATTACAAACTCTGTGCAGCGCGCTATATGTGTTCTGACACGCAGGAGAGGATTTTGCCATTGGGTCTATGATTTCATACTCATTTCCGTGACTTCTTCCAGTATAGTTTGTTCAATCATCTGCTGGTATCCACAAACAATGAAGTGCTGGTGCCTTAATCCTGTTAGAATGGTTGGAGTAATTCCCATCCATCAGAAAGATTATCCAATAACGCAGTCTGGGAAAGAGGTTGGGCGCCGCCTGACTGCTCACTACTATGAACATGCTGTGTGCATGCATCGTTTTTTAAATATCTTTGAGTTTTACATTGATCCTTAAGGGGCTTTCACACTGACAGCGATTTTGCAGCAATTAAGCCGAGACAATAAATTCCAAATTAAGTTATCTGGCAGAGATTGTTGAAGATGCAGTTCAAATTGAACAAACCTCATGACATTTTACATCCTAAATTAACACTGTCTTGTCATAAAAAGATCATATCAAGGATATTGTAACAAACCTCCTGACCATGAGTATTCTAAACATGTTCCTCATAGAAGAACAGTAGTCAAATCAATGTATTTGTGAATCACATTTTTTGATGAAAAATTAATAGATCCGGACAAAGTGCACAAGCATCCTGTCATTGACTCTAGAGCATTCACGTAAAAACGACTACTGGCTACAGTACCAACAGCGATTTAATCACCGTCTGAATGCTCTTGTATGAAATAGCGGCTTTTAAGTGCACATGCTGTGTC
Organism: Rutilus rutilus; assembly: GCF_951802725.1. Classification (NCBI taxonomy): domain Eukaryota; kingdom Metazoa; phylum Chordata; class Actinopteri; order Cypriniformes; family Leuciscidae; genus Rutilus; species Rutilus rutilus. Next base: position 14,475,154 of record NC_140212.1, on the reverse strand, counting down.
CGTGCATGGGTTAAATTACCCTCCCTTCTTGAATTTTAGTATTTGTGAGTCATAGATTAGTCTTGCGACTGTCAGAGATCTTGTCTTTGCGTATGATTTATGGATACTGTGTGTTCCTCCTCCTCCTCTTCTCCTCTCTGGCTTGGGGAATCATGCCAGGATCTCTGCGGCCTGATCGTGCCTCACTGAGAAATGACAAATGATAGTTGAGAGAGGTTGAGGTGAGTCCTGGGAACGGGCCAAAGGGGCGATGGGTCATTGAAACTCCCCTAAACCGCCGTTGAGCCATATGTTTCTGTCTGAATGAGCAGAGTGCAATATCTCACTCTGACACCAGGCTTGACCCATTTGTCATTCAGTTCTAAAGTGTATGGATGATGTTGCATCTCCATACCCATTTTAAAAGCACCAGCATGGACAAATTAGAGAACGGCCCCTTTAGGTGATGGACACAACCTTGGGTTGTTACCTTTGATAGGGAGTGTACAAGGTAAGCGATTGCTTGTTAGGTGTTCTGGGAGTCTGTATGGCCCTGGACTTGTCATGTGAAGGCCGTTTGTAAAACATCTCTGAAAGTATGTGTGAACGCAAATGTTTGAGCTACACCAGGCAGACTGAAAACTGTTGTGGGGCATGGATTAGACACCTAATGGTTAAAATTCTGTCAATGCAGGGAAGCGTTGTGGAAAATCGGTCAATGGCGGGAAAAGAGTTCAAGCATGTTTTTGGCGTTAAAGTGTGACCACACAATGTGCTCCCTTCGTAGAAGGCCTGTGCACTTTGGTGGGAAGGTTTTGAGCAAATCGTTTGTTAATTGAAAGACTTTGTGATGGTGGAGCGTACCTGGACTGATGCCACCTTCCTTCCTTTTTTTGGCACTGTGATGTCACTTTCTCCTCCCTTTTTCTTATCTATGGCTTCGATAAGTTTGTTACATGGCATTATGTGACACTTCTTTTTGCCTGATGACTGTGATTTTTCTAGGAACACTCTTGAGGCAGTGCCATCACACCTGGGGTGAAGAAGCAGCTGTGTTGATTTAACAGCTGGGCCCACCCGGCTTTCATTAAAAGGGCGTTCTTTAACCCTTTACGAGAGCGGGCGAGAGGGTTAATAGCTCCGGATGGCACAGAAGGGGGGTCTTTTTATGTTCACACACAACTTGGCAGTGGAGCTGCCTCTCGTGTATCTCCACTCCCAGTGGGGGATTCACTTTGACTAATTGCTACCCAAAAGAAACATAGAGAAGTCGGACAAAAATGGAACAGTGGTGCTGATTTAAATAGACTAACCTGAGCCATTGATGCAGGGGCAGAGAGGAAGACAGAGCGCCAGGGCGTTATTGATTCAGTATCAGAGTTGATGGTGTTTCTAGGGTGTTATTAGGCTTACAGTAGCTAGAGCATTAACAGTGTTGCTAAGCCTCGCCTTACCACACAGTTTTTGTGTGTTGTGTGGCCTGTCATAATGAAACCTGAGATTTACTGATACCTCATACCTCATCCCCGTTCGGTCCCAAAACTGTGGCCATTTTTAGGCTTGTAATAAGTTGGGCAGTGAGTCACCGTGTGTGTTTGCATGCCTTCTTTCTTACACTGCTATGCAAAGGCTGCCGCATCACTTCGCATTGAAATGTCAGGCGGTGCTTTTACAAATGGAAGTCTGTTTAGCAACATCATGAGACATTGCAATGCTTAAAATATTTCACATTTCAATTGAAGACCTATAATGTCCTGTTCTAACAAGGCGCAATATGACACATTTCAAGTTCACTACACTGAAAGTAGAATACTGCGATAGCAACAATGTCACAGGCAATTGGAATATATTGATCGTTGAGATATGATATTTGACCGATGGGATTTCCCTGTGGGTACATGGGGCTATACTTTCAAGTTCATAAAAGTTGACTAAGATAATAATATTATAACATGACATGACATCAAGGCAGCAGTAGTTTTTTAGCTTGTGGTTGTGCCAGCCTAGCTTATCGTTAAACTCCGATTTAACCATTTGTTCTGTTGACACAGTGTCATAGTGTCAAATCTGGCATACTGATGCTTGTGGACTATTAACTAGATTCTCATTTTAGCCCAACGTGTGCGCCCTGCAGGGATAGTACTTAAAACACTTCACTCTCTCCGGCCGTCTGCCAGAGCCCGAGCTCATGAACGTCACAGACATTACGGCTGGCTAACGCAGACTTTTTCCAGCGCTCGCATGCCGAAATGAATTTGGCTGAGATGGAGAAGTCTTTGAGGTTTGAAATGTGAGAACTCAGACCATCTCTCCCCCACCTCAGTGCTGTTCAGCTTCACATTCACAACCATCGCTGCTGCTTTGCTCTGAATATGACGCTGACTGTCACTGTCTCCTGCTCGCAGCCGTGGAAAGATCTCATTCTCGCTGACTCCCGGTGTCTATAGCCTGTCAGTTTGTGTTTACACCTAAGCCTGCCTCCGGGTGAAAGATGCCACCATCTTTCAAGTGGAGATAAACTCGTTCTTCTCTTTTTCCAGCGTTGATTAGTCATTTTTCGGATTGTAATCTGCTCCATGAACTCCGTGAACTCCGTGACCTTTGCACTTCCTACAGGAATGAGCATTTGCTGTCTTCCTTATGTTGCATTGCATTTATCTTGTGACTTTATGTCGAACGCCTGAACGAATGTGGTCATGTGGATCGTCATGTGAAAGGTTCTTCTTAAAGGGATAGTTCACCTAAAAATGAAAATAATTTATTTATGTAGTTCCCAAACCAGATGTTTTTTTAAAGTATATAAAAAAATAAAAATAAAAATCATTGATAACTGTTCATAGTGACCACAAATGCATGATAAATCGGTACAACATCAATTATTGGCATGCTCATTTCCTCTATTGTTACATAAGGCTCACTTAAAGTCCCTGTAAAGTCAAAATTAAGTATGTGTTCTGAGTTTGTCATACCACCGAAAAATGTGTTATTAGCCACCCAGCCCAATTTCAATGATTAAAAAAGCCGCCAAGTAAATAAAATAAGCTATCAAAATCTCGAAAAAATGAGCAGTAGTCTCAGCTCTCAAACGCTGGGGGCGTGTCCGCTGGCTGCGCTGAAACCACGCCCACTCGCGGGAAATATGACTCGCGCACAGCTCGTGCATGTCGGCGCGACGGGAGGATGAAGGCCGAAGCGGACAGCGGGAGATAGTCGGTTCGGCCCCATTCACCAGTAACAGCGGATTATCAGTGAATTCCAGTTGTCTCCAACGAAAGTAAACTATCCTGATCTCTACAGAGGCGGGTGTGGTGGTGATCATCAGCTCTCCATCAAGGTAACGTTAGCTCTTCACAAGATAAATCCACCTCCTCTTGATATGATAATTTTTCGGAAATGTAAATAAGGACACCGATCTGTTTTCTAAGTGATTGCATCCAGCCAGGGAATACGCATTTACATGACGAAGGCATAGCCAGAGCCGTGGGCATAGTAGCTAGCAAACTGTAGGCTGTCTGATAGTAACTCGCGATTGAGCGATAGGCTTAGTGACTCCGTGCGTCATCAAGTAGGGGCCCAATCAAGCTCAGGGGGTCGCAGTGCGTCATCGAGCCCCCGTTTTAGCCCCGCCCAAAAAATCCGGCTCACAGCAAGGGTGAAAAACTGTTAAACGGTCTAACTCCACAATTTAGTACTTCATAGTTCTCAGTCTTTGTAACATGTTTTAGCAATACATTTCTAACACTTATAATGTGTTTAGAATTTTTTTGTAGAATTGCCTTTACAGGGACTTTAAACTTAATCTTTGAAAACACTAATAATTTAAAACCAAATTTAATTTATGCTGAGCATTGATACAGAGATACCTAAATTCACTTGAAGCATTTGATTGTTTTTAGTTTTTGGCGTTATATTATTAATTTATTCAGACCGTTTATCTGTTATTGGCCATAACATGAAAATAATACCAGCTCATCTGTCTTGGCCAGAATTTTTTTGCCATTGCATTTTTGTTTGTTCCTCACATTTGGTTTGCTCCTTTTTTAATTTTTTAATTTACGGGTTGTTGATTACGTTTATAGTGCTATTTTTATCACCCCCACCCCCCAACTTTGACCGTCTATGATCACTATGCATGGAATGGAACAAAATCTATGTAAAGGTGCAGAAATTGTATTTAAAAATAGTAAGGCATTCTTATTATTTTCCTAATAGCACGTTTCTTGTTTTCCATGGAAAATATGACAGCATATAGGTTTGGAACAACATGAGGGTGAGTAAATAAAGACAATTTAATTTTTTTTATAAACCATTCCTTTAAGAAGAACATCTGTAAAGGCCACAATACCTAATCAGGAATGTCCTAAAACCAAGATAGCACATTTTCTTCCATTTAACACATCTTTTTTTCCTGTTGTGCACTCAAGTCCTTTCAGAAGGACTGTGCTCTGGTTTATAAACCTCTTGTGTTCTGTTGCCAGTAGGTTTGCGCGCCAGCGTTAGAAGAAGGCTAACAGCAGCATGCTGTAACGCTGATACAGCCCTTTCCAGCACAGTCTCGAGTGATTAGAATATTGCCCTTACGGCCGACCTGCAAATTCAGAGCAAGACTGTTGATTCGTTCCGTTCCACATTTCAGTCTCCCTTACCTTAGCACACAAAATCTTTGTCAAATAGGCTGATTTGTCTTTTAGACGCCCGATGTCTGAAGGATGACCGTGAGCCGTTTTCCTTATCCTTGCTTGATTTAACAGGGCTTTTACTTTACTACACCTGTAACAGCATATAAGGTCATCTTAAACCAAAATGGCTGTCTCTTTTTGCAAAGATCTGAGATGCATTGCTAGCATATACTTTGTAGGTCATAAACGAAGCATTGCAGAGATATTATCTGCATACTCTGTATTGTGCACTAGTTATGTGGATTAATTCAGAGATCTGAATGCTCTGCTTGGCAATGCTAATTGGACTTAATTAAAATTACTTCTCTAGATGACCTTCCTCTTGCGTTCCAGTACTTTTAGGTTATTAGTTAATAGAGCTGCATATGCGATAATCATAATATTGGTTATTTGCAGTATTGTATACACACCGCTTCAGAATACAGTTTGATTTGTGTGATTGGTTGACCCACATCTTGAGACATCAATTACACGTCAGGTTTCATGTATGTTAGTGTGTTTTTTTTTTCTTTGTCAAGCTCTTGTGTGAATCTAGATAGAAGGCTATGCTTGTCCTTAAAACCCTTTTAATGGCTTTAAGTGGCTCAACACCATGTTTGAGGGTCTTAGAGGCAGAATCCACTCACCACAGAATCACTTTCACTGTGATGCTGCTGAGTCTCTGACACCCTCTTGACCTTCTCTGAGGACAACCTGAGGTTCAGCCATTAGCCCGAGTGCTGCTCTTCCTCCACTGTCGCTGTGTGTGTACAGCCTGACAGAAGGATGCTTTGCCAAAACATGGGTGGAAAGATTGTTCGTCTCTCTCTTCCTAATTTAGGGCTCTTGCTTATGATATTGCTCAGCTTTTGACTGTGGATGACAGGTGCCCAAACCATAAGTGGCTTCCCTGCTTTGAAGCCTTTGTGAGCACTACCTTCTGTTCTGATTCCGATTTCTCTGTATCCGTCAAGTGCTGAAAAGTCAAAATCGAAAAGAAAGAAAACATTTTAGAGTCAGAAATAACCCATTAGAAGTCATTTTAAGCCATGGCCTTGACGTAATTTTAGTTTTTCTTGTCAAAAGCTCTTCAGTTAGTTTCTTACCCTTAACTTGCAGGTTCACTGAGCAGGTATTTTATATTCATTGTCCATGAAAGCTGAGTGGTAGGCTTGCACAGAGGATTGTGGGATTGACAGTGGAGTGAAGCAGGTGGTGAGACTGTCAAAAAGTAAACAATTGATTTACTTTTTAAAATTGAGAGGCAAAATACACCTGGCAGGCAGCAGCCAATCACTGAGAGGCCAGTCTGGTTGGCTCAGCTCTCAAATGAGAGATTCATGTTACTGGTAAACCCATCATTATTTTCATATTATGGTCGTAAATTGATAAATGGCCAATACAAAAATGATACTCTATTTGTTAAAAAAACCCTCAAATCAATTGTTTTTTAAATGCTACAAGTGACTTCAGGCATCATAACAATATAATGTACAGTATAAAAAAAGGAATAAGGAGATTTGCTGAAAATTACAGTAAACAGCATTAGTAAATTAATGTTTTTGTGTTAGATGATGGCAAGAAAAAAAAAAATATATAAATGTTTTTTGTCCTTGTCCTTAAGGTGTGTCAGCTTAAGTGTGTGTGTGGCCATTATAACTTGGGCGTAAATGTGGTTTTTGTCACACATAGAAAGGCTGTCAAACCACATAGATAAACATTTTCATACGGCTTCCACACTTCCACACAGAATATGCTTATTTGTATGTATTCTCTTGTTTACCTAGCCTAGCTGACTTCTATTGGTCTTTACTTAGATAAGTATAATATTGTAATTTTTACATGTGAATAAAGATATTAATTAAGTCTTTTTAGGAAGTGTTTTTCCTTTTAAAATTTTGTTTCCAAAAGTTTATCTAGGTCATTAGCATGTTGAAACTCCAGACCTTTGTCATCATTGAGAGGAAGATCTGAAGCATTTGCTCTCTGTGTTTTGGCTCCTTCATCACTGCGAAAATCCTCTTACACAGCGTCATGGGATCTTTCTTGGTTAATTACTAGAGAGGAAGCACTGTAGGAGAGAGATCAGTTTGCTGCCACAATGGCTTGTGCAGATCTATGTGCCTGTTAATTTTTCAACAAGGTGTAGAGGAGACGTGTTAGGAGACTAGATTAATCTACGGTCTTCTAAAAAAAACGAATCATATTTGATTTGGGAGGGTCAGAGGTCAGGATGAGTTTAGGTCACGTTGTGGGTCAAGTAAGTCACTCATTTGTTCAAGTGTTGTCTTCCTCTGAGTCAGCTTACACACTGCTGGGTGGCTCTGAGATATTTTGAGCTGAACTTGTCATCGCTTGACTTTATAGCTCAGAAGAGGCGTGGTGTGTCAAAGGGGACGGTACGAGAAATCAAGTACTATTTCCTGTCATAATCCACCCTGTCATGTGTGTCACCACTCTTGCTTAAATATGACCATCGAGAGCTGCTCATCTACACACCCCAAACTCCCACAATCTTTTTTACACTAACCACAAGCTTCGGCAGCTCAGTGTTTGTTTGATGCGCTGATACATCACTGCCGTTTCTGTGAATTACAATCATGACTCAAGCTGAAATTCTCATTTACAGTACTTGCAGCAGTTAGAGATCATTCGAATAAAGCCAGATCATTAAGTTCATCTTGCTTATCTGCTCATGACTCAAACTGCTTCTGTCCTCATTATCTTTACATGAGGTGTTAAAAGGAGTGCTTACCCAAAAATGGAAATTCTGTCTTGATTTAAGGCCCGTTCACACCAAGAACGATTTTAAATTTTCTAAAATGATAATCGACGATAATGTTTGTTTATTCTAAGTGTGCACTGCAGTTTGGACGTCTGTTGCTCTTTAAAATCGGGTGGATTCTGATTGGCTGTCAATGTTTTCATTGTTTATTAGCCGGAAAAAGGTTATTCTGAATGTGATTCCAAGGATATCATTCCTCTGTTGTCGTTATAGTTGTAGAGCGTTTATTGAAACTTTATAGTTATCGTTAGCGTTCTGGTATTGGTGTGAATGGGCCTTTACCCTTTCATGTCGTTCCAAACTCATATGACTTGTTTTCTTCAGCAGATCACAAAATAAAGCAGTACATCGAGACTCCATTTAACACTTAACTCTTCCCCGCATTAACAGAATTTTCTGGCTTTCCGCGTTTTCACTGTAATATGGTAGGGGGCCAGGCGCCGCTATTATGCATCTTCTAAAAGAGTACAGAATGTCTGGATCAAAACATAAGCAAAAAAGGAGCAGAAACAAGCGATAAAACCATTGCTTATGCATGTTGTAGTCTTTTATTTTATTAAGTAAATACTTTTTTTCTCAGCTTTTTGTTCACAATGTTGCATTTTAATTAAACGTACCCACATTCAAGTATTGCTAAAAAAGAATTATTGTTGTTTTAAAACAGAGGCTTTGTTCTTTCTTTTGATATATTGCATGTTTCGATATTTATACAACAAAATATTCTGGGGGCCATTCAATTTTTGTAAAAATTAGGATGCTGGAGGTGGCTGGCAACTCTAGCACCCAAGAGTGTCACAGAAAAAGGTCCACACGGCCCGCTGATCATTTTCCAAATGTTATGGTCTGTTTTGGTAAAAACAACCCGGCATTTCAGCTATTTTACGGTAAAATCATGGTGGCCACTATAGCTCTCCTGTTCGCCATTTGATGCTCTTACACCAGTCCAGTAGCTGGCAGAAATGTACTTTGTTAACAGCTATTAAAATGACCAGAAAATAATTGCAGATTACTGCCACCTACTGGACTGGAGTGTCAGACTGGATCTTTTTCCTGCAAATGTCTTGTTTAATATCGAAGAGTACCAGCTGCAAGAATTTCTTTTTTATCACCTCGCAAATGATATAAGGGACCAAAAATTATGTAGACTTGCACTAAATAATCTTTTTCGTTCAAACTTCTTGTTTAATATCGAAGAGTACCAGCTGCAAGAAAGCCATATATATATATATATATATATATATATATATATATATATATATATATATATATATATATATATATATATATATATAGTGGGTTTATAATAAAAAAAAATCTGCAGACACACACATTTAATCCCTCACACCTATTACCAATCCAGAATGGCCCTGAATGCTGCAATAAAGATGATTTCACGGCGATCTCTCCTTCCCACAAACCCAGATTCCCCTGCTTCTGTGATGTAAGCCTGTAAATCCCTGATGCCTGAGGGCTTCATTGACAACCAAAAGCATATGTGGAATGCGTATTTGAAGATCTAATCAGACTTTTCCCTTCAGAAATGTGTATTTCTGTTCCAAATAGACTAATTCAATCTGTTGTCAAGATCTATATAGAAGCAGTTAGTTTGACCCAAACAACCGCTGTTTTTCTGGGCTTTGTTGATCTTATTTCAGCTACCAACTTGTGTAGTCACCAGTAGTGTATATGAACCACGTGTGACGAAGAATTAGGTCTCTGGAGGTTGCGTTTCCTTTTATATTTGCGTTTGCATATCTGTGCTGAATACACTCCAGACTGACAAATACAACGATACATCAGTTTAAAAGATGTTTTCCATTTAAACGCCGTATTCCCATATTGATAGAACGTCTTATTCTATCAGCCTCACATTTCCACACAATTCTTCTCTCCCTCCTGCTCCGTCTCCCATTCCCTCTGTGCTTTGCCAATGTAAATGGAAAGCAGAGCATTAGATGACAGCGGAGGATTTGTTCTTCAGCACGGAGCTGCTGGCACTGATCTGTTGCTGAGAAGGGAGTGCAGTGGAATGGGGTAGTTCTCCGTCTCAGATACTCTTGTGTCTATTGCATTAGATGTAAGTGGTAATCTCTTCTATCTGAGTGTGGTCTCTCAGTCAGTCTGGCTCCAGATTTAGCAGTCATGCCCACTAAAACCCAGCGTGTTGGATCTGGTATGTGCCTCCTGTTTTTCCCTGCAAACTCATTCCACTCTTAGTCTGCTCTGTGCTCTCATGCTTGGGTGGAATGAGGGATATTGTTTGTATTTTTCACATATATTTATCGTTCAAGCATATGAACTGTGGATGGGGTCACAGTGGTTGACTAGTCATCCGACAACTGATGATACGTGAGGACCTATCCTCTCGAAACCGTGTCAGTATCATAAGCATTTAGACTTATTTTCACACTTACACCTGTGTGTCTTAATCATTGAGACAATAATGTTACTGACAGGGTCAAAAACAGGTAGCCAGATGGAGTTTGAAATACGCTTGTCCAGTGGATAACTGCCCCCCACCCAGTACACCTGGCACAGCCATACACATTCAGGCGGACATGTTTGATTGTTGCCATGTGTTTCACATTGTTTTTCAGCACCTCACCTATTATAAATGTGTCCCGTGACTGTTTTTGGGTGTATGAGTAGACGCCCCCTAAGAAATGTGTCCAGCTGGGGTCAAGTGACTCCAAAAATGCAAGCCCGTTTTGTAAGTTGCTGGTTTCTGAAATGTGTCCGACTCAAACTCAGTTGATAATGTAATTGAAGTATGTGTTGCATTCTCAAGGTTGCCACAAGTGACGCTATTGCGAAATTGCAAAAATAAGGACTGTTTTCAAACAAAACCATCTGCCATTGATTGGCCACACATAACACAAAACGATGCCATTGGTTGTTCCAATGTTGCTATGTCTGAGGCGTCAGGATTTTCAAACAGTCAATGTTTTGATAGTGCCTTAGTCTTTACGCTTTTGGGGGGAATAAACCAATGAATTGTTGGCTTACTTTGGTTTGTTACCACCAGAACAATACGAGTTCACGTTAAGTTTTTGCTCACCTGCTGTGCATTGACCACGCATTCACAAATGCTTTTGCATACGTAAAGTGTTTTTGTGACCCAAGCTACCGCACATTCGTATACTATGTCTGTAAGTAATTTTATTACTCTATGTGTTGCGTGAGATAGCTGAGGAGTGAGAGAGACAGAAAGACCCAAGAGACAGGGTGTGGAGCAGTTCACATCTGTGTGTGTGTGTGTGTGTGTGTGTGAACGATGTGTGTAATTTATCTGAGATCTATGTCAACCCGACCACACTGCTCTTGTTCCCCTGTCTTCCTGTGAAGAAGGAAATGGCATGAATGCACAACTTTGCGACCTCAAACCAAACACCTTCATGGGCAGTGCACTGTTACGTGTCAGATGATTGACAGTCTCTCTGAGGTGTTATAAATGCGAAAGCTGAAGTTGACTCATAATAATTGTGATGTCAAAGGAAACTTTACATTATAGTCTTAATTAATGAGTGGGCAGGAGTCTTGAGGGTGCAGTTCAGATTAGATACTCGGCTTTATGGCAATTTCACGCTGGAGGACTTCTGATAGCTCTGAACTTGAGGGCTGACCACAGGTCTAAATCTACTTTGTTGCTTGATTGACTACGGCGCTCAGCTTCAGGTTATCCATTGAAGTCCTTTTCATAAACTTTTTGTGTAAAAAAGTTGAAAAGAAAGTCAACTGAATAAGCTTTTAGCAACTTAGCTACTTGTTGGAAATTCTGACTGACGAAATTGATAGTTACCATCTTTTTTGTCTTGTTTCTTCCTCAGGTAGTTAACGGACACACTGCACAATGCGTGAATACAAGTTAGTAGTCCTTGGATCAGGAGGTGTCGGCAAGTCTGCGCTGGTAAGTGGAGCGCCACTCCTTTCTTTATCTCTCTTAATGCTCTTTTCTTCTGTACATCAAATTTTTATGTTCATTCTTAGGCATCTTACAACTTGGCCCTAATCTAGACCATCAAATTTATAAGTGGGGGAATGCTAACATTCTTCCATCACAAATTTTTGTGAGTCCAACTCAACAAGGATCTCAAAATCAAGGAATTGATTCTAGGGCTGGTATTTACAATAATCATGTTATTTAAAAAATAAATATTGATATTGTGTTAAAGCTACATATTAATTCTGTGCCAGTATCTTGTTGACACTCCAACATAGTAGTAGGCGGTACTGCAACTTTATGCTTGTTGCCACTTGTCATAAAATGGAAAGAAGACGATGATGCTATGTGTAGCTACTACTGCCGCATGAAATCACGTCAGAGAAGATGACGGGTAAAAGCTAGACACTCTGTCACTCAAAAAAGTTTGCTCACCACCACGAGTTGCCAGTGTTGGACTCTTTTGTACTCCATAAAAAAGACTGCAGGAAGTGCAGTTCAACAGTAAGTTCTTTTTGTATGCTTTTGTATTGGTTATGGTTACAAACTCTCCCTTCATATTTATTTCTAACTTGCATTTTTAGTGTGATTCATTGGCCAAAAAGGTAAAAAAAACACACACACACACACACACTCACACACAAGACGAATGTTCTGATAGCATCATTTATTGCGACAGTATCATTATCATGAATTCTTTTAGCCATGATAATGAAATGATTCTGACAGCCCTAATTCAGTCTAACTGTATATCATTGTATTTGTCATCGGTTGAGATGTTCAAAGAATAGTTCACCCAAAAATGACAGGTCTGTGATCATTAATTACCTCCCATGTCATTCCAAGCCTGTACGATTTTATTTGGAACATAAAATATGATGTTTTAAATGTTAAGAACCCCATTTACTTTTACGGTATGGACAAAAACTGTCCTTCAAAATATCTTCCTTTGTATTCTACAGAAACCAAATCACATAGGCTACTGTAGGTTTGGAACGACTTTCGACATCCCTTTAATCCTTATGAATTTTTTCTTGCCTTTTATGGCTTCGAGCCTCCCTCACCATATATAACAAATTACATCCTATATTGAAAAAAAAAAAAAAAACATATATCATCTAACTGTAGAAGAATTAGTTTCCTCATCTGAAAGAGCTGCTGTTCTTTTCTGTCCAGCATCCCTGGAGAACATCTGTCTCCAATCAGGTCGTTAAAGGTTGTGAGAACTAAACTGGCCTCTGGTTGGTTGCGATGCCCTTTCTGAGCCACTCAAACATCACATAGCTGAGTCACGGAAACAGCGAAATGACTGCGCCTCAGTGCATTGGCATTTTCTATTCAGTCAGCATAATATATGTCAGAATAGCATTGTGAAACCACAAATAGTTCGGCAGCTCTTCTTCAGAAATGAAATGGGTCAGAACGACAAAACCCTGTGGAAAATATCTGCTGTTTGCTGAGAATATTAGGCTTAAATTTCCACATTTACCCTGCTGTTTAAAAACAGAGCATGCTTCCTCATGAATTATATCCTATCATTAAGGTCACCGTTTGCTTCCTTAGCTCGTTAGCATGCTAGTACTCCGCATGTAATACCGAACGTCCCGCTGACACCACTTTGACCTAGTTTGTTCCATCCCAGTGAACTCAAATGGCTCACCCATTGGAGAGCAGCCACAATGGCCCGACCCACTCACCTCGGGGCCCAACAAAGAGCCCATTGCCTGTATGTGTGCCACAGGGTGTGAGAACCATCCACCTCCATCCACTTCCCTCTCGGCGCAGACCTCTTTCAGCGTAAAGCACATAGACTTTTATTGTCCATTAACTCTAATTGGAGCACTATGGATGGGTCTGGATGAAATGGGCCACGCAGAGTTAATCGTGTTGTAAATGCATTCACATTAAGCCCCTGTCCTGCTCCATGCAGACAACGGGGAAAGAGACAGGTCTGTAAAATCAGATCATTACTGTGTGGGGTCAGCTTGGTGTCCTGTAATGGAGCTGTATAGACTACAACAGTGGTCGCCCACTTTATAAGTGGCCCCGCAAATCTGCCAGAAAAACAAATACAGGTCTTACTGAAATGAATTAACTACTTGTCCTGTAAAGAATGGTACATTATGCATTCAAATCACTTGCGTCTTTTTAAACTCAGTGTTCTTTTGCACTGCATGTCTCAAATTTTGATTATGACATTCACATAATTGTCTGATTCAAATGAAAGCAGTTTAGAAATCCACAATTTATTCTTAAACTGTGCATATTAATGTCAAGTGCAAAGAGTGCTGCTGTTTGTTTCGATTAATTAAAATGTTAGTTTTACAATACCAGGAACTTGACATTTGCTCACCAGCCACTGTGGCTAGTGGTTTTCCAAAGTTACTAGCCACTCAGCATTTTCACTGGCCACAATTTTGACATCGATACGATGTGGAAAAACCTGCCATATAGATATTTTAAATTTTATTTCATCATTTTCTAGCAGGTATATTAGGCTGCTGTCACTTTAAGACCTGAAACACAGACCCTTTATACTGTTACACATGCGTTTTCTTTCTCACCTGTTTATGTTCACTTTAAACATGTGTTTACGTGAATACTCGCCAAGACCGGCATTTTGACATTATTTTGTATGTATTTGACTGTGTTACACACCACTGCTGAAATCCGGGTTGGCAGGCGTTAATGTCAAGCACTGTTTACTACCATTTTAAGATTTGGGGTTAGTAAGATGGTTATTTTTTTATTTTTGAGGAAGAAGAAATGAATACTTCTATTCAGCAAGGACACGTTAAACAGTAGAGTGACATTTATAAAGTTACAAAATATTTCCTATTTCAAATAAATACTGTTACTGTTGATGAAGGTTTTTTTTTTTCATCAAAGAATCCTGAAAAAATGTATTGGGGTTTCCAAAAAATTTTACCAGCACAATTTTTATCCGCATATTATGATTTCTGAAGGATCATGTGACACCGAAGACTGGAGTAATGATGCTGAAAATTCAGCTTTGCTATCACAAAAATAAATTACATTTTAAGATATAGTAATATAGAAAACAGTTATTTTAAATGTAAATATTTTACATTATTACTGTTTTTTTATATACATATTTGAACCCCTCAAGAGTTCATGTTTGGTCCGTCTTGAAAAGTTATATGTTATCACTCACTACAAATGAATGTATCGTTGACATTTAAAAAGGGCGTTTACTTTCAGAACAATGATTTTAGTGACTGTTGTGCTCCCTAACAATTCAGTAATGAATAATGTAATGAACAGCACAACCTATAGTTAGTTAGCTAAAGTTAGCTTACACGGTTAAAGAACAGTAAGGAGTAAACCACACTGTGGTCAGGTGTTAGTAACTATATGGTCAGTAATAGTGTCGACATGTATGACCTAATGGCATGAATTTATCTTTGGTCACCACGAGTGATTCCTGTGGTCTGGTTTAGAGGTTACTCATATGTTCGTGTGTTCATGCTAGTACTGCACCCTTGACTACAGCAACTAAAACTAAAACAATTAGGGCCCTTCTCAAACATTGACTGCAACTGTGTGTTTTGAGGAACTGTCGTATCACCAGGCAACGCCCTGTTTGCCTGTCCGTCAGATGAGTTGAGGTAGTCAAGGGGAGTGCAGATATTCGGACAGGAGCAACAGGGTCAGCTTGTGCTGTAATGATGGATTGCCATAGCTAACACAGAGAGTCCATCTGCCTGCAGGCAGGAGCCGATCCACTCAGATGGGCATTGTGCCGACTTCTGTGTGCCGCACATGCTAATGTGTTGTTGCTCATCGATAGCCTGAAAACAAAAGGCACCTTTCACCTTCCGCAATAGCTCTCGCATCTCTTTCGCATTTCTGCATATTCAAACTTGGCTTTTATTCAGCAAGGATGCATTAAATTGTTTGAAATGGTCCCTTCTATTCTTTTGAACTTCCTATTAACAGTTCCCTCAAAAATATTAAGCAGCACCACTGTTTTCAACATTGATGCTAATAATAAATGTTTCTTTAGCAGCAAATCAGCATATTAGAATGATTAATGAAGGATCATGTGACATGGATTATGGATTCAGCTCTGCCGTCACAGGAGTAAATTACACTTTAAAATATATTAAAATAGAAGACAGTTATTTTAAATTGTAATAATGTTTCATGTTATACTTTATTTTTGATCAAATAAATTAGCAAAAGAGACTTCAAAAACATAAAAAAAAAAAAAAAAAAACGTATTTGCCCCAAATTTTTTAATTGTAGTGTATCTATTAAATATATTTAATGCAATGCGTTGTTTTGGAATGATTTCGTTTATACATTTAACATTACACCAAAAAGTTTATTTTTGGTTGAACGGTTTCTTTAAGGCTCTTGATCAGCAAGTTAAAGTTACGTTCTTTGTGAGGTGATAAATTGCCCTGTGCTTTTTCAATACCCAAAAGAATAATGAAATGCAATAACAAACCTTTTGTTTCTTAATTGTAACAATATAATAAGAGCTTTTTTAATATAAGCATGACCTTTACTAATCCTTTGATACCCCTCATCTCCACAATACTTGCTTTTTCACTTGAAGTGGCTGCTGAGATATCAGCATGCTGAGCGTGCCTGTGTGCATTTGATCTAATCGCTGCGAGCAGAGCAATGCGTACACACACACACACACACACACACACACACACACACACACACACACACACACTCACACACACACTCTCTCCCCTCGTTCACACATCCTCACTGCTTTTTGTTGGAACATTGTAATCAGTGGCCTCCATTGAATTTACATGCCTTGTTTCCACATCTCTCTCACCATATATGGAATTTTTTTTAGCCCACTAAACACACTGTAGTTGAGAGCTACTGTAAGAAACGGAGCCAGAAAGTGTGTGTGTGTGTGTGTGTGTGTGTGTGTGTGTGTGTTGTGTGTGTGTGTGTGTGTGTGTGTGTGTGTGTGTGTGTGTGTGCATTAGAGAGGCACTAGTGTAAACCAGCCAGAGAGAATGAGAAACAGAGCTGCAAGATAAAGGACTTAAGAGCATATGTGCCAGCTGACTCTCTTGCACATGGTCTGGTCTGTCTGGAGCACATCAGTTAAACCCTGCTGCATCAGCAGCACACATCACCTCTCCGGGGCCGCTCACAAACCTCGGGCATCCTCACCGCTGACTTAATGCCCCTAACCCTCCCTTCCGAAAATGCACACATGCACAATGTCCCCCCGCAGGTGCTCTGCGGCCCAGCAAGTAGCCTTGAGGTGCATGGGGCCGATGAAGTGTGAGGAACACAGGGAAGGAGCTCCAACAGCAACAGCAAGTGATGGTTCACTGCACAGGCAGATATTATGACATAACGACCACTGGAATGCTCTGACTGAATACTCAGTTTACAATAAACATTCTTTGCAGTTTTTGTCTGTAAACTAGCCACACTCTTGGGTAAAGGGAAAAAGGTCTTTGTGTGTATGCGACATGGACATATCTTCTTGCCATTCAATGCTGAGACATGCAAACACTTTAGTTTAGGGTATCCTAATTCTCACTATTAGCTTATTAGCATGCATATTACTAGGATATTGGCTGTACTTATAAAGCAAAATATGAATGCCTTTTTCTGCATGACCATATTCTACATCCTTAATCCTACCCAATAACTAAACTTAAAGGAGAACTCCGGTCAATTTTAACATTGAGCTAATTTTTTTGTACATTTGGAGTGCTGTGAGTACAGAGAACAACGATAAAAATTGGTGTTGCCTACAACGTGTTATCCTCTTTTTAAAATTTGTACCCTGTTGACTTCAATGGGGCAAGTTTTAAACCTGCTTTTAGCCTCTTAACATCCTTGATGTGTCATTACAAGTGCACAGGTCATGTGAGTGATTCCTTCGGAGTGAACGCGGGTGAATCTGACTGCAGTAGATGTGAAAGAAATATATAAAAAATGATGTTTATTCAGCCGGCGCACATACCTGTATTTACATCCTGTTTTAAAAATGATTTATTTATTAGTTTATTTATACAAATAAAATCACACTATATGACATTTTACAAACTAAACTAACCATGCCTTGTTAAAAATAAATGTAAAGATAATAAATTAATCATTTTAAGGCAAAGGGTTTCCTCACTTTTTTTAAGTTAAGTCAACTGATCACTTTTTACAGTTTGAGGGCTTTCTGAATGATATAATTTCCTGGGGGTTTTTTTTCTGCATGTGCCAGCATGTTGGTTGCACCACATGACCTTGATTTGGCAGGCAAATGTTTTTCAGATATTGATAAGCAGCAAAACAGACCTTTTATTTTATTTTATTTTATTTTATTTTATTTTATTTTATTTTATTTTATTTTTAACATTAATTGTTTTATTTTATTTTATTTTATTTTATTTTATTTATTTTTTTATTATTTTTTTTTATTTTTTTTTTATTTTTTTTTTTTGTTTTGTTTTGTTTTGTATTTTTGTGGAATAACAATCCAGACCAAAAAAAGAGAACATTTAGCAAATTTTCATTTTGGGTGAACTATCCTTTTTAGATCCATTTTATTCATGCTATTGACTAGTCTCATCTCGACAGATTTTACAAAAGACATCATTAGCTGACCATATTTGATAGCGCACCGGCACTAATCTAAATTCATCATTATTTCTTCACTGATCTTGTTTGTTTATCTTGATTGCACATTGAGGCATTAGGTAAACAAATGATCTCTTTCTCACCAGGACAAAGCCTCCTGTATGTGGCTACTGCTTATACAATGAGATCACTCGTACCTCGTGACTGACATCACCTGCCTTTGCTCGTTTTTTCTTCTTCTCCCTATCAGTCTCTTCCTCTCCCTCCCATCAGGCGATTGTCTTCCTCCCACAGTTGATCTGCATCTTAATGCTTTTCTGTTGTATATGCCTGTGTGTGTGTGTGTGTGTGGATCCCTGTCCAAACAGAGCCCTCATTAATGAATCAATCCAGGGTGAAGTGTGCATCAGAAAAAGGATGATCAAAGGTCACCCGAGCCGTGGAGGCCCTGAAGCCCCCGCACCTGTGGGCAGCATCACATGATTTTCATATTCTCTACCACCCCTGCACTTCCTGTGAAGTCACGGCAAAGCTGATCACCCTTAATTCGGTCCTTTGTTTCAACACAATTATCCTTCAGTCGTCCACAATTTACCTCCAGCCTCTGTCGTCTATAAATCTTTCTATATTTAAACCGGTAGTTAAACGCTAGGTAACCAGTCTCCAGGCAACATCGGAATGCTTTCTGATCCTTGACCAGCGAGTGCAGGTTTCTCTCCTGCAGGGGCCAGTTGCATAAACATAGACATTATATGTTAAGACTGTGTCTTAAGAATTAGTATGACCAGCTAGCAGTTAGTTAGGGGTAATCAGTCTTAGTTTTCGGTATCAAATTAGACCAATCTATGCTTTTATGTAACTGATTTGAAAAAAGGTTATGAACAGTCTTAAAGAAAAAAATGACTAACTTGTAAGACTAGTCTTAGCAGTTTATGCAGCCAGCCCCTGGTCTCTTTCTATATGAAGTGGACATTCTGTGGCATCATTGACCTTTTCGTATGAGCACCTATGTGGTTTTCAGGGCAAAGAAAACCATAATGACACGCAGTGGCTTGTTTATGTCACAAACAGGCGCAAAACCTCTTAGAGCCTTTCGAATGGAATTTCCCATCAGCCACTGGAAGTGAAAGTGATTTTGCACTGTGTCAACATGCTCATGTTTGAGTATCGTAACGTTTAATGGGCATGTCTTTTTCTCTTTGTTTTTCCCTCTCTTCCTCCCTTCTCTCGCTCTCTAGACTGTTCAATTTGTCCAAGGGATCTTTGTGGAAAAGTATGACCCCACAATAGAAGACTCATACAGAAAGGCAAGTTCTGCATCATTTTTATTGTGCATCAGTTGTCAAACCAATGTTTTTATAATGGTTTCCAGACTCAAAACCCTATTGAATCTTTTCCTAGACCAACACATGCTATACAGTAACACATGCTGTACAGTAGGCCATTATCTCAATATAGTCTGATTATTATTTTTTTGCGGTAAACTCATCCTAAAAAATGTTTTATATATTGGGTAACCATGAAGTAAGCCATACTACTTTTATAATTGAGTGAATTAAGTACCTTATATAATAATAAAAATCTCAATATACTACATCTTGGGGAAAGTTACTTTTAAAAGTAATGCATTACAATATTGCGTTATGTCCTTAAAAAAGTAAGTAATTGTGTTACTTAGTTACTTTTTATGGAAAGTAATGCGTTACATTACTTTTTCTCACCTGGGCTAGGCTTGCTTGCTTGTTTTAGCAACAACATTTTTTTTTTCAGCTGTCAGTCAATAAATGGGAAAACATAGCATTACTTAAAGTAAAAAGTAACTCAAATATTTTGTTGTAAATTTAAAAATAATACGTTATTTTACTAGTTACTTGAAAAAGTATTCACATTACTTGTAATGCATTGCCCTCAACACTGAGAATAAATATAATAATGTTATTAGAATTAAAATAGTACAGTTGCACATGAGTTTAATTCTATATTTATGTCCTAAATTGTTAAACAACCTACAGTTACACCAAACCCAAATGGTGCAGTGCCTTGCGTTAAAGCTAAATGGCTCCCATTATAATCAATGAAGCTGTCTATAATCAATGAACTGGAAACGCCCATCTGCTTTGCAGTGTAGAATATGGTTTTCTGATTGCGTCAGATTTTTTTTTTTCAAATTGCACTGCGGGTTTATCATGACAGAATCTCTAACAATTGACACGTTTCTACAGGACGTATTCTGTCCCACCCTAGTAACACACGTCAAAGAAAATGCTGTGTGTTTGTTTGTGGGATGTCTCATCGACCCTATGCTCAGACTGCGGTGTTCGATGATGTTTATATTTTAATGGCCTCTGTCCAAGGCCCTGAGACAAAGGCCGTGTCTAAAAATGAACCTTCACTCAAACAGTAAAAGGAAGTCCCATCATGACCAGCACCTCCCTTCCTCGCCATTGCTTATGCTGCTGTCCCATGGGCACTTCCTGTAGGGGAGGCTTACCAGTGTTGACGTACAGTATGAGATTTAATTCCTGTAGATTTTATTCAATCTATACAGTGGCCTCAAATATATTTGGATATTTTTGGACACTTAAGTCATGCCTAATATATCTTAAAATATGGATTTCATTATGTTTAATAAGAAAATATCAACCCAGTTTTTAAAAAATTTGAAGTAGTTCATCACATACAATCAACTTTTTTTTGTGTTCAGAATTTACAAAATGTATATAATAAGCGAGTACATCATGAATCCATTTTCCAAACCGTGTTTTTGTCTTATCCTGAATTACACCTATAGTAATGTTTATATTCGGACTATTTTTGACTGGTACCTCTGCAGAGTATCCCAGTACCTGCGTGACTGAGTCGTCATAGACATAAACAGAGAGAAGTAGCTCCGGCTACAATGTTCTTCTGCAAGAAGCATGCAGTTCTGTTTATTAACTGCTAGAGTGCCAAATGTTACGGACTGCAGCTTTAAACTGACTTAAATAAATGAGTTGAATCCAGTATAACGAATAAAAAAAGTTGAAAATTGCTTAATTTGTTTTGATGAGTTAAAGCAATGTAAAAACATGTCGTCATAACTTATTGATCATATACTTTTTTATAGTGTACTATCATGTAACATCCAGAAAGTGACTTTTGCCTTAACTTTAAAAAAAAAGTGACTATTGTTATGTAACTAATTTGAAACATAAAATCATCTTTGTGCTATTATTTATTTATTTATTTTAAATGTGGCATAAGTGTCCAAATATGTTCTGGGAACCACTGTATAGAACTGGAGAATCATTATTTTAATTAATTAATGATTAATTATAATAATTAATTGATATTTGAATGTCACAAATATGTGGGTAAAAGGATGTTACAATCTGGAAGTGTAGTCTTTTTTTGTGTGTGTGTGTGTGTGTAATACACACCCATAGCCGCATTTTAAATTAGTGTTTCACAGAAAGTGTTTAGCCAACTCAATTAGAGACCACATGAAGTTTGCAGTGCTGGAATGTTCCATATAGAGCTCTGCAGGGGGCGGCAGTGATGAGCGCTCATATACAGTACAGGCTCATGTGTCATTAGAGGCTGTTTTTTAATGATGCAGCTGACAAAGCCTCTCAGTTTGTTGTTTGTCTCAGATTTTCTGTTGTTTTTCTGTTTTTGCAGCAAGTGGAGGTGGATGGACAGCAGTGTATGTTGGAAATTCTGGATACTGCCGGAACGGTAAGACACTTTGTGATCAGAACTTTCTTTGATAACTTGCAGATTACCATAAATCTGCAACGTTTTGGTATAATAAGTATTTGTATGTGTGAAAAGTACTGGTTAATTATTAAATGTACTTTACATGAGAAATAATGATGTATCTAGTATTACAGTCACTATTCAAGCTTTAGTATTATAAGTCAAATCATCTTTATTTATATAGTGCTTCATACAATACAGATTGTTTCAAAGCAGCTTTGCAGTGATGATCAGGAAAATAATGAATCAGTAATGCAAACAGAATTCAATTACGCTGTAAATCAGTTATAAAACGACAATAGTAAACAGTCATTATTCAGTTGAAATCAGTTCAGTGTTGATTCAGTTCAGTTCAATAACTTTAATTAAAATCATTCCAAAATGTATGAACTTTAATCTATAAAGCAGCTCTGGAGAAAGCAGTGATGTCATCGTCCAGCTCAGTTCAGTTCTCATCTGATAGCGGCAGTGCAGTCAAATCAATAATATTGCTGAATATTAAGTGTATTAATAATACATTAATATACATTAATAAACAATACATTAAAGCTAACTTTAAGTATGTATGTATGCATACACATTTATATACACACTTAAAGTTAGCTTTAATGTATTGTTTATTAATATGTATACATACATACATACATACATACATACATACATACATATACGCATACACACACACACACACACACACACACACACACATATATATATATATGCACACACGCACACATACACATACACATACACATATATATATATGTGTATGTGTGTGTGTGTGTGTGTGTGTGTATATATATGTGTGTGTGTGTGTATGTGTTTTAATTTTTTTAATTATAATCTATCCCACTCTATTTGTAATAAGGCCATGGATGAAAAAAATATTATTGCTTAAAATATATATTACTGAATATTGCTAACCCTTATATGATATTGACTTAAGTTAATAAATGCTTTTTAGTAAAGTATATTGATCAGCTGATGAGTCAAAAACAGTCTTCAACTAGATGCTTTGATAAAATAACATAGATTTATATCAATCTTAACATAGATGTAATGATTTTTCAATTCAGTCACACAATTGCAACTAGTGTTTAAATTTTCCCTGACGTCACTGCCAAGATAAAATCTTGTATGGTAGCTGCCAGCGTCAGTGCAGTAAATCATGTTGACTTTTAACCAACAACCTGGAGATAACATAGATCGTCTGAATTCAAAGGTATCAAATATTAAGATTGCAGAAGAAGTAACACATTTTTTCTTTTTTTCTTTTTTTTTCTCTGAATTTTTGTTGTTGGTAAAAATTTCTCAACATAAAACAATCGCACAATTATTTTGTCAGATGACGAGAGAGAGCTGCTTCTAAGTGTGTGTCATGGCTTTAGCATAATTTAGTGTGTCACTTGCCCCCGGTCTCCCCCTTCTGTAAGCTAAATGATGAATAGCTGCGTACATGTGCATCTTCATGGCCGTCCTCATCTCATACAGGTGCAGGAGGTTACAGAGCATTTTTGGACCCTGTGGGGGATAAGGACATATTTCCAGTTCCACAAGCCCCTGTCTTACAACTCTTGAGTTGTAGTGACAGATGGTGAATGTTGTCCTTGGGCTCTCTGCCCCAGAATGGAGCCATGGTCAAATGAAACCGAGCCAAAAAAGCTGAGAATATTACTGTCAGGGATGTGAACTACAAATTGGCTGCAGTTTTTGTACAGTAGGACTGGCACTCGCTCTGAAATGATTATTATTAATCGAGTGCTAGTTGCACTCAAGAACATAATCTTAATTAAATCTTGAAAGTTGGTGAGCTGAAACCACAAAGTGAAGAGTTCAAGATGAGAGCTAGAGAAAAATGTACTTAACTTCTTGTGTAATGCCGAACTAACTTACTAGCCGTAAATTTCAAGTCAATCTGCAAATGATATACACGAGTACCACAGCTATTAAAGAGATAGTTCATCTTAAAATGAACATTCAGTCATCATTTACTCACCCTCATGTTGTTCCGAACCTGAAAGACTTTATTTCATCTGTGGAGCACAAAAGAAGATGTTTTGAAGAATGTTCACGCTGCTCTTTTTCCTTGTAATGAAAGTAAATGGTGACCAACATCTGTCGATCTCCAAAAAGGATAAAAACATTATTTCTCTCTATTTCACGGATGTAAGATAGACAGTACAATTCTTTGAGTTTGTTTGTGTGGATTTTCTCTCAACAAATCCAAAGCTCATGCCCACTCACTAGCACGTTTAATGAGACACTGTTGTGTCCTCTAGAGAGAATGATCATTATTTCTCCTCCCTAGCCTTCCTTCACTACACATATTACAAGTTACCTTTGACAACCATTTTCATTCTCCACGGGTTTCAGCAGCTCTGGCCACATTCAGCACACTGACCCAGAGGAAACAAAGCTGCGGGGTTACTGATGTGCCTCATTGACTTAACAGGACAGGACTGTCTATCTGAGCTAAGGTTCTTTCAAATCCGCAATGTGAAAGATGTTCTCAAGTTTATGAATGTCAGTTCTGCATGTGGTGGTTCAAAATGGAGGAGATCCCTCTCTTGTGTTGTTTCTTTTGTTAGTCCAATATACACTACTGTTCAAAAGTTTACACAGTTTCCAAGTGAGTGCACAGGGAACACATTTAACCTTATAAACAATCAGTACTATTACTTACTACTAATAATATGGTTCATTAAAATCAAGTGAACATTAAAAGTCTCATCATGTTTGTGCTTATGCATTGCCTCAGATATAATAACTACTATAAAGCAGTAAAACAATTCTGTGTAGTTTTTGCACAATATGTTGGTATCTTATCAGTTATTTAAAAACTTCATCCAACTGTTTCATGCTCTGCGCTCCCTATTAACCTTTGAGTGTTTTAGAGATTTTTGTCAATTTGTCCGTCAGTACCTCAACTCCTCCGTACACTATCTGAACTCATCCTTGCCCTCTTTCTCTCCCACTCAGGAACAATTCACAGCCATGAGGGACCTGTACATGAAGAACGGCCAGGGCTTTGCACTAGTATACTCCATAACAGCACAGTCCACCTTCAACGACCTGCAGGACTTGAGAGAACAGATTCTGCGGGTCAAAGACACGGATGATGTGAGTCTCCTCTTAATCTTCAAGAACTCCATCGTGTTCATGTTCCTTTAGCTTTCAGCTTAGCCTGTCGTCAGCGCCTGGTATCTCCTTTTTCACACCCACCCTCAGCCCTTACGCTTGCCTTTGTCAATAAGGGTGACCTTTCAGCTGTGAAGAGCCTCGTCTTTGTTGACATAAGGACTGGGTTTTTTTCCTTCTTGTCCACCTCTGTCTGTTTGATAGTTCTAGTTGGGCAACCATACCGTTTAGTAGCTGAGTTTACTTTGGTTGTTTTTTGTTTTCAGTTTCACATACAGAAAAATTATCCCTGGAGGGTATATGTGGGCTTTGTTAATGGCCACTTTTTTAAATATTGCCGAAAGAACCCCTGCTGATCCTCATGACTGTGTGTCTATAAGCTTTGTAACTCCTTTGGTCATTTTAGACAAAAAAAAATTGCCTAAAATTGGTCTTTGAATTTTTTTACATTGTTACATGAAATGGTTCGAAAGTGACTTTTGTGGCACTTGCTACTAGTGTTGTCACGATACCAAAATGATTGTTTCGATACCGATACCAAGTCAAGAATTTCGATACTTTTTCGATACTTTTCCTGAAAAGGGAGAAACACTCTCAAATATCATTGCTGTGCTTTATTTTAAAACCGGGACAACATTCTAATCATATAACACACTAATAGATTAACATATGAACAGCAGATATATTAAACATTTGAACAAAATATGAAATATAAAAATATTAAAAATAAATTAGAGCAATGACAGTCAAGGTAAAAAAAAAAAATTTAGCAGCGTTATCTCAGTTATCATAAGAAACATAAGAGTTAACGGTAATAACTTTATCTTGATTATGAACTTTGAATAAAAATATGAACAGCGATTATATTAAACAATGTTTAATATTGGTAACATATGATAAGCCTCATTGGTGATATATTTGACATATGGGGAGAGAGTTGTGGAAGGCCTATACTTCATGTTAAACATAAATATATAGCAGCAAAGATAAATTATGGGGATGGGGATGGGGGGGGGATGGGGGGGGGATGGGGGGGGGATGGGGGGGGGGGGGGGGGGGGGGGGGGGATAAATGATCATTATATCATTTCTATAAAGATATGTGGTGCGACTCCCCCCAAAAACCTAATGCATTTTTTAATCATATCATGAACAAATGAATGCATGAATCAAACTGACTTAAAATCAACAACTTTTATCGAAAACGACTGATTTCCTGTTGTTTTGACACTGCAAATAACTGTGTGTGTGAAATCCCCTTAAGATATAGTTTCTTTTGTCACAAAATCAACTAGGCTTGGGTTGAATTGCGGCCAACTTTGTTGAGCGTGGGAGGAAATGAATCCCAGTGAAAGGTGTGTGTGTGTAGGAACTAAACAGCTTCTGAGAAAGATGATAGTGTGATGACCTCAGTTGACCTGCACTATTTCTGTCCACTTCCTCAGCTCAGCTGATTTAACACAGGACGTATACACTGCCTTGGCTACTTGCTTTGGTTGTTAGCGTTTACGCAATGTGTCCGTTTCCTTGTTGCTTTGAAAGTATCAGCCAAAAATGAATGCAAATGCTGTGTCTCATAGTTTCACTTCTGATTTTATATCTGGACTGCGTTTCGTTTGAAAAGCTGAGTCGTGTGGGAGTTTTAGCTGCTTTTGTGGTGTTAAATGAAAATACTATTGCATCTAGAGCTTCGAAATGACCAAAGGGGTTTCTTCTATCTCTTCTTTTTACCTTTTTTGTGGCTTTTTTTCAATTAAGGAATTACAACAGCTGTTGGAAACTCTTGCCCCTCAAGAATGATTTCTGTTGATGTAGCAATGCCTGTTTCTGCTAATGTCTCTAAATAGCTCCCTAGATGAAAAACTAATAGAGAAGCATTTGTACATCAGGAAATCATGCACTTTTTTTTTTTCTTTTGCTGATCTAATCAACTACTTTATTACTTATCAGTGGTGTGCTGAAAATGCTAATGAATTGTCACTGCTTCTCAAATGCACATTGACTTTCTTTGTTCTAATCCCTTACCCATTGAATTACAGTATTATCTTATTTCTTTAAACTCAGTCGAAGCGTTTCCTTTCAGGTGCCGATGATCCTGGTGGGAAATAAGTGTGATCTGGAAGACGAGAGGGTGGTCGGGAAAGAACAGGGCCAGAATCTCGCCCGCCAGTGGAACAGCTGTGCTTTCCTGGAGTCCTCCGCGAAGTCCAAGATTAACGTCAACGAGGTGAGCGTGATTTGATGGAAACGATCAAGGCATCTCTTTACCCATTATGTTACAAAAAGTCACATTTCTCATGTTAAAAAAGAGGTTTTACAATGCATTCCATGATTTATTTATAAGGATACATGGCTACTTTTGAATTTCCATCAATGGACAATGTTTTTTAATGGTGTAGTTACAGCATCCACCAGCAGGGGCACTATTTTATACTAAAAATATAATACACTTTTTTTTTTTTTTTTGTACAATCAAATTAACTAACCTTTGTGTATACATTTAAAATAATTAAATTCAACACATTTTTTTATTTTGAAATTAAAAAAATAAATTAAATTATTTCATGAAGGTATTTTATATTTTATCTTATGACCTACCTATGACCTAAAGTTTTTATCATAATCACACAGATTTTTTTCATACGTTTTTGTGAAATCCTCATTTATAAGCTATTGCATTATTATACAGTCTTAATATTTGAAAACAATTGCTTTAAATCTGTTCATTTAGAGGTGAATCAAAGAAGAAAAGCTGTCATATTCATTGATATATAAGATTCATTCTCACACACTTACACACACACATATATATATATATGTGTGTGTGTATATGTATAATGTACAGTATATGTATGTGTATACACACACAAACAGTATATGTAGGTACACCTACATAGGCTGTGTATGGGCATGTTTTTCCCCCAATCTTTTCAGTTCAGGTCAGGCTTGAGTTGTCTTCTGTCATGCCTGTGCTGGCGTCACTCTTCTTTGCTGGGGTCTCAGAAGAGTGTCATTGTCAGCTAGTGATATCTCTCCATGAAAGCGTAGTCACACATTAGCAAAGCAGGCAGTCAGCTGCGGCAGTCAGACACAAAACGCCCTTTTGTGAGCAGCACGACTCTGCCTACATGACACAGTGCTGCTTTGAGTTCAGTCAGTTAGAAAGTCCAGTTGGTTATCGCAGTATGACTGTGCTTGCTTGGTTCTCCTTACAAGTTGAGTTATATGAAACCCATGTGCTGAGCTGGAGTATGTCTTGTAGTTTATGAGGGGTTACTGCAGGGCAGAAGGTGATGATTTGAGGTCTTGGCGTTGCTTCAGGATTATTCATTTGCTCATGTCAAAGCACAGACCTGCATCATCATTAAAGTCTCAGACTCTCCTGTAAGCGAAATTCAGATACCAAGCTTATTGAGCTCTCAATAAGATAATGAGGAGCTTTAGTTGAGAGAGACCAGTCAAAGTGATTGATTACTTTCAGTTAACACAGCCAGAGTGATTTTTTTTCCCCTCACAATCTTACATGTTTCTTTGCAGTCTCAAGTTTCAACAGGCACTTTTTGTTCATTTTTGAAGCCCAAAGGTACTAAAAATGTAATTTATGACAGTAGGAAACAGTACAGTTATCTGTCAATGTTTTAGTGTAAAATAACTAAATATGCATTAAGCATTTAAATATTAAGACAGCAATATCCAATATCTTATACATGAGTATTTTGCAATAAATGTTAAGAAAATAGATCATAGTAACAACTTTTTTTTAGACATAAACTTCAATATAAAATACTGTGCAAATAATTAGTGCTGTCAAATCGATTAAACGCAGTTAGTCGCATCTAACTAATTATATGCATATACCGTATATACACATGTATATTTTTATCACACACACACACACACACACACACACACACACATAAATATATATTTTTCAACACAAAGTTAGAGTTGTGTAAGTTACTTTGAAAAGTTGATCTTCATGGACAAAGCAATGCAAAAAGCTAATTGAACAGGACATGACAGGATTAGACAGGAAATTTGGTGCTGGCGGGGCTTTCTCTCTCGCTTGGAATTGTTGCTATGGTCAAATCTTTTCATTTATCCACTTTCCATTCAATAAATGAAGGGGAAAAAGCCATTATTGATTTGATGGGGTTCAGGCAAGCCCATTTGCTCTGTTAATCTGCACAAGTTTGCCACTTTGTGCTGATTGTCAAAACCTTTTAGTGTAAGGTGCATCCTGTAGTTCTGCATCTGTTTATCTCGTATAACTGAGATCATCTGTTGTTACGTATATCGAAGCATGGATTATAAGCTTATCCTTCTCAATTCACATCCCAAATCTGCTTCCATACACAACACATGGTGGCAGAGACTTTACTACAAATCCTGCTGTATTACCGGTGTTGTTTAACATGTTTCTGTCTGCTAGGGTAGTTTATCTCTGGTCATTGCGTAAAAGCTGCAGATGTTGTGTGGAACTGATTGATAATGCAGGAGCTGTTTTGTCTCCTCTAGGAGCTGAACATCTGTGTGGGGAAGTGCCACACCTCTGAATGAGGGATTTCTCTCTGTTTTGGTCTAGAGCTGTAGTACTTGTCCCAGTTTGGGAGCCAAGTAGACACATTTAATTTGTTTGTAAAAGCCACATTTTAAAAACACCAGCCGGGAGCTTGGTGTTATATTTTCGCTGTAAATATGATCTTATTGTCAAAAAAGAGAGAACATACGGTTTTCACATACTGTATCATTAGAGAAAATAATTAGTATAATGTAGTATAACTCTATAATGTGACATATTTATGAGTGAAACAGGATATTCAAAGAGATAAAATGCAGGATAGACGTTGATTTTATCCATTCATCGGGAATTTATTATAAAAGTCAAAGTTGTGTAGTGGTAAAAGTAAAAGTAAAAGTAAAAGTAAAAGTGGATCGCTGGATCATGGTCTCACAGGTGGTTGGAAAGGAGGGATTGCGTGTCGTCAGCCAAAAACGTATTTTTGTTTGGTTGTGTTTTGTTTGGTTCCTTGGTTTTGTATTTCATTTCATTTAGTTGTTCTTTTTTTCAAGATTTGTTTTGTTTTTATTTTTGTGTTTTTGGTTTTGCATTTCATTTAGTTGTTGTTCTTTTTTGTTTTTGTTTCAGATTTGTTTTCTGTTGTGTTTTTGTTTTTTGTTTGTATTTTGTCTGTTTCATTGGTTTTGTTTTGTATTTCATTTAGTTTTTCTTTTTTGATTTGTTTTGTGTTGTTTTTGTTTTGTTTTTTTGTATTTTTGTTTTGCATTTCATTTAGTTGTTCTTTTTTATGTTTTTTTGTTTTGTTTTTGTGTTGTATTGTGGATTTTTTTTGTTTGGTTTCTTGGTTTGGGTTTGTTTTTTGTTGTTTTTTATTTTATTCTATAAATATTTAATTAAATAAGTAAAAATAAGTAAAAAATCACTTTAAAGAATAGCGAATATGTCTGTAAATGTGTGTTGACTACAAAACAGTTCTGGAGCAAAAGTGACACTTTGAACCACAACACTAACATTAAAAGTACAGGTTGACTACCAAAGGTCTAGACTGTCATCATGAAAAATGGCTCTTGTCTCTTCTGAGATTTGGCCTCTTTACAAACACATCCAATTTGACAGCACGTGTATGAGTTCACTGAGAAATGTTTTCTCTCTCTCTCTGCAGATCTTCTATGACCTGGTTCGGCAAATCAACAGGAAAACTCCAGTACCTGGAAAGGCACGCAAAAAGTCCACCTGCCAGCTGCTCTAATATACAGCTGTTCTTTTGCTCTGAGCCAGGTAGGATCTCATCTATCATTGGCTGAGCAGAAATGATTGACAGCTCAGCACAATCAATGCTCTAAAGCCCCTTTTTATAGAAACCATAGAAATCAGGTTATATTTAGATCCAAAAGTGATTACACTTCTTTCTTTTTTTTTCTTCCTGTAGGTCTGATTTACTGCTGTGTCTTTCAGCAGTGCCAGCATTCCGACGTTACTAAAACCTAACATCGAATGGACTTTCCTATGTGGTGATGCCCCTTTAACAAACCAACCAACCAACCAACCAACCAACCAACAACCAACCAATGGAATCAAGGCTACAGTACCATGACAGTTTTTTGCACATAGATAACCATCATCACTTTCCAATGTCGCGAGAAAGAGATTTTTACATATAAATATATAAATATATATTCTAACTGTATGCAACTGAATAAAAAAATTAAATGAGTAAATGAATACAGAGCTAGACAAAAATAATAAAAAAAATACAGAGCCTACACGCAGTGTTATCGCTAACGGAGACAGCCACCGTTGTAAATGTAAGGAGGGAATGTCTAACCAGGCTGTGCACGTTGCCATGGCAATTACAATGATATTTATAAGCACCACTATTTTAGCCAGAGAGGAGAGGAAGTCCAAAGAGCTCCTATATAAACCATTCTTACAGCTAACTTTCACTCCTTGTTTTTGTTGTTTTTAAATTTGTTTGTAACTTTTGTTTTTTTGATTTTATTCTAAACATGATTTCTTTATCATCTGCCTTTTTTTCTCTTTTATAAAATTACTAGATTTTTGCTCTATTGAGATGATATATTCGCAACAGCTATTGAGTTTTACCTTAGGAGAAACCTGTGGATACAGTGATGTACATGTAAAAAGTTCAAAAATATAATTTTTCTGTCACTATCATTGTCCTTAGCCTCAGATGTTGCCTTCAAATATGTGTTAAGTCTTTTTTTCTTCTTAATTTCCCATGAAGATTCATTCTAAACTTCATTTCCGGGATCTTAGGTCCATCTCATTGGCCATGCCGGGTTTCTTTGTTTTGTTTACAAAGAACTTTGTACAGCAGGCTTTTTTTTTTAAAAAAGAGGGGGTATTCAAAATAAAGGGTTTGAAAATTTCGTTTTTAGGACCACCCATATCTGTCAGAAGCTCATCTTTTGGGTGGTTTCATAATAAGTAGTCAAATCCCTCTTGACAAAGCTGATCCTGATCAAATGTAGGACATGTATACAGTATATATTTTAAAGAATTGGGGGTTTTAATACACAGGAACAACAAACTGTCACTCTCGATACTCAAACTTCGCCCCCTTCCCCTTGCTTGCTGATGCATCTGGTGTAAACCGAGGATATGAAAACCAAATATTGGATCCTGTCAGTAAAGAGTGAGGAAAAGATGTCTGTTAGTGACTGTTTCGACTTTGTAATAATTTGCCGTTTTCTGTCTTCGTTACTGTTGGATTAACTGAATGTGGGGGTGTGGGAACTTTGTGTTAAGCGAGAAAAAAATGGGAATAATTGATTAAAAAAAATTAAAAGAATTAATTGTGCATCAAGTGCAATCATAAAGAATGTTGTAGCATTAAATACTTGTCTCTTTAAACATCAAAGCGACAGGGTGCAGCATGCCGTATGTACACACAATGAATTGTTTATGAATGCTTTGAGGATTTGCACTGTGTAAAGTGAAGAACACGACTCCTAGGGAGTGTCCGAGCAGCAACGGACAAAGGTAAACATTACGAGTCGTGTGGTGTTCTGATTACTGCGAGCAAATGCCTTGATGCTTGTTTTGAGGGAAAATGGGGGGATGGGGATGGGGATGGGGGGGGGACCTTTGGATTGAGACAGAGGCACAGTATTTCAAATGCAACATCATCTGCTTCTGATGGGCGGCGGGTGGAGGCAGGTAAGGGTGGGTGGATGGCCAAGTGTCAACTTAAAAGCCTTAATTAAAAGTGGTGCAATTTTGTATAACCGAGCATCTGTAGTTTAATAAATTGGATTGCCATGCAAGGGCTCACAAGAAGCCAGTTTTTGCCGGTTGAATGTTTTGTGTATTGTTTAAGCATTTTCTGTCAGTCCAATAAAAAAACCAAAAAAAAACCCGAAACCATTTAACTTACTCTCTACCATGACACGTTTGCTGCAAAGGTATTATTATCTGATTAAGACTTAATTATAAAAAAAGAGGAAGCCGGTTGCTTTGCGTTATGCATGAACTGAAAGGATATTGAAAGGTATTTTTAATTTCCCAGGAATATAATGGATGGGTTTTTGGCAGTATGGTTTCTGCAGATGAAAAATATTGGTCTTGCATACATGTACTCCTGTGCTTGCCTTAATCCACTGATGATACATTCAGCCATCTGCTGTCTAAACCTGTGATTTTTCAAACCATGCATCACTTCAGAATACACCATCATTTAGTAACAATATATAGGCTACAGTATAATATTATATAAATATATTAGTAACATATAATATATGTGTGTGTTTATGTATATTTATATATATACATATGTGTATATATACTGTATATATATGTATATATATGTGTGTGTATATATATACATACATATGTATATGTATGTATATACATATATGCATATATATACATATATATATATATATATATATACACACACACATATATATATATATACACATATACATATATATATATAGGCTATATATATACACATATATATATATATATGTGTGTGTGTGTATCTATATTGTGTATATATTATGTATGTTGTATATTATACGTGTGTGTGTGTGTGTGTGTGTGTGTAAATTGTTACTTTTTATGAATTATTAATTTCACGAAACAGCAGAAACCTACATCTAATGGTTACAGGCCAATATAGGCAATTGTTTTGGC
The DNA here is from genome assembly GCF_951802725.1 of Rutilus rutilus. NCBI lineage: Eukaryota > Metazoa > Chordata > Actinopteri > Cypriniformes > Leuciscidae > Rutilus > Rutilus rutilus. Next base: position 14,441,649 of record NC_140212.1, on the reverse strand, counting down.
CAACAGACACTGATCAACAGAATCACTAAACAAACAAAAAAACATTTACATGTGTGACAACTTGCCCCGACCTGATGTGCCTTTGTGACGGCTTCTCCGCATGACACCTAGCAACAGTCTCATTTTTGTGTAAATACATTCAAAATATATTCATATATTTTATATATGCAGGGATTAGAAACGACATAAACACAGATTATGACATCCAGTACACTAGATGACGCTGTGCTTTTGTCGTTTGCCAGACTAAACGCGATATACGAACTGAAGAAAAATCCACACATGGCATGTGAGAAACACGACAGTGCTACAGAAGTATTTTGGTTTCCTAAATGTTAATATTGTCTGATAAAATCATGGTATCGCAGGAATACTTTATAGTTCGTGTGACGCATGTGCGCGTTGTCTTCCTGTGACGCTCCAAAACAAGAGTAATGTGTGCATTTGACCTCCGCAGAAACCTTATGAAACATACATGTTGTATTTCATTTTAACAAACAAGTTTTTATCATGAATCTCAGCGTGACTCTCAGGTGTTGTAGTAAAGTTCGTCTGTTTCGGAATAAGGCGACTGTCTACCTTTGCAGAAAACTGTCAGATGTTCCCATCTCATCTGACGGAACTCAGTCCAGCTCTGGTGAGGAGAAGCCCAGGAGAACCCGCAGAGTTCCGGGGAGCGCGTCTGTCCTTTTGTTCCCCGGACAGGGCAGTCAGTTCGTCGGTATGGGAAAAGGAATGTTGAAGTATGGTAATGTCAAAGAGATGTTTGCTGTCGCTCAGAAGGTGCTTGGTTATGACCTGCTGTCACTCTGCTTGAATGGACCCGAGAAAGATCTGATGAAGACTGTTCATTGCCAGCCAGCTGTGTTTGTCTGCTCACTGGCTGCTGTGGAAAGACTGAACCATGAAAATCCTGCTGTAAGTTATTCGCAGTATCAGAATAGTTATGACGGGACAGCTCATCTATTAGTATTGCCAGTGCTGTGTATGTATAATTAATATATGAGCATGTGGTCAGTACTTATGTAAAACCCATTGACCCCCTGTATAGGCTATTGAGAGCTGTGTGGCTGCAGCAGGTTTCAGTGTTGGTGAATTTGCTGCTTTGGTCTTCTCTGGTGCAATGAACTTCGCTGAAGGTAAAACTAACCCTTACGTTTATTAAAACATACAAAAATAGCTATTCGAATAGCAGTAGTCTTCCTTTTCTTAAGTTAGCAGACATGTAGGTGCAAAGTTACTTATAGTCAACAGAATGTGTTAAAGGGACTATCAAAATGAAGTGAATCCAAATATTATTTCACTTTTTTATTTTGATTTGGCGGTAAAATATGACCTGGACGTGTCATTAACAATTTTCAGAAGATTCACACACATTTATTTGATCAAAATTCCCTGTTCTGTGCTCACAGCTTTGTTTGCAGTAAAGGTGAGGGCAGAAGCCATGCAGAAGGCCTCCGACCAAGTACCTAGTGGCATGTTGTCTGTGATTGGCCGACCTCAGGCCAACTACAAATACACCTGCGTACAAGCTAGGGAGCACTGTTTGTCTCGTGGTATCCAAGAGCCTGTGTGTGCCATTGCCAACTACCTTTTTCCAGATGGGAGAGTAATAGCTGGCCACAAAGAGGTAAGATTCATCAATTTGGAATAAATGCAAAAAGACCAATACACTAAGACCAGAAATGTGCGTAAATAGATTTTGATTTCATGTAACTTTCCAAAAACCTAATTGTTAAGCCTTTCCATGCTTTTAACAGACATTCTTCTCACACAGGCTTTGGATTTCCTTCAGAGCCATTCCAGAGAGCTGAGATTCATGAGAACGCGACTACTGCCGGTTAGCGGGGCCTTTCACACGGCACTGATGGAGCCGGCGGTCGAGCCTCTGAGAGACGTCCTCAGACAGATAGAGGTACGGCGGCCCGAGATCTCCGTGCACTCCAATGTGGACGGCAAGCGGTACATGCATGACAAGCACGTACGGAATCAGCTGGCCAAACAGCTCGTGTCTCCGGTCAAATGGGAGCAGACGCTGCATGAGATTTATGAAAGATCCCAGGGGCAGGAGTTTCCTCACACCTATGAGGTGGGACCTGGTAGACATTTGGGTTCAACGCTACAGAAGTGCAATATGAAGGCCTTTAAGAACTATACGCATGTAGATGTTACACTGACAGAGGATTGATCAGTGGTTGTGCAGTCAATCTGTTGTCTTTTTGCTGATAAATACAAAGAAATGATACACTTTGTTTTCTTTTTTAAAACTTTTATTGCGCTTGATGGTTTGGAAAGTCCAGCTTCCGGAAATGAGGAAGAGGTAACAATTCATTGGCCCAATTATCCAGCAATAGACCCAATACACACACACACAAAACATTTTTAACTTGCAAAAACCTGCACATATATGTATATATATGCATATATGTGAACCAGCACTTAATTTGAATCAGTTATAAAAGCAAAATAAGAAAATAAAATCAGCAAAATGGTTATATTTGAGCCAAAGACCAGCTCTTGACCCCCCTCACTGTCACATTCAGTCTTCATATCCATACTAAGTTACAAGGAAGATAGACACAGTGGCCAGTAGTAAAGCAGACACCAGTATGCATGTGGCCCTGCGAGACCAGCCAGAAACGTTGGGCACCTGAGAAAAAAATAAAATAATTACATTTGTTTTATACCAAAGTTTCACTTAAATACCAGGGTTGCCACAGTCATGTAAAACTTGAAAATATGAAAGCATTCTTTCTAGGCCTGTGCATTTCATTTAAATGAACAAAATACGACAACAAAAACATGGACATTTCTGTAGTGAATATATTTTTGTGTACTTATGCATGGCTATAAAATATGAATTAGACTTTGTAAATGTTTGTGAAAGAAAAATGGAAAAATCATAGAAATATATTTAAAAAGCGTAGGAATCCTCAAATATCGACTCCAATTTATGTTCAAAAGTGGTCAGTAAGATTTTTTATTTTGAAAGAAATGAATACTTTTATTCAGCAAGGACTTATTAAATCGCTCAAAAGTGACAGTAAATAAAAAAATCTGTGATGTTATGAAAAAATCGAAATCAAGTAAATGCTGTTCTTTTGAATTTTGTATTCGTCGCAGAATCCTGAAAAAATGTATCACGTTTTAACGTCAATAGGAACAATAAGAAATGTTTCTTGAGCAGCAAATCATCGTATTAGAATGATTTCTGAAGGATCATGTGACTGAAGTAACGATGCTGAAAATTCAGCTTTGCGATCACAGGAATGAATTACATTTAAACGTTAAAATAGAAAACAACTATTTATAATAATAATAATATTTCACAATATTACTTATTACTGTATTTTGATCAAATAAATGCAGCCTAGGTGAGCAGAAGAGACCTCTTTCAAAAGCATTAAAAAAAATCTTACCAACCCCAAACGTTTGAACAGTAGTCTATAGTCTAGGACTTTTTGAGTGTCTTTACCCAAGATTTATACATGCATCTATTGACAGACACACACAAAAATATTGTCCTTACCCTGGCTGCCCACTTCTTAGCCTCCTGACAGCCATTTTGAAGCTGTGGAATCAACCAGGATGTCCTCAACATTGGCATAATTTTAGACCCCCAGAGGTTTCCAAGGATCCTGCTTATTACAGTGATAACAAACCACACCAAACTGTCACTCTCTTTATTCGAAGCATCCTAAATGGATTGCATTTGAACATGTTGGATGCTCAACTCACCCAGAGAACGTTGTCCTGGTTAGGACGTAAAGATAAAACCCCAAATTCAAGGGCTGCAATTGGACTGGCAGTTGATCACGCCATTTGAAGTCCAATTCGTCCCCTATCTGAGCCAGCTGTCGTCCAATGAGCTGGGTGACTCTGATATTCAGACCAAAAAAGATTGGTGTGTAAAATATTATATTGTATTTCACAATATATTTCAATCTGAACAAATGATTACCTTATATTATTGGCATAGACAATGTTGTGGCCTACATCACCAGGTCCAGCCTGAAGGGATGTGGCGTTTTTCGGCTGTCTCGTTTCTTCCACCATCGTGTTCTGAAAGGTGTGATCATGTTTATGACACTAATTCAACCGTCTCTTGCATCACATTTAACCCTTAATTTGCCTGAATACCATTTTCTATTTCCTTTCTCTGCTGCGGTTCTTTATTTTGTTTGCGTGGAGGAAGAGGACTTTGTTATTTCACCCAGCCCTTTGTGGTATCACGTGACTTGATCCAGCAGCTATTGCTTTCAACGGACTAGTATCACTCTGTAAACACACAGGCCATGTGACCTGAGGACACAGGGTGTGTCTGTCTATTGCTGCCATAGTATTAGAACATGACATCATTGCACATACAATGAAGTTTTTGAAAAACACCTGCAGCCATAAACACAGCTTCCTGCAACGCTAGAGGACTCTGCTCTTCTATGGTAATAAAAATAAAATGGCGCAGACATGCACAGTTCATAAAGCTGACTCAGTCCTCGCCTTCGGCCTTACTTTCACTATTCTATGTTATGAAAGAGCGTTTGATTAAAATACATTTTGATTGTTTATAGTATAAATAACACATTTATCATTTATGAGGGTCTAGTAAAAGAAAAACAAACTTGTTTTCATTCTCCTTCATGTGACTGTTGAAATCATCAGGTTTAATGCAAATTCATTCAAATCAGCCAAACTGCTCAAAAGCCGAACTGAACTATTTTTCTGAACAATTACATTGTTTGTTTGACGTAAAACCTAAACCAGAGCGTGAAAAATGTTTTCTGTGTGATAGCACAGGCTATTATGTCCAAATAAACTGTGACGCAGTCATCATTCTGTGAGAACAGAAACAGAATCTTAATTTCTGACTTTTACATTTCTAAAAACGTTGTTTTTTTTACTGCTTAATCTTATCAAAACATGTATATTTAAATATGAAGTCATCTTTAGATATCTACAAAGTACTAGTTTTCATCCTAAGGCATGCTAATGAATATTTTAAATAGTTTTTAATCTATAAGTAACTTGAATGTTTCTAACTGCGAATTTCATAATAGGCTTATTTATTGTCAGCAGTCAAAATGTTCATAACAAAGGACAGGTGCATATTGCATAATGGAAAACAAAAGCAAGATCGTACCTTGTTTGTAGATTAAAACGGACGCCGCCCTGCAACATTTCAAGAAATCATTTCATTTTGAAGGAATATTTGTTTTAAGTATTGTTAGAAATATATATCAATGACAATTTTCTGTGACTTACAGCAGCGTCCTTTAATCTTGGTGTCTTGCTGTGATGTGTATCAGTAATACAGTGATCACCTGGAGCCACGCCTGCAGCTTACACTCAGGAAGTGTCACTTTCAGTTTTTAACCAATAGAGGACACTAAAGGGTTTGATATCACTACATTCATTCATTCATTCATGATCTCATACTTTGGACCAAAATGGACTCTGGCCGTTTTTTTACATTTCAAAAACTCAATGACTTTAATTTTCCATCTGTCTCTGGTAAGTCAATATTTTGAATATTGTTGATGTGGGTCTGTGTATTCTCAGAAGTATGTTATTTAATAGTATGGTATAGAGGCCGAGCAGCAACAAGAAAAGAGCTTTTTGGCAGCAAACACTTAATATGGGTTTGGTTCATACAGGGATAAAAAAAAGTACCCCATGTGTAAAATGAAATACTCTGCTGTATCTTTAATGCTGTGGGCCTGATGTTCTGCCAGAGGTCCTGGACATCTTGTTCAGATACATGGCATCATGGATTCGATCAAATACCAACAGATAAAAAATCAAAACCTGACGCCTTCTGCTAGAAATCTTATAACGGGCCATGTTTGGATCTTCCAACAGGACAGTGATCCAAACAAAATCAAAACAAAAATGGGTCACTGAGCACACAACCAAAGCATCTGCAATGGCCATCCCAGTCCCAGACCTGAACCCAATAGAAAATGAGTGGGGTGAACTGAAGAGAAGAAGCAGCCAACATGGATCTGGGAATCTGAAGGATCTGGAGAGATTCTGTATGGAGGAATGGTCTCTGATCTCTTGTCAGGTGTTCTCCAAACTCTTCAGGCATTATAGGAGAAGACTCAGAGCTGTTATCTTGGGGAAAGGAGGTTGCAAAAAGTATTTAATAAAAGGGGGCAAATAATAGTTCCCAATGTGTTTTGGAGAAAAATATTTTCAATTCTCTTACTTTAATAAAAGGTTTGATTTTTGCATTTGTGAGTGATCAGATTGCAAATAGCTTTATTGGCCAAAAAAAAAAGCTTTATCACAAAATTTTCAGTTTTTTGTCCGCGGCACAAAATAACCAGCTAAAATTATTTCAAATATCATATAATCAGCATATAGGAAAGTGTGAACGAGTACTTCTAAGATCATTCTGATTGGATTATAAGAGCAGACTGATTGCTATAAAAGGAAGTGCTTTCAATCATTGTGTTGTGTTAGCAATGGTTACCTCTAACCCTAACATGCAGCCATCATCGTTTTGTATCAAAATGGCCTCACATGTAAGGAAACAGCTGCAAAGAATATTGCACCTGAAAGAAGCATTTACTGTATCGCAGTGAAGAAGGCTTCAGGACATCCCAGAGTGTCCAGCCAACTCTATGGACCTTAAATCCCATTGAGAACCTGTGGTCAATCCTCAAAAGGCGAGTGGACAAGAAGTCGTCCACAAATTGTGATTATCTCCGAGCATAAACAAGGCAAGAATTGATCGTCATCAGTCAGGATTTGGCCCAGAAGCTGATTTCCAGCATGCCAGATCGAATTGCACAGGTTATGAAAAAGATTGGTCAACATCATAAACACTGACTCTCTGGATATTGAATGTTTTTGTCAATAAAAGCTTTTAAAACGTATGAAATGCGTATCATTGTTTTCCAGTATACCATAGAAACAATCATCTGAAAAAAATCAATAAAAAAATACTGAACAAAATTTGTCACTGCCAATACATTTAGCCACGTCTGTACATTAAACGAACATTTAAAATTCACAATTGCTTTCTGAAGAAATTCAGATGTAAAAAATTATTTTAAGCATAACCTTACATTTATTTATTTATTTAATGGTTTTGAAGGGTTTTGTTTTGCTTGGAAAAAAACAATCAGAAACTTCGTTTTATTTTGAAACCAACCAGATACTTTTATTTTGAAGTGTAGAAAACGGAAGCGCCGTCGAACGCTGGCTTCACATAGTTATGGACCACAGTGGTAAGGAGGGAAATTTATGGTTTTCAATCATAGGTTTATTTTACCCAAAACGCGTTTCTTATAACCACAAAATAACTGCGCTTAACTTTTACACATGTTTGCGTATGGAAAGACGAGCTACATCTTGGTTAAAGACCTTTTCCTATATCACTATCGGTTATGGCCTCTATGTCAATGTGGCGTTTATCTTCCTGATTCAGTTTATTCAATATCTTTAAAAAAAGCCTACATCATGATGTAAATAAATACATACAGCCTTTGAGGTTATTTAGGGTAACCTAATCGCGTCTGAGCTGATTTTGTTGTATCGCTCACATCAGTTTCAATGTTAACCTAGCAGAAATATCGTCTTATTTATGCACAAATGCAAATGTTTCATCTGTTCTCTAGATATATTTAGAATTAATCGATACAGACTGCATGCATATGCGTTTTATTCAGCGCTACTCAAATGTCTCAGTTTGTGATTGGTTAAAGGGATAGTTCACTCAAAAATGAATTTCTTTTGTCATTTACTCACCTTCAGGTTGTTCCAAACCTGTATGAGTTTCTTTCTTCTGCTGAACACGAAAGAAGATATTTTAAAGAATGTGGGTAATCAAACATTTGACGGCACCCATTGACTTCCAGTAGGACAAAAATACAATGGAAGTCAATGGCTACTGCCTGGTTACCAGCATTCTTTAAAATATCTTCTTTTGTGTTCAACAGAAGAAAGAAACTCTTAAAGGTTTGGAGCAACTTAACACTTAATTTTTGTTCTTCATTGCAGACAATGATATGCAGGGTACGGATGGGCCATTAGGTGGTCCTGATGTCAGGAGGAGGATCCCAATCAAACTTCTTCCCAAACAGGCCAGGAATAAACCTGCCCCACGACCGCAGAGACCAGCGGGACGGTTACCACCCAAAGCCCATTCTGGAGAAGAAGGTATTGTCTATATATTTTCATTGACGCATTTTTGTACATTTTATCAAGCATATTATCAGATATTATGATGCACTACAAATGGAGCTTGTGTTTCTGCTAGAAGGGTTTAACTTCAAGCAGGAAGACCGATTTGATTGTGGTGTGAAAGCAGGAGACGCATTTGCAACTCAGCGTCGGTTCCCACAGCAGCTCTACTGGGATTACAAGGTACATCTATATAAATATATATTGTAAAATGTACTCGCCTCTCGATTGCTCATGTTTGAAGTGTTGTGGTCACTCTTGTTTTTTTTGTTTTTCTAGCTAAACTTGATCGGTGAAAAGGATGAGACACCTGTCCATTTTTGTGACAAATGTGGACTGCCAATTAAAACATATGGCCGTATGGTGAGAGCAGAACTGATGTGTAACAAATGTTCAGTTTACAAGTGACAGCTTTTTGGTGACGTTATATTATTTCTTTGCAGATCCCATGTAAGCATGTTTTCTGCTACGAGTGCGCATTGCATCATGAAAGGAAGGGTGATAAGATGTGTCCAGGGTAAGAATAAGAAGCAGTTTTTACCTCTACTTAAGCGTTTGCATACAAATATGGCCTTATACTGTTGTTTAATACTATAATAGAGAATGCTTGGCTTGATGCAGATATAGGACTGGATTATATACCCTAATGTTCAAAAGTTTGTAGTCTGTACTTTTTTTTTGAAAGAAAGAAATGGTTTTATTCAGCAAGGATGCATTAAATGTATCATTAAACTGACAGTAAAGACATTTTTAATATTACAGAAGATTTTTAACTTTTAAACATGCAAGAATCATGAAAAAGCAACTGTTTTCAACATTGATAATAATATGGTTTGTACTAATGTTCATAACGTTGACGTTTTACTGATGCTTCTCCATATGTCCTCTCTGTTTCCAGTCTGAACATGTACAGCTGTACAGACCCGGTCCAGCGGATTGAACAGTGCCAGCGTGGCTCTCTCTACATGTGTAGTATCGTTCAGGGTTGCAAACGCACCTATCTGTCCCAGAGGGACCTGCAGGCCCACATCAACCACCGACACGTACGGTCCGGAAAGAGCTCCAGCAGCCGCTCTGACCCTCTCCACCTTCCTCCAGCCTCGGAGGTGTCCGACCGCTTCCGCGTGCCTCCGCCTCACCTCCCCAAGCCCCATGTGCTCATCCCTCCTCCTCTGGCTCATCAAGGTCACGACCCCTACAGCCAACCTCCCTCTTCCTCCCACGATGACCACCGACCTCCGCAAGGCCAACCGCCGGGAGACATGGGGCCATCCCGCTCTCTCTCTCAGGAGACCTTCCGCATCTCGACCGTCACCACGCGAAAGCACAGCAACCTCATCACGGTTCCCATCCAGGACGATTCTGCGAGCTCCGGACCATCACGCGACACACTTCCCCAGCCCGGCAACGCTCCACCCCCTCACCATCACCCCGGAGACTATCCAGGTCAGCCCGTCGTGACCCATCCGCATCACATGATGGCGCCACCTCAGCAGCACTACGGACCCCCTCCGCCCCCTCCCCCCATCAATCACCCCATGCCGCACCCGGGACAGGGCTCTAACACACCTCACATGGTTTTCAACCAGGCCCCTCCGCCACTGTCGTCTGTCCCCCCACCCATCACCCCGCCTCCCGGACACCTCATTGGTCAGATGCCCCCGTTTATGAACCATCCACCACCCGGGCCGCCCCCTCAACACGGTGGACCCCCTGTCAACGCCCCGCCACCCCATCATTACAACCCCCAGTTTCCTGAGGACAAGAGCACACTCAGCCCGCCGTTTAACCAGCCGGGGGGCATGAGTCCAGGAATGTGGCCGGCCCCCAGGGGTCCTCCTCCCCGAATGCAGGGTCCCCCTCCACAGGGACAGATGCCGGGGCCGCATCACCCGGATCAGGGCCGCTACAGACCATATTACCAGTAATAACGTGTTTTTGTTGTTGCTAAACAAAGTGATTTAGTATGTAAACTTGGCAGGGATTCGAATGCATATTTTATAGTCTGAAAATAATAACTGTACAGTAGAGATCAGTACTGAGTGGTGTTTTAAATCTTGTCGTCAGATATTCAAACATTTACTTTTCAATAATTGAGCCCATACATGCTGCATTTTAGGGGCTTCTGTTGATTGTTGAATGTTTCTTGAATGTAATCAAAATTAAATGTACAAATTAAATGCGCTTTTATTGCGTTCATCTACTCTCTCACCTAGTGTCTTAAATTCAATTAAAAAAACAAAACTCAATATATCTTGGTATGTCTTGATAAAAATGAGCTTGGAGTTTATATTGAATCTTTTGAATGGGCCTGAAAGTTTGGCTGAAAACAGACAGGTAAATGTTATACATGATTGCAGTTGATGTAAAACCTACATGTCTCATAAATGTTTACATATTCGCTGTCTATAACATGTAAATTAAAAGCAGGTAGTGTGTAGTTCTTTTACTTTTATTACAATACATTTGTTTACAAAAACATTCATAATAAAAAAAAAAAAAAACACCTGTATTGACATGACAGGATTTTCAAAAGCAAAATACATACATTAATACATACATAATTCTAGTATTGAATTATGGTCTGTCCAAAACACTCTACAGAGGAAATTGGATATGAATTCATTGAAATATGAATTGTTCAACTTTACACAAATAAATATATAAAGGTAATAAGTAACAAAGGCACTGCAACATATACATTTTTGCTGGGATAGTGTGGACTTCACAGGAGAAGAGAAGCCGAAAAATGATTAAAGCTAAACAATGAAACTCAAGTTTAATGACGAGACAAAGCTGTAAATCTATCATAATAATCGTTTAGCACATTACATTTACCATTTCCGCAATATAATTCAGCTAGCTCGTAAAGTTTTTGATTGGTCCGTCTTGAATTCCGATTTCAGAAATCCATCCGCACTTCCGCAGCCTTGACAAACACATTGTGCGCTTTAAAAACTGAATAATGCATTACAATTTTCCAGCATTTTCCATGTCCCTACACGTCAAAGAGGAAACATTTGCAGGACCGTGGAGAATGGAAATCACCCGAGGCTGTACAGACTTTGCTCTCTGAGCCGAAACACGTGCGGCATATGATGACCATAACGGAGACCTGTCTTGTAAGGTAAGAATTGTTATCATTAAACGTTAGTTAAAATTGTCTTAACCAATTACATTTATAATATCCAAAGTGTAGGCTTCTGCTCGCCGCTTGTGACAGTTTCTCCTGTGACTAAACCCCAAACAACATGAATCAATTTACTTTAAGTCCACTAAATCGCCTGTAAACATGGTAACAATGGATGTATGCTGCTGTAAACTAAAATAGAGCATTTTCTTTTTTCAAGGCAGCCTGAGTTGAGTGTCTATCCTCTGGCTAGACTTAAAAAACAGCCCTATAATGTGCTGTGACAGTGGTGAAACGCACTCATAAAACATTTACCACAACCTTTCCAGCATGATTTAAAGAGTATTTCAGCAGGGTTTTCTGTTCCTCACACGGTTATACTTTCTATCTGAATGACTCCGTAGTTTATGCTTATATCCTGCAAACATCACAACACAGATAGACACAAATATATCAGCATGGAGAACCTTGACTGCAGATGGTTGTTGTAAATTAAATATTTATCACAATACTGAATCATGTTATGTACCTTTTCTAGTTCTCCATGATCTGGATGCTTCTCCAGAATGTGCAACATGGCGTCATGTAGTGTGGGGTAAAAGATGGACGTCTTAATCTCGTCATCAAAAAATGTACATTGATGGAGTTTCTCCATGACGTATACTGTAAAGAATAGCAGACCTGTCTTAATGAAGAGCTTTTGGAATAAAATGGCTGGAAATAAGGACAACTTTTATAGGAGATTGTTTTACCATCGCATGAAACTATGTAGACGTCCACCTCGATTCGTATAAACTCTTTTAGCATCTATAAGAAAAACAACAGTACAGTACATGAGGAATTTCTGACCATCTTAGAAGAAACCAGACCCAGTGAAAATGAACAGTATGCTGTATCTCATAGTAAGCCATTTTTACCATCTTAAGACCCTTGAGTGCAGATATATCTAGGAATGAGACAGCGGAGAAGTCCAGGACCAAACTGTGCATGTTCACAGGAGGGACAGAGATGTTGGCTGGAAGTTCTGTGTTCCAGTTCACCTGGATTGGAAGGCCAGAGAAGTCAGTGGGCTGGTCCAGACTCTCCATGTTGCTGTCATCCTCTGACGTGGTAATTGATGGTTGTCTCACCTCAAGGCCTCTCTGTGAATAGTGTTACCATAATGCATTTCAGATCATTCAGGAACAACAATTTTTCTGTTATTCGATTGACATTTTTTGAGGACTTTATCAGAACATTGTATAGCCTACTCATTCATCACTAGTACTGTTTTTTACATTTTAGAATAACAAAAAAAAACCTAAAAGAAAAAACTATTAAACTATAAAGAAAAAAAAGTTTTGAAGATCATTGGAAACAGAAGCAAAAATGTAAAAATATTAAATAAATGTAAAAAAAAATGCATAAAACCATATGGGAAGTGGCATAGTGTCCTCATTATCCTGTTCCATTAACATACAAAAAACATATATATATATATATATATATATATATATACTTTAAATTAAACTGTATGGAAAGTAGGATATGTGTCTTTCATCAACCTGTCCTATTAATCCATTAAAATTACATTAATTAAATAAATAATTATTTATATAAAACAGTATGGTAGGTGGGATAATCCATTAATAAATAAATACAATTTACTTTTTAAAAGAGTATTTTTAATGTCATGAGAAACATAAATTAATTGTGTCCAAATGTTTGAGTTGTAGTATGTACCAAAGATCACTGATAAATCATAATAATGGTTAGGACATACATCTGACACCTCCAGCTCTCCATTACGCAGCATTTTTCGGATCTTTCGCAGAGCTTTGTTCCTTTTCTTCAACACTCTTAGGGGACTAAAACCCACCTAGAAGAAAGCAAATATTTAGCCCAGAGAAATAACACCCAGCTCCTTCTATACCAGGGGTGCCAAATCCTGTTCCTGGAGATCGATACCTTCCTGCTAAGTTCTGCTCAAAACCCGGATCGAACACAACTGTTCCAGCTTATTAAGATCTTCAGGAGCACTTGATAATTACAGACAGGTGTGTAACTTGGATCTGAACTCTGCAGGTACACTCTCAGAAAAAAATACTGTACTGTGGCGGTACCTTTTCAAAAAGGTACACCTTTGTACCTAAAAAGTGCATTTAAGTCCCTCAAAGGTACATATTGGTACCAAACGTGTACATATTAGTACCTAAATGGTACATATTAGAACCCTTTTGAAGGGTACTGTCCCAGTGACCGCTTTTGTACCTTTTTTTCTGAGAGTGTAGGTAGATCTCCAGGAACAGGATTGGGCACCCCAAATCTTGAAAATAACAAGAAACGTACTGCTTGGACCAGTTTATCTCTGAAGAAATCAATGTTAGCAAAGAAGATGGGCGAAGGGATTTTGAATATTTTAACTCCGTCAGGTTCAGAAATCTGAAATGGAATAAAATCTCATTGAAACAACATTTTGGCATTTGTAAAAGAAAGAATAACCCAGAGGAAGGGCAAGATCAGCACTCACAGAGATGTAGTCTTTGCGATCCCTGTAGATGTCAGTTCCTGTAATATTGGCCAGCACGGAACAGCGTGGGCTGCAGCAAATAAAATATTATTTTGCAGGGTCAGTCAAAATTCAATAAAACAATTTTTTGGCATTTGAAGGTATCATGAATCCGCTCTCACAATTGAGTCCTGCAGACCACAGTGAACAATTCTGCCCCAAGTCCAACAGCCAACCCCAGATCCAACCCCAGAAAAAGAGAGGCCAGGAAGGTCACCACCCAGGTCACCTGTTAGAAACAGAGACACATGGGCGTTTTGATTTGAACCAATCTGGACCAAAAGTTTTTTCAATTTAGATCAAAATATGCTTAGGTTTTAGATTATATTCAAATAAAAGCTGCTAGAGGATTAGACCATTCTCAAAATAATGAAAGTAGAAACTCACAAAGTCCGGCCGGTCATTCTTCCATAAGAACGGCAGCTCTCTGAACTGCATCAGCATGCCTTTCAGATTAACAATGACCAGAGCACCTAGAACAGACTGAAAAGAAAAGCATAAAGGTCATTAGACCTGCATCTACAGTCTATAGTTTATAAATCAAAAGGGCTTTATAGAGTTTAAATTGTGAGATTAGCTCATGCAGTATTCTGTGTATAAAGAAATTCTCACCCTGGGCAACGGCTCAAGTAGAAATCCTACTGCGACAATCACGATCAGTACCATCATGGCTGAAAGAACTCCAGCTATCTACAAATGTTATAAAACGAACATTAATCTTTCATTCTTTGTGTTCTTGTAGTAAGCAGATGGTTTTCAGATCAAGGAATAGCATGAGAGTTTTACCTGCGTCTTCCCTCCGGTGCTCTCTTGTATAGCCGTCCTAGAAAGTGCTGTGCTGGCGGCAAATGACCGGAAAGATGCCCCGAACATGTTGCTTACCCCGAATGCAATTAGCTCCTGTTACATGCAGATGAGCGTATAAAACTGTGTCCGTGTTTTTTTGCGAAGTAACAAATTCAGCAGGCCAGAATTTGCATTGTTTCTAGTGACTGACCTGGTTCCCATCAATCGTATAGTCGTGCTTGACGGAGTAGACTTTAGCTACCGAGAAAGCCACAGCAAATCCTACTATGGCCATAGGGAAGGCCTCCACTGCACTCTCCTCAATGACTTCCAGGTTTGGAGCAACCGGTGATTCATATCTAAGAAAGAGAGATGTTACACATTAGATGTTGATTTCCATCTGGGAAAAGGCTTTAAAATAAAATGTATATTGTATCTGATTAATATTTTTCAACCTCAAAGTCTTTGCATAATTTAGAGTAATCACTTATATGCACAATATATCTATTCCCATTGAATATGCACATTAAATCTAGTCACTTTTTATGTTGGCGATATTGCAGATCACATATTGTTAGATTCTCACCCGTTCACCATCTCCCCAACCACGACCACATCAAATCGCTCCTCGAAGTTGAATGCATAAGAGACTCCACAAGCAATAACAGTCTGTTGGGATAGATTTGCATTAAGGTTGATAGATTGTATATTGGGTAGAGTTACTCGTTGATAGAAGTGATGTATTTTGTCTTAATGTGGTAATTATACCTACCATGATGACTTCTATTGGTATCGCCACAGGCAGTTTTGACTTGAATCTGTCATTGATCTCCTTCACAATAAGCACCAGTGACATGATCACAATAGATGTCACCAGGTCGGCCACATTCGTGTTTGTGATTCGGCTAAACACTTCCACCAAAGTCTGAAATCAAAGACCAAATGTTTGATATATCCACTAAAAAGTAATATGGATGATAAATGTCTACATTGCTGGTGCAATAAAAGAGAAGAACTTTAACTTACATATACAATGGCGAGTGGCCCGTTTATACCAGGAAAGTCCAGTCCCAACACAAACCTGAGCTGGGATACCAAAATGTGAACGGCAGCTGCGGTGGTGAATCCTGACACCAGAGTATCTGATAGATACATGACAATAAAGCCCACCTGCAGCAGCCCCATTATGAGCTAAAAAATAAGAAAAATTATAATATATATATATATATATATATAGGGGTGAAATGTGAATTGTCTTTTCGAGAATATACCTGAAATGCGCCCATGAGAAAAGTAACCGAGGAAGCAACTAGAACTCTCTGCTGTTCCAGGCTCAACCCTTCAAATCCAGTGATGTTTGCTGAAGGTCCCTCATCAGGCACCAGTCGTGTGACAACAGCGCCCACCATTAGACTCAGAATAGGAAAAGCCCCTATAACATGGTCCAATTAGAAAGTGCAACCTCAATCACTCACGTCCAAACCTTCACTTGAAATTCATTAGCCTCCTGGTATGTTGTGTGTACGCATATATCATGTAAATGCAGTTGACAATATATCACACACCTACTGACAGGTGTCTTGAGGTGCCCAAAAAGAAGTAGACTATTGCAGGGAAGAATGCAGTATACAGTCCATATCCCGGTGGTAAGGAGGCCAGCAAGGAAAATGCAAGTCCTGATACAAAATAATGGTGTAATTATAAATATTTCTTTTACAGAAGTCTTAAAAAAATTCAAATGAAAACCATGCAATACCTTGTAACACTGCTACTAGTCCAGTGCTGATGCCTGAAACAATGTCACCCAGCAGCCATTCTTTAATGTTGTAGTTCTTCATCCATCCAATGATTGGAAGAAAGGAAAGAGCTGCGTTCTTTGCACGATTCTTATCACAACTACAATGTACACCATAAAAACACAATTTGTTAAAGCTTCCCGTTTCATCATTTAGACCCAAACGTTTAGATCCATACGCTATCTCAATGACAACATCTTCAAACGTGCTTGTAATAAATGACCATATTTCAGTTTATTTGAAATGCGTTATTGAAGACAGAAGGAAGACAGATGCTAACAATGAATAAATGGTAGCTATATGAAGGGACAGATTCTCACGTGAAGTAGTCTTTCAGATGGTGCCGTAGAGTTTTGCGGTTCCTGTTGATCCTCTCGTGCTGTTCTGCAAAGGAATCCTCTGAAAACAGAGGCCTGACCACCACATAGTGTCTCCCGAAGGGCTGCATCCTGATTAGTTAGTTTTCAGATGCAGCTCGAGTGCTTTATATAGTCTTGTTTGTTTGATGATGGAGCCATCATTAGTCTTATCACAGATATTGTGGGCTGTCTTTTGCGAGCATTAATCATTGAAGGATTTTATAACAATGTTTTTTTTTTTTTATCATTCTTCCTTATTTACATGCTTTTTAGAGAAGGAAACATACTAAAAATAGAGTATGTGAACTCACGTGGATTTGAATTATGAATTATTGCAAAGAAGTCACAACAGTAGACAGTGATTAAGTTCCTCCATTTAGACTAATGAACATCACAGAGATGCTTTTAAAATCCGTTCAAGCTTTATGCAAATGAACAATACTGATATTCTCTTTTGTTTGAGGAATGGTTCAATGCTTCTTGTGAATGGTAATGTTTTCATTTGTCTCATTTGGACTCCAGGTTTCTCCACACCATTTTTTAAACAACTAGTTAGCTTAGGGGGTTCACATACCTTTTCAACTTTGCACTGTAAATGTATACTCAATGATGTACTCAATTCAGGCTTTAAAACGTGCCATTGTTTGTGTATTATGTGTTAATGAAGATCAAGCCAAATTTTTATGGCCGGTTTAAGTCCAAAGGTTCACAAATATACTTTTTTTTTCCTGCTACTGAATTTCCTTTTGCCCGGATTTGAAATTACTCAGACTGATTAAATACGTGAGTCAACAAATGTACATTGTTGTCGATTTGCATATACAGTATTGTGCGAAATGACTCTGCAACTTCTTTTTGGTAAAATGTGATTTAACCAAATAGAACTTGTTCCTGGATCCTTTGTTTGTCCAGGAACCACATTCCAATCACACAATTAAAGTTCTATAACTATAATCCTAACCTACTCCTGAAACCAGACATGCATTATTTGCTATCATGTTGTTCAGCCTGTCTAAGCCTAAGATCTGATTGGTTAATATGAATGTTGTTCCATACCGGAAATGATGTTACTTAAATCACATTAAGTCACCTATTTTTACTGTCAGCATGTGGTTCTCTTTTGTTTTCATGCAACATATAATATAATTCAAATCAAGTTAAAGTCCTGTATGGCCCAATTCCAGGAAAGAGTGTTGTTTGCTGCCTCATTACTTACTACTGGTAGAATTAACAGGACTGAACTTACTTACATTAACTGACAGTTTGACATTTGCTCAGTCTTTAATTAAAAAAAAAGAAACGAAAAAAAGAAGTATATATATATATATATATATATATATATATATATATATATATATATATATACAGTCATGCTCAGAATTAATCATACCCCTAGTAAATATGATAAAAAATGGCTGTAAAAAATAAATCTGCATCGTTTATCCTTTTGATCTTTCATTCAAAAAATTGGCAAAATCCTAACCTTTCATTGAAGTAAAAGAATTGAAAGTGGGGGGGGAAATCACATTATAAAATAAATGTTTTTCTCCAAACCATGTTGGCCACAATTATTCATACCCTTTTATTAAATACCTTTTTGCAATCTCCTTTTGCAGGTCTTCTCCTATAATGCCTGATGAGTTTGGAGAATAACTGACAAGAGATCAGAGACCATTCCTCCATACAGAATCTCTCCAGATCCTTCAGATTCCCAGATCCATGTTTGTGCTTCTTCTCTTCAGTTCACTCATCAGGTCAGGGAACTGGGACGGTCATGGCAGAAGCTTCATTTTGTGCTCCCTAACACATTTTTGTGTTGATTTTGATGTTTGTTTTAGATCGTTGTCCTGATGGAAGATCCAACCACGGCCCATTATAAGATTTCTAGCAGAGGCGGTCAGGTATTGATTTTTTATCTGTTGATATTTGATAGAATCCACGATGCCATGTATCTGAACAAGAAGTCCAGGACCTCCAGCAGAAAAATAGGCCCACAACATTAAAGATCCGATGGTATATTAAATTGTACACATGGGGTACTTTTTATCCTTGTGTTCACCAAACCCATCTAGTGTGTTTGCTGCCAAAAAGCTATTTTTTAAGTTTCATCTGACCACAGAACCCTGTGCCGTTTGAAGATCCAGTCGTGTCTGACAACTGAATATGCTGGAGTTTGTTTTTGGAGGAGCGAGGAGCATTTTTCTTGAAAACCTCCCAAACAACATGTGGGGATGTAGGGGTTGTTTGTTTGTTTTCTTTCTTTTTTTTTTTTTTTTAATAGGCTTTCTGACCCCAAGACTCAAGTAATCTCTGCAATTCTCCATCTGTGATTATTGAAGAGTCTTTGGCCACTCAAACTTTCCTCCTCACCGTGCATTAAGACAGTATAGACACACGTCCTCTTTCTGGCAGATTCGTAACATCTTTAGTTGATTATAACTTCTTAATTATTGCCCTGATGGTCAAAATGGGGATTTTCAATTCTTTAGATATTTTCTTACAGCCACTTTCTATTTTGTGAAGCTCAACAATCTTTTGCTGCACATCAGAACTATATTCTTTGGTTTTACTCATTGTGATGATGGATGAATAAGGGAATTTGGCCTTTGTGTTTCCTCATATTTAAACTCCTGTAAAACAAGAAGTCATGGCTAGACAATTTCATGTTCCTAGTCACCCTGGTGTGCTAAAAAAGGTAAATATTAATGGGAATATACTTCAGAGATATTTTATTCATAAAAAATTTCTAGGGGTATGAATAATTGTGGCCAACGTGTTTTGGAGAAAAACATTTATTTCATAATGTGATTTCCCCCCCCCTTCAATTCTTTTACTTCAATGAAAGGTTCGATTTTTGCCAATTTTTTTTTAATGAAAAATCAAAAGGATAACCGATGCAGATTTATTTTTATACATATAATATATATAAAAATGTTTCAGGCCTGTTGCACTGTTCCTGTTCCTCCATTGATCTACCATTTGATCTTTTTGTCATATTTGAGCAGAGGTGTAAAGTATTTGAGTAAATGTAATTAGTTACTGTACTTCAGTATCTTTTTTGCTACTTTGTACTTTGAGGATTAAGGATATTGGCAACTTTTGCTCTCTACTTGACTATATTTTTGATTATGTACTCTTTACTCCAATACATTTGTAATGAGTAATGCAATAACTCGTTACGTTTTGCATGGCAACTAACTTTTTCTGCAGCAGTTTATTTCTGTTACAAAAGAAGTGATATCTGCATTGACGGTACTATATCTTGTGCGTTTTGCCCTTACTCACCCAAACTTGTCAACAAGGCTATTACAGGAATGTGGGTGAATTTGCAGGTAGTTGCTGAATTGTTGGTGTTTCATCGATGAGATGAAGCCGGTGATGAGGCCGAAACCAGCACGTCCATCGCAAGTACTGTAAGCTTTGACCTTTTACGTTGTATTTATAGTTGACGTTATTTATTTATCCATTTTATTGGAGAGACCTTTTTGAAGAATGTTGCTTTACTTGTGCTCTTTTTTGAGAACTTGATCTTAAATGAATAGTTCACCCAAAAATGAAAATGTTTCTCACCCTCAAGTTGTTCCAAACCTGTATGAGTTTCTTTCTTCTGCTGAACACAAAAGATATTTTGAAGAATGTTGGTAACCAAACAGTAGACAGTAGCCACTGACTATGAAAGTCAGTGGGGTCCATCTTCTCTGGTTACCAATTTTTTTTTAAATATCTTATTTTGTGTTCAGCAGAAGAAAGAAACTCCTACATGTTTGGAGCAACTTTGATGAGTAAATGATGACAACATTTTCTTTTTTGGGTGAACTATCCCCTTAACTGAAACTTGAGTGTCTGTAGGTGTTTAAGAGGCTGTTGTGTCGATTGCAATATTGAGATATTCAGTTTTATTTAGACTTTAGAAAATAAAGGTGATTGCTCTCCTCACACTGTTTCTTGTTTTCCACTTGCATGTCTCTTAGGTGTTTAGGACTAGTGCATCTTTGAGTCTACATTCAGTGTGAGGAAAATACTGATAAAATCAGATACTCTAAGACTTATGCTCAAGTCGTATTGGAATTGGTGACTTGTAACTTGTAATGGAGTAATTTTTGCTATCTCTACTTTTCAGGTACTCTTTACACCTCTGTATTTGAGATAAAAATTTGCTTAGTCTGTTATACTGTGACTGCATTTACTCTATAATGATTTGATATTTTTGATCATATTTGATGAAGTCATCTTCAATAGCTTATGAATTTTCCTTAATTGTAAGGTATAAATGACAAGTTGTTTTGTTATCTTGCCCTCTTCATTTCCTCAACAATAACTTCCTTTCTCGTATGGATAGTTATTCATTCACTGCTAAGAATTCGATTTATAATACGTCTTACAACTTTATCTGCACATGGCTTTATTAGTTAAGGTTCGTCTCAAAACCTTTTCATTTGTTATGGTTTGTTATCAGGAAGGACAGTGTATATTTTGGAAAACATTTTTTTATTTTAGAATAAAAATAGTGCACAAAAAAAGACAAACTATTCAAAAAGAAAAAGTATAAAAGGCACTGATAGTGAACTGATAAGAGTGTTTGTACAACTCGTTCACCACAAATCCAATAATTTAGTGACATGACACATTGGCATTATCTAGAGCTAATTCATTCTGCATGCAGCACAGAATACAAAACTGCTACATGCTAAATCAAATTCATTCTTATATACATTAATTTTAAAGTTCTACATAGCGGAGGATTCGAGTTGATTCACTTCAGAACCTTGTCTCTGGTTTTGTGTCTGTTTCGACTTCCATTTTCATGTCCTGCAGAAGAAAAAAAAAGAGCAGTTTTAACTTCAAACATCTCTTCAGAAAAATATTAAACAATGGATGAAACATTCCTTTAAATAATTTATTTAATGCTTCATTTTAACAGGTTCAATCCCAGGTGTCTGTTGGGTCACATACTGGCATTTCTTGGATTGTCAACCCATTGGACATGCTGCTGCCATTATTGTGTTGGTATTGGAAACTTCCTGAGACCTGTTTGAGTTCAAATTAGACACACATTTTAATAATGCGTTTTTGATCAAATTTTAACTTGAACATTTAATATTAATATTAACATTAATTCAGATTTGAATGAAAAAATGAAGCTTGTGCGTTTTCCTTCACCTTCTCGCTCACAGTCTTCGGTGGATGGGACTCATGAATGTAGAGCATTGCATCATGGATGGTCAAAAAGAAGATGGACGTCTTTATTTCATCATCAAAAAATTGACAGTCCCTCAGCTTCTCTATGATATACGCTGGAAACGACAAGTCAAAGGTTTGAGTTACTGCACAGTTTTATTACAGACCATTATGCTACATTATAATAGCCGTGGCACTGCAGATAAGGGGTTGCATTGTAAAATACTCTCTAGAAGGAAATAAAGTACTTACGGTCACAGCCTACTATGTAAACATCAACATCAATGCGTATAAATTCCTTTAAGGTCTGTAAACAGAAGTGTTTGTGGTTTAATAGATCTTTTTCAGATTAGAATTCAATGCATTGCACTGAGAAATACTAAGAGATTAGCAAAAATGATTAAATGTACACTTTGATTTCAGAATGACCCTGCCTTACCACTTGGAGACCCTTGAGTGCAGATATATCTAGGAATGAGACAGCAGAGAAGTCCAGGACCAAACTGTGGATGTTCACAGGAGGGACTCGGATGTTGGCAGGAAGTTCTGCGTTCCAGTTCACCTGGATTGGAAGATCCGAATAGTCTGTGGGCTTGTCTAGATCCTCCATGTTGCCTTCATCCTCTGACTCTTCAATGGGCATTGAACATGTCGCCTGCAGTCCGTTCTATAGCCGAAAGATAGTAAAGTATAACTTTAGATAGATATCTAAATGATAAGATTAGAGTTATCATTTGAGTGTCTCAGATTAAGACATCAAAGCGGTGGATGGAATACAGCTACATCACATAATAACATTTAAGAAGTCTTTGAGATCATTGCTATCATGTTTTAAAACTTGAGGACGTACAGATGTTAAGGTCAGCTCCCCTTTCTTTATCAGTTTCTTAATCTTCTTTAGGGCCTTGTTTCTCTTCCTCAGGATTCTCAGAGGATTAAAGCCTACCTGCATTAAAGTAAACAGGTTAGGTTGTGATAATGTCATCTGAGGTCTGGGTTATCACACTGAAACTACTGCACTCACAGCGTCCTTCAGTTTGTCTCTGAAGAAATCGATGTTTGCGAAGAAAATGGGAGATGGGATTCTGAAAATCTTTACTCCCTCTGGCTCATAGATCTGTAGGAGATTCAGAAAGAAAGAAAATAAGGCAAACTTTTGTTTCTTTCATTCATCTGCTTCTTTTCAGATGCTCTTTAAGTTGTCCATATCTTTGTCCATCATTTGCATAGACACACCAAGTAATAATAGATAATAGGGTCACATTTTATATTAGGCGTCTTTTTTGAGGCGTATGCTGACATAAAAAAAAAATGTGTTGGGTACAATGTCATTGTGTTCATGTTCTATTGCAAAAAGACTTTTGCTGCTATTGAGGTGGGATACGGGTAAGGTTAGGGGGTGAACGTGATTTCACCAAGTACCACATGATCCTGGAACAACTTTCCAATCGACCAATCAGATTTGAGGGACAAGTTTACAGTTTATGTCAAGTTTAGGCTTAGAACCAGGGTGAGGTGCTTCTACATCAGTGTTATTCACCTTTCATTTCCCTCTGATTTTAGGGAAAAGTTATGGGTAGGGATAGGGTAAGGACTACATTTTGGGACAGGAATGTTATTCCAGGATCAACAAAATATGTTGATCCAGGAACATGTCTTACTTGGCAAAATCATGGTGACCAAGGTTAGGGATGGGTTTGGTGGTATGGGTAGGTTTAAGGGGTAAGAGAAGGGGCAACAGTGTAATTCTAGATGTAATTACAGAAACTAATTACAGCTGTAATTACATGCAGGTAATTACAATAAAAAAGTAATCAGTTGACAACTTAAAAAAGGTGGGGAAACCCGTTGCCTTAAAATTAAGTAAATAACCTCATGCGTAATTGAAAAATTAAGTTATGTGAACTTGACAATTATGCATGAAGTTTCTTTTACTTAATAATTTTAAGGCAATTAATTTTAGGTTAAGTCAACAGTGTACAATGTAAAAACATAAATTATTAATTTAAATGTTAGTACATATAGTACTAAAAGACACTTAATGTAAACTGGGACCAAAAATAGAAACAATGCATATTGCTTATGTTACAGAATATGGACAAAGAGCATGCATCTGTTGGCGGACCTACATTGACATAGTCCTTGCGATCTCTGTAGATATCTGTTCCTGAGATATTAGCCAGGATACTGCAGCGTGGACTGAAGGTACAGATTAGATAAATAGATTATCAAAAGTATAACTGAATAGATTATAGGTGAGAATAGATATATGATAGTGATTTAGAAAAAAAACTAAACCGCATTTCTCTGTCTCCCGGTTTCACAGACAAGGCTTAAAGGGATAGTTCACTTTGAAATTAATTTTTGATATGTTTTAGCTTACCTCAAGGGCATCCAAGATGTAGGTGTCTTTGTTTCCGCAGTAGTTTCAATTTTTATATTTTTAGGTCAAACCGTTCTTGTCTGTCAGTCATAAAATGCAGGTCGATGGTCACTGTCTCAAAACACAAGCACAGAGTCCAAATTAAAACAATTCCCCATCGTCCAAATTAAACAATTCCCCATCGTAAGTACACATTGATGGCCGAAGACACGAAACGAGCGGTTTGTGTGAGAAAACGAACAGTATTTATATCGTTGTTATCTCTTGAACACAGCACACGTCCAAATGATCTGACGGCGCGGGCGGGTATAGATATATACATAGATGTCGGCTACGGTTTCGTTCCAATGAACTGCAGTAGCGAAGGCGACATCTAGTGTATACATCTATACCCGCCCGATGTATACACTAGATGTCGCTTGGCTACGGTTTCGTTCCAATGAACTGCAGTAGCCAAGGCGACATCTATTTATATATCTATACCCGCCCGCGCCGTCAGATCATTTGGACGTATGCTGTGTTCAAGAGATAACAACGATATAAATACTGTTCGTTTTCTCACACAAACCGCTCGTTTCGTGTCTTAGGCCATCAATGTGTACTTACGATTGGGAATGGTTTAATTTGGACGATGGGGAATTGTTTAATTTGGACGACGGGGAATTGTTTTAATTTGGACTCTGTGCTTGTGTTTTGAGACAGTGACCATCGACCTGCATTATATGACTGACAGACAAGAACGGTTTGACCTAAAAATATCAAAATTGAAACTACTGCGGAAAAAAAGACACCTACATCTTGGATGCCCTTGAGGTAAGCTAAAACATACCAAAATTTTATTTCAAAGTGAACTATCCCTTTAAGCTTAGTCCATGCAGACTAAGATGCATGTTTTAACTGAAAGCAACTTGCACTGGCATATATTAAAATATGTCAGTGTCATTGTTTTGTCTCAAAATGCACACCAGTAATGTTTTTTTCTACGGCACATTTATAAAATCAATTTAAATCTCCTAAGGCCTAATCCTGGCTAAATCTAAGCCTTGTCTGTGAAACCAGTCCAATATATACAGTGCTATGCATAAGTTTAGACACCCATGCTAAAGTTGACTAAAAAGAGGAATAAAAAATCATCTTTTGGAAATTGAACTTAATGCCTTAATTTAAAAAATTAGGAAAAATCCAACCTTTAAGGACACCAATTTTCTTTGTGAATGAATAATGTATCGTAAATAAATAAATGTTCTTCCTTAAAATACAGGGTGCATAAGTTTGGACACCCCTATGTTAAATTCCCATAGAGGCAGGCAGATTTTTATTTTTAAGTATTTTTTTTAATTTTTTGTTTAGGATACTATGCATCCTGATAAAGTTCCCTTGGCCTTTGGAATTAAAATAGCCCCACATCATCACATAGCCTTCACCATACCTAGAGATTGGCATGGAGTACTTTCCATAAGATCATCTCTCAATGCAAATCAAACTAGCTATTAGGCTAACTGAAATAAAACCATGCCAATCTCTAGGTATGGTGAAGGCTATGTGATGATGTGGGGCTATTTTAATTCCAAAGGCCAAGGGAACTTTATCAGGATGCATAGTATCCTGGATCCATGAAGTAACTGGCCTTTAAAAATAAAAATCTGCCTGCCTCTATGGGAATTTAACATAGGGGTGTCCAGACTTATGCACCCTGTATTTTAAGGAAGAACATTTATTTATTTACGATGCATTATTCATTCACAAAGAAAATTGGTGTCCTTAAAGGTTGGATTTTTCCTATTTTTTTTAATTAAGGCATTAAGTTCAGTTTCCAAAAGATGATTTTTTATTCCTCTTTTTAGTCAACTTTAGTATGGGTGTCTAAACTTATGCATAGCACTGTATTTAAAGAATCTGTCAACACTTACAACTGAGCCCTGAAGACCACAGTGAGGAGCTCCAGTCCAAGACCAATGGCAAGTCCTATGTCCAGCCCCAGGAATATAGCTGCCAAACAGGTCCCGACCCAAACAATCTGGAGGACAACAACAGAGGGATGCATTACACCGACTACAGAAATCAGATATGCCACTTGACAGTTCACTTCTAAGGTGATTTATTTGGGATGTTATCTCAGATAAAATGCTACAAGTTTAAAAAATGGAATTCTTATTAAGAAGCTCAAATTTGACATCTGTCTATCTGTCTGAAATCCCTTCTTTGCATTTAGAGGGAGAGGTCAAAGGCTCTTACACAGTCAGGGCGGTCTTTCTTCCACAGGTAAGGAACTGTAACCACCTGCATCAACATCCCCTTCAGGTTCACGATCACCACTGCGCCCAACAACGACTGCAGTCACACAACACAACACACAACTACTTCAGACATTAAGCTCAAAGCTTTCTGTTATCAAAGTCAATATGTGCATGTTTAAATGACCTACCTTTGGTAGAGGTTCCAGCAAAAACCCTATCCCCAAGATTACCACCAACACGATAATGGCAGAGAGTAAACCAGCTATCTGAAAAGCACATTTAAAAAAAATTAACTAAAGATGAGGTTTAAAAAGACATTTATAATGTTACAAAAGATTTATATTTCAAATAAGTGCTATTCTTTTGAACTTTATATTCATCAAAGAAAAATACTTTGCAGAACAACTGTTTTTTTAACATTGATAATAATAATAAATGTTTCTTGAGCAGCAATCACAGGAATAAATTCCAATTTTATTATTTTAAATTAGAATAATATTTAACTATTTGACTGTTTTTACTATATTTTTTGATTTAATAAATGCAGCCTTGGTGAGCATAAAAGTCTTTCAGAAACATTAACAAATCTTACCGACCCCAAACATTAGTGTGTGTGTGTGTGTGTGTGTGTGTGTGTGTGTGTGTGTGTGTGTGTGTGTGTGTGTGTGTGTGTGTGTGTGTGTGTGTGTGTGTGTGTGTGTGTGTGTGTGTGTGTGTGTGTGTGTGTGTGTGTGTGTAAAACAAGTGTAGGAATAGGTTATTATATTTATGGCATGGTTTTGTTTATTCAATTATTTACCACATGTCTGAACTCTTTCTGAGCACTAGAGGCCAGTATTTATCTGTGGCTGGAAAACAAATTCCCTAATTGAGATGCCACAGATGCAAAATTACCTTTTTATGTTCCAGCCAGTGAGAAAGGCTTGCAAACAGTTTAACAGAGGTTGAACATCTGATCCTTGGAGCTGTTTACCTGTGTTTTTCCTCCGGTGCTTTCTTGAACTGCACTTCTGGAGAGAGCTGTACTGGCTACCAGAGACTTGAACGATCCTCCAAAGATGTTGCTTGCCCCAAATGCAATGAGTTCCTGCGTGATTTTATGTGTCATTATATGTGTCATTATAGACGTTCTTCCACTGACTGTTTGTCTTCTCACATTTTAGTTACATTTTAATGTGTGATATTAGTCAGGGCTTACTTGATTTCCATCTATAACGTAGTCATGCTTTATAGAATAGACTTTAGCCACTGCAAAAGCCACGGCAAATCCCACAATAGCTATTGGGAAAGCCTCCACTGCTGTCATCTGGAAAATCTGCATGTCTGGAGCCATTGGGGACTCAAACCTGGACAGAAGAAAATGTGTTTTTATTTTTCACCGCTCTGTTAGCTTTGTGTTCTGAAGCATAAACATTTGTTTTTGTTGCTGTATAATACTTATGCAAAAAGAACCTTACATTTAAAAACAATTCAATTTAATTGAACTTTTAAAATGCAACATTTGGAATTTTAGCCCATGTATAAAAACTTTGAGGATATCTAAATTTGACAAGATGAGCTTTTTATACCTATATGCATTTAAAATGTATAGTCTTTCTCTTCCTGGAAAATGGACCAAAAATATTGATGACTCATCCTGCACTATAATTTTTTTGTCCAATCAAATGCACTGTCCCCTCTATTATTATTATTATTATTATTATTAATTTATTTTTTCAAGGGGCCCTTCAGTATGTCCCGCCCACAAAAAAAAAAAAAAAAACTTATTTCATGGTGTCTTAAAATCATGGCTTTATTAGTACTGTTTTAAAATATTATGTAGATTGCGATGCTTACGTGTTTGGAATTTTCCCCACCACATCCACTCCGTGATTATCCCTGAAGTTGAACGCATAGGAGACGCCACAAGCTATGATGGTCTGTTGGGAAAAGTGCTTTTAGCAATTATTTTTTTTTTTTTAAATAACATTTAATATTTGCTTTGAACACAAAAGATTAGGTTTATGGGACTTTTGTGAATTTCGAATTTTCAAGTGAATTATATGCACTTGAGCAAATATTAACTTATACAGTGTTTGGCATGATAGTTTGTTAGATATAAAAATATACTGGTTGATAATCTTTATCATGCCAGATAAAGGAATAACATTAGTAATTCCACTGTCAGGCTACAGAATAGGTAAAGGTGATAAAGGT
The DNA here is from genome assembly GCF_951802725.1 of Rutilus rutilus. Lineage (NCBI taxonomy): Eukaryota > Metazoa > Chordata > Actinopteri > Cypriniformes > Leuciscidae > Rutilus > Rutilus rutilus. Next base: position 14,412,846 of record NC_140212.1, on the reverse strand, counting down.
TCATTCAACTCACCATAATAACTTCTATGGGAATGGGCACAGGTAACTTGGACTTAAATCTGTCGTTGATCTCCTTCACGCCCAACACCATTACCATCACCACAATTGAAGTGACCAGATCATGAATATTTGTGGAGGTGATCTGGGTAAATACACTCTCAAGTGTCTGCAGATAAAACAAGGACACAGATTGTTTTACAGGAGTCATTTTTAACTAACATATAAGTTGACTATAGTGATAGTATAGTGATTTTTTTTTTTTTTATAGAATCTGTACGTCTATGGAAAATCCCCATAAAACATGAAAACTGTGTGTGTGTTTTAACTTTTAACGTTTTAACTAGTATTATCTTTGTATTGTTTGTTGGATTTTAAAAGTGTAGAGATAAAGCTTTTGTTATGCAAGTTAAGCAAAATGATTGTGAGTGTGATGAGCAGGAAAAGTGTCTTATGACCTACATATATAACTGCAAATGGTCCGCTGAAACCCGGCACAGTCAGTCCTAGTACAAACTTGAGCTGAGAAATCAGGATGTGAACAGCAGCTGCGGTGGTGAATCCTGATATCAGAGTATCCGACAGGTACATGACAATGAAGCCCACCTGCAGCAGACCCATACCAAGCTGGAAATAAAGAGAATGAATATAAGCATCGATGCGATTAAAAATTGCTTTTAGGTTTAATAATGAGAGGATGGCTGATGTACCTGGAATAAACCAACTAGGAAAGTGAGGGAGGCAGACACTAAGATCCTCTGTTCATCTTTCGTCAGGCCCTCAAAGGCAGTGATGTTGGCAGGCGGACCCTCATCGGGCACCAATCTGGTAACTACCGCCCCCACCATGAGACTCAATACAGGGAAAGCTCCTGGTGTGAAGAACAACACATAATGGTGAGTATATTTACAGTATATTAAATGTCATCATAGACGGGTCAGAAATGATTGCCTCTTTTTGATATCTGTCTGATTAAAGTCCATCTATGTATTTAGAATGTTTATTAGACAGTGTTATTATTGTTGTTGTATTTTTGTATTTTTTGTGATTTGAGCAAAATGTATGATACAATTGTCGTTCTTTTTGTTGTTTTTTGGGTGATTTGAATATGTTATTGAAACGTAATTTTGACAAATACTTTTGGAGATTTCAGTCTTCCTCCTTTTAAGCTGCACTTAGCAGAAAAAAGCTGGCCAGGGATGGACACAGAGTGAACTGACTTCCCTAAGAGATACTTTGGTTGAGCACAATTGTGCCAAATCTAAATTAGAGGGTACAAAATAATAAAAATGAATGTTGTTATAGCATTATATAAAAAAGGTTTTGCAAGAACTAGACAGATCTTGGGCCCGTTGCATAGACTTAGCCACTATGTTAAGACTTAGGCCCAATCCCAATTCACCCCTTCGCCCTATCCCTCTATCGCAATAAGAATCGGGACACCCTACCCCTAGGCGTGAACGCGCAAAACGGAGGGGTAGGGGCAAGGGGTAGGGCCAAGGGGTGAATTGGGATTGGGCCTTAGGCCTGGTTCCACAGACAGGGCTTAGATTAAGCCAGAATTAGGCCTTTTAAGTAGCTTTTATAAACGTGCCTTAGAAAAAACATTACTGGTGTGCATCCTTAGACAAAACAGTGGCATTTACATATTTTAAGATATGTCAGTGCACGTTGCTTTCGGTTAAAACACCTCAAACATGCATTTTAGTGTGGGACTAGACTTAAGCCTTGTCTGTGAAACTGGGGAATAAACTTAGCCACTATGTTAAGTGTGACTTAAGAACTAGTTTGACCAACTAGTCAGGCAAAAGGTAATCAGCCTAACCTTTCCAATTCAAATTAGTCCCATCTTCCATTTTATGTCTTTTTAAAAAATTTGATGTTGGAAAACAGAAATTAGACGACTAACTTTTAATACTAGTCTAAGCAGTTTATTCATCCGGCCACTGTCATTGACACAATGTTGCTGGTCTCATTCACGTAACCTGCTCACAATAGTACTTACCCACTGAAATGTGTCGTGAGGTGCCCAGGAAAAAATAAAGGATGACTGGGAAAAAAGCAGCATACAATCCATACCAGGTTGAGATGGATGCCAGCAAACTGAAGGCTAGACCTGAGGGGAAAATATTGATAAGTAGGCTATTAAGCAAACCCTGGTAGCATAGTTATATAATATTTATCTGATATGTGGATGCCCTCAGTCAACTATTATCCCTCTTATCAACACCCCGTTTACTAAGTTCAACTTCTCTGTTATGAATTTTTTTTGAAGTGTGTGGATGACATAAGCAAAAGCAGTTCAGATTTTTGTTTGATGGTTAGAAAGGACATGTCAGGCTCTTGATAACATACAGTAATTGAGATGAATTAAAAAAAGCTCTATATACATATCTTAAACACGCTTCCTTTGCTCCTTGTACTTCTTTTCTGGATTATCTTGTAATGACGTTTATCATTTCACCCACGGATCGCAGATAAATGCACTTTTCACTTATTTTGACACATTTCATATCACGTCATATCCCATAAAACAACTGTGTAGACACTCACATCAGTCACAAGCAATCACTAAATCAGTCACAGATCACAGTTCATAAAGATAAACTACATTCTTACGGCCTGATATCATATTTCATCTAATATCATTAATCTATTTTTAGAGCTTATGTTTTGAACGCTCATGTTGAGTAATAAGAGCTTCATAAGATGTTACCTTGTAGGACGGCAACCAGTCCCGTGCTGACGCCAGACACAATGTCATTCAACAGCCATTCTTTGATCGGGTAGATCCTTATCCATCCAATGATAGGCAGCAGAGAAACAGCAGCGTTCTTTGCGCGTTCTGAAGTACAACTAGCAAAACAATATGCAAACACCAAGGGTGTTATTTGTCTTTTTTTTTTTTTGCATGATATTTAATACATGACACAATGTCATTCAAGTTATTAAAAACGATTTTTCTTTACATATTTGTATTTTTCTCACAGCATATAAAGTGCTATTACTCACTAAAAAAGACTCACAGCTATATCTGCTATATTTTGAACATATCCATCTGGAAATGTAGTAATAATAACAACATTCTTTTTTATTAATAATAATAATAATAATAACAACATATTTTAGTAAAGTGTTAATTAAAACAAAAAAGAAAAGAAAAAACCCTAAACCCGTTTTTATACATTTCTCTGCACTGCTTAATAAATGTTCAAAGTTAAGTAGTGTACTTACGTGAGGTACTGTTTAACATGGTCCAGCAATCTCTTGTGTTTCCGATAGACTTTTGCATGTTCGCCTTCAAAGCCGTCTTCTGAGTATAGTGGTCTGTTCACCGCATACTTCTGCGTTGAGGGTCGGAGCATTGTGCGCCCGTAGAGCTGGGGGCAAAAATCCTACTGATCTGTGTGTGGTGACCAAATCAAATCAATTCATGAATATCTGCTCCAGCTCTGGCAACCGTCAAGCTGAATCTGGTTTTATATTGGCAATCATGGAAATGATGTGTAAGATTGAGGTGTTTACACAAACGCACTATGAGTAAACATCAGGCAGCTACACGGTGTGAGTTCATGTGTTTGTTGATGAGTGTATAATAGTAAGTGTGTGTAACATTCACATTTAGCCTGATATCTCTAGGATAGCTGTTTCAAAAATGTCCTCAATTTTAGATGCTTGACTCCTTGTACATGAACATATTCATCATAATTAGGCTTTTTGTCAGCAGTTCTGTTGTCATAATCTACAGTAGGGTTCAGCAGCTCCATCTTTTTTAACATTTAATCCCAGCAATAACAATATCATCAACAAAATCAATAACTTTGTTTGAATTTTTTTTTTTTTTTTTTTTTTTTTTACATCATATATAGTTTTTGCCTTCGATGTATGATTTTTGTCCATGGAATTACCACACTTGAAATTTATTTACTTTATTTTCATCATTTATTTTATTTTATTTTATTTTATCAGAAGAGATTTCTTTTCAAAAACATCCTTACAGACCCCAAACTTTTTAAACAATAGTGTATTTTTGCATTGTTTTAATCCTACCTGTTCTTAGTTCAGTGGAGTATTAAATATTCCCAGTTTGCCGTCCCTGTGTTGCTTCAAAAGTTGAGCTGGTCTATCTGAGATCTTTAAAACCGTGTCCGTTTATAAATTGCTATACTTATCATGTTTGTAATTATTAACAGTTATCAAGATACCTTCTTCACATTGCCAGCCACATCTCCCCTTATCCCTGACCATTGTTCTTTCTGATAACAAACTTGGCAAAAGCCATCCGCTTATCGATTTCTTCCTGTCATCACCTCATATGGCAAAATCTTTTGATACTGCAAATAATTAATATGCAAACTATTCGTTTGTTCTTTTTCTATTGTGTCAAAAAATGTTAATCTAAAAGTCAAAAAATTGTATATCATATATTGATATTGATATATATTTATTTTTATTTATATTAGTTCTGGTCTTGGATGCCGATTGGTCAAAACAGCATTTCAGTCATGCCAAACTAATTGATAATGTATCAGCTATGACACCAAAAACACTAGTTCACTAGTTATTGTGTATATATGCTGCCATCCACAGAGTGGCATTCTGTTATTGTTTACATGTCATATCCTGATGAATTCAGTGCTGAATGAAAGTACAATTTGTACAGTCTGAAGGTTCATTCTTTGAACGGCAAACTTCCTGTTACCTGAAAGGAACTTATGCAAAATCATTCAGAAAAGAATGACAAGTATGACACATAAGCCATTGTAATTGTAATAGTCATTTAGCTTGGGGTTTTATTCTCATGTGATTCTCTGGAAAACATTGCATCATTCTTTTATAAATTCTTTTCATTCTATCCAAATTACTTCCATTTCTGCGTATAATTAGTTCTGTCAGGACCACTACCGTCAAATATGATTGACAATTAGCCTACAGTTTGGATTGGCGGTATGGTTCCGTTCTGGGCGAGAACTCCCTGCGCATCCATACAGCCTAGCATGGATAAGAGCAGGGAGAGCAGCAATAATCCCCCTTGGGGTAAACAGAACAGAACCAACATGAAAATTTGCAAATATATTTAATTCAAGATTTTAAGTACAGCATTATTCGATAATTATTCTGATTCAAGGGGAATCAGAATGTCAAATCCTGACTGGGCGAGAGGAGGAGCTGGGGATGGAGGAGGGTAATTAGCTCCTGAGAAACGCGATAGCTGCTGATAACACTGAAGGAGCTTATATATGTATACGGTGATAGGCGTCGTATTCCTATAGGTAGATGTGGATCAGCTGAGGGTCAGCTGATGCGAGCTTGACTAACGTGACCTGCCAGAACTAACGCTATGCTTGATTGATGTCACATTCATATATTTATCACTATGCTATTTTTGTTGCTTCAATGGTCGGCATTCAGAACCTTTGGATGCGGGTGTCTTGTGTGTGAGTGTACACTAAAAAAATAGTAGTAATTTTAATTAAAAAAGAAAATGCATGAGGTAACACAAAAACCTGTTAACCACCTGTATAAAATTTGAAACACAACACATTTAATTTGATTTAAAGGGATATTTCACCGCTGGAAAGATGAATGTGTATTTAAATTGGGTCATTAATGTAGTAGAAATGTGAAATCATTTTAGAAGTTGGTGCCTTCTAGACTGAGAAAAGCCAGAAAATGTATTTTTGGCTCATGTGGATGAAAGACAACAACTCCCAGAATGCACTTGCTTCGCTGGCCTATGAGGCCACTCACAAGCCACGCCTACCGGTTACAGAGGGCAGTATCGGAAGAAATGATACAACTAGGCTACTAGTCGACTCAAAACTGAAAAGACGCCGTTTTATCGTGAGATCCCATCCCCCTATGGGCGGGTTGAAAACATGCGGAACTAGCTCCTACTACTGGCTGTAGTCTCTCGCCTCTGGACAAAAAAGCCTCCGATGATGCAAAATGATGATTTTTGCATCATCAGAGCTTTTTTTCCAGAGATACAATACAGAAATCTCTCCTCTCAGGGGGACATCAGGGAGGGAAGCACGGTCATTCGGAAATACTACCGGGTTTCTACTGATACAAAGCTTAATGCTAATCGGTGAAGTATCCCTTTAATTATATATACCTAAAGGGGCATAGTGATGGAAAAAATATGAAATGGGAGGAAAAAATATCAATGCTTTTGTGTTCTCTCGCAAAAGTTTTGCGTTCCCTCTAGAAATTTTGCGTTTCCTTGCAAAACATTTGCAAGGTTTCTCAGGGAAAATCAAATGGATTGACTTAAGTTTTCCTACCATCTCATTTTTTTTTGTGTGTAGTGGCTCCGTATTTTTATAAGTAAAACTTAATAGCCTCCTTGAAGTTCCTGTGAGAAGCAAGTAAAGACTTTATATTAAAAGTACCACCTATATTAGTATCAGTATATTAACAAACCAGTTTAAATTGCTCAAATAGGTTGGTACTGCATGTAGGCCATGTTAAGCACACAACGAGGTGAAGAAGAATCCAAAATCATTTTTAATCATATAATCCAAACAAACATGCAGGAGATTTCAGGAGCAAAACAATAGAACACTAACCACATAAAACGCAAAAGATAACTGACAAGAAGAAACTAAAACACAGGGCCTCAACACGCAGGGGTTAACAAGGACACTAAATGAACAACAGGTAAACTAAATCAATATAACTAACTGGCACACACTAGGAAACTAGGTCAACACACAATAACAGGGAAGAGGAACAGAACAGAACCAAAACACAACTTTTACAGGTATATTAACATTATATAATTGAATGACATAATACAGTTAGGAAATACAGTTTGTAAAATACAGTCAACAAAATGTCAAGTTATGGATTAGTTATGTATTGTGTATATGTTTTCATTATTTCTCCAGAAGTAAATATTTGGTCATCATGTCCTAATCAAATTCTGATTGAGAAGATCCAGCCCTTCTCTTACATCTGAACCTGCAGCTTTTATCATCAAATTAGTTTATGCCTCTGTTTTCTTCAGGTCCGGTAGCTTGCATCAGAGCTGGCAGCTCTTTGATATAAGAGGTTTGAGATGTGTCTGCTACACTGAAGACTACATTTTACATGATATTCCCAATGTGAACTCAGGTACAGCCACTTTTTATCAGTAAAATGATATGAGTGAAAAGATGTGCTTGATATCCTGGGTTATATTCCAGCTTGGTGATCTACATTGATACGCTTGTTGACCACACACTCTGCAAGCAGTTAAACAGGAAAAAGAATTTATATATATTTAAATAAAAAAAAAAAAAAAAAAATTGTGAAATGTAATTGCAATTTAAAATAACTATTTTCTATTTTGATATATTTTAAAATGTAATTTATTCCTAATAAATAAAGCTGAATTTTGAGCATCATTACTCCAGTCTTCAGTCACATGATCCTTCAGAAATCATTCTAATATGATGATTTGCTGCTCAAGAAACATTTATTATTATTATCAATGTTTCAAACAGTTGTACTGCTTAATTTTTAATGGGTTCTCTGATGAATAGAAGGTTCAAAAGAACAGCGTTTATTATACATTATAATTGAATTTTCTGTCACTTTAAATCATTTTAATGCATCCTTGTAAAAGCATTATTTCTTTTTTTTAAATCATACAGAATCCAATTTTTTTTAACGTTAGTATATAATACAGATGAATATAATAATGCATGAGACAGTAACATTTACATTAACATCATTTATATATATATATATATATATATATATATATATATATAATACATTTTTATACTTCATATAAATTATATTGAATATACATTTTATGTGTTTGTCCTGTTTTAAATGTCTTTTTTTTTTTTGTCCTTGTATTGTTATCACTACGTTTTCTATGCGTCATCATCACTGAGGGGAAACATTTTTTATCAGTACACTAGATTTTTACAGCATAGACTTTACACCTAGAGCCATACTAATTATCATAGAGATCACTGTGCGATCTTTGTAGATAAGGTGGCAATCCTCACCACAGTAATTAATCAATCTATTTTAACTTTCCCTGACGCCAATGACACACAATACAACATAATTGCATTAACAATTAAATAGTGATACATTTATTAGGAAAGGTGTGTTATTGGCATAGAAGCGAACTTTTGATTCTGTGATTTATGCCTAAATTATGTTTACTTACTGTTAATCTTTTACTGTGCATTCTCATGTTAAGTTGAATTATACTCTAATACTAATATTAAAGATCATAGAGAAGGAGACACTCGATGCGTAAACGTACCTTAGAAAGCCAGAGTCAGTCAGTCAGTGAGTAGTCAGGGATGTGTGCGTTTCAGGCACCCATGTCCTTGGGTGTTTAATGCGCTCAGTTACTGTTACCAAATGTTTAAAGTACACAAAAGACCTCCAGATAGAGCAACACAGGAATGTCAACAGAAATTAAACAAGTGCTTTTTTGTTGAGCTTGTAATTTGTTTCATCTTAGGTAAACAGCAAGGTCTATCTATCGCCTTCTGTGTATGTGTGTGGAAAATTCCGAACATTTTATAGAGATGATGGTCTGGACAGGTCCATTTTTTTTCATGCATCATGTTTAACACTGTTTAGCAAAGTTGGACCTGTGGCATTTAGCCCATATCTGTTTGCTTTGAGGTCAAAATTCACTTTTAGCATTTAAACTTTAATCTTTTTCTTCCAGGAAAATAGACCAACAAAAATTGAGGACTTTTTGTCCAATCAGATGCTCTCTAGAATGAAACTGCCCTTCCCCCAATACCACTTACCCAATACCAATTAGCAAATCATGATTCACACAGTTATGTAAACTAAAGTATGGAAGCTTGTTTCCGCCACAGAATAAAACATTTTAAGAGATAATTGCGACTTTTTATCTCACAATTGCGAGTTTACATCTCGCAATTCTGACTTTATTTCTCACAATTGTGAGATATAAAGTCAGAATTGCGTGAAATAAAGTCGCAATTGCGTGTTATAAAGTCAGAATTGTGAGATATAAAGTCAGAATTGCGTGAAACAAAGTCGCAATTGCGTGTTATAAAGTCAGAATTGCGAGATATAAAGTCAGAATTGCGAGATATAAAGTCAGAATTGCGTGAAATAAAGTCGCAATTGCGTCTTATAAAGTCAGAATTCTGACTTTTTTTCTCGCAATTGCGACTTTATATCACGCAATTCTGACTTTCCTAATACGCAATTGGGAGATATAAAGTCAGAATTGAATGATATAAAGTCGCAATTGCGTGTTATAAAGTCAGAATTGTGAGATAAACTATTCTGAGGTAAAAAAAAAAAAAAAAGTCCGTCTTTTTTTTCCCTTAGAATTGGACTAACAATTGTGAGTTTATATCTCACAATTCTGAGAAAATATGTCAGAATTGCGAGATATAAACTCGCAATTGCGTGTTATAAAGTCAGAATTACGTGAAATAAAGTCACAATTGCGTGTTATAAAGTCAGAATTGCGTGATATAAAGTCGCAATTGCAAGAAAAAAAGTTAGAATTCTGACTTTATAACACGCAATTGTGACTTTATTTCACGTAATTCTGACTTTATATCTCGCAATTCTGACTTTATAACACGCAATTGCGACTTTTTTTCACGCAATTCTGACTTTGTATCTCGCAATTCTGAGAAATGAAGTCAGAATTGCGAGATGTAAACTCGCAATTGTGAGATAAAAAGTCACAATTATCATTTAAATTTTTTTATTTTGTGGCGGAAACAAGCTTCCATACTAAAGGCTATTGGTTCTTTTAAAAAAAAAAAAGAACTGATGAGCCATTCGATATGCTCCACCCCAACCCCCAACTAGAAAATACATCAACACAGGAAAGATTATATTTGACTCGCTCGGTTTTACATTACTCATAATGTGTCACCAAAACCCTCCCCAAAAAAGAGCTTTTTTAAGTATCTGACCACAGTGACATCCCAAGAACAAATCAGGGTTAGCAGACTAATAAAGCACACGGAGACACACTAAAATGTTTTTTCCCAGGTGATTTATTTACAAATATTACATGTTCTTCTGCTTTAAGATTTTCAGTGATCAGTTCTTAACAAGAAATATATGTTTGTTATATCAAAAAGAGATCAAATTCTTCTTCTGCTGTCCATACTGATGAACAGGCCTCCACGGGATGAACATCCTGTATTGTGCTGATTGGCATTTGCCTCAAAAATAAGGCTGTAAAAATGAAAGCACTTAATGTTTTTTTAACTTTGTTATTTTTCTAGTCCTCCCTGGACAAAGGTAAACGTCTCCTGACTCGTTATCAGCAAATGAATAGGAAGATGATGACTGTCTTTCAGTGACTCTGAATACAGGGAGTTTTTTTCTCAGTTTGAAAGTCCATGAATAGCCTAGACGTGGAAGAGAAACACTTGTTTGGTGGGTTGCTGAATTGAGTTATCTGATAATATAAAAGATCTGGGATGCTCACCAAATGTTGGTTGTCATAGGTCTCAATCAGGTCCTCATCTTCAGTAAATGGAAGTGGCTCTTTGTCATCTTGCAACTGTAAAATCTTAACATATATAAACAGTGTCTTCAGAATGGCATATTAACATACTAATCATATTAATTTTACAGTATGTACACTGTGCACTGTATTGGGAATTTCTAGATCCACAGAATACTTTACTACAAATAAGTTTGAGTTTGCAAGATGTATTTTTTTTAAGTGTCTTATGCTCACCAAGGCTGCATTTATCTGATCAAAAATACAGTAATAACTGTAATATTGTGAAATCTTATTAGAATTTAAAATACGTTTTTATTTATATATATATATATATATATATATATTCAAATATAATTTATTCATGAGATTGAAAAGCAACATTTTCTGCAGCTATTACTCTTACTATTATGAGACAATTTACACATAGAACTGCTGTCGAAGAACTACTCTACACTACAGAAAAGTATTGTTGCATTGAGAACACAAAATATTCAGTCTATTCAGTCTCCTCTCAAGCTAAAACGTCAAATTAATGCTATTAATTTTACCTTCTCAGCTAATGGATCCTGCTCATTTCCACTGGAGGTTTCCAGCTGGATGAAAAGAATGGCATCATGGACCGAGAGGAAGAGAAGGTCTCTGGTAACCTCCTCATCAAAGAAGGACAGGGCCTCCATTCTCCTGACAAGCTCACCTGTGACACGAGGACCCTTTAGGTTATTCACTGTTTCCAAACCTGCCATTATCAGGCTGGAGTTTGGCACAGCTTGTATCAACATGTTGTTATAGAGCCAGGCCTTACCATCACAGCCTGCGATATAGACGCTAACCCCAATTCGTATGAATTCCTTTACGACCTGCGAAGATGGGAAATGACGAATTGGCGGCTACTTAAAGGAATACTTACAGCCATAAGGTATTTTAAAGAATGTTTCAAATGTTTTTGTCAATACAATGCGTTTCAAAACAACATTGGACCCCACTGACTTTCATTGTATGGACATTTGTGTTCTGCAGAAGATAGAAAGTCATACAGCTTTGGAAGGATGTGAGGGTTACCCTCAGATTTTGGCTATGCATTATTGAAGTAAAAATGACAGCAAAGAGCAATAAAGATGGCACACCAGTTTGAGGGACTTGGCTGCTACCACGTCCAAGAATGAGACGGCTGAGAAGTCCACGACCAGGCTGTGAATATGGACCCTGGGCACTGACACACCGACGGGCAGCTCAGACCTCCAGTCTACCTGAACCTTCACCTCTGAATCTGGCTGAGACGCCCCCTTCTCCAGCTCAGGACCCTGCTGGTTTTCAAAGGCTTTGTTTTCTACTCCCAGTGAGGCCACTGGTACCAAACCATTCTGTGAAGGACATCAGATATGGGAAAGTCCAGAATGTGGTGTCAATCAGGTCAGTGAAAATAGGCTTTAAATTGCAATGAATTGCTAAAAGTTTTAAACGTACGTGAAACGCACAGTATTGCAAATACTTTGCTGAAAACTGCTGTGCGCAAAGTACCTCTGTAGCTTGTAGTTGTCCTTTTTTAATGAGCTTGTGAATCTTTTTCAAAGCTTTGTTTCTTTTCTTGAACACCCGCACTGCATCAAACCCCACCTGTAAGACTCACAAAAAAAACTTTAAGCGTCAAAGCACACCACAAACCACAAATCATGTCTTATACAGTAGCTCATTTCAGATTTTCTGAATTTAGAATTTGAGCAAAAAGTAAACTTACCTCATCTCTCAACTTTTCTTTGAAGTAATCAATATTTGCAAAATAAATAGGTGATTTGCACTTGAAAATCTTAATCCCAGGAATTTCAGCAATCTGAAAATTTTGGCAAATACCTTGTTATTTTAGATAACCATAAGCATGAGTTGTAGTAAGTAATAAAAACAAATTGAATTTTACATTTTTGTAGTCTTTCATGTTTTTGTAGATATCAGTGTTTGGGACATTTCCAAGGCTGGCACAGGAAGGGCTGAATTAAAACGAGAGAAACCAAGGTCTTATTAAGACTTATGTTACTCTATTATTTCTTATTATTCTCTAATAATTCTTGAACTTTTGTTAAATATTGCAAAACAAGCATTTATATGATGACCTTATTGTTGATGATATTTAAAATCGTAGTTTGAGTTATATCATAAACGTCAAGCTGCACTAATTCAGATGAACAGTTGTCACATTTCTCAAGAAATATACCAAACCCCCTCAGAGAAACAAAATAAAACCAAAAACGGTTGAATTTGCTTTGTCAAATAAAAATTTTAACCTGTTTTTGTACACTGGTTGTGGTTGAGGAGAGACCTCTGGTCCCATTTTAAATCTAAAAAAGTGCGATTACACTTTATTTTAAGGTGTCATTGTTACAGTGTAATTATACAGTACTGTGCAAAAGTCTTAGGCATGTTAATATCCCCTCCCCCCAAAAAATGGTTTTAAGTCAGTTATTTATATATTTTGCTGTAGTGTGTCAGTAGGAAATATCAGTTTACATTTCCAAACATTCTTTTTGTCTTTTTGTCTAATTGCAATAATCCAGTGAGATTTGTGTATGCACAAGGAGTCTGACACCAGCCGGTATGATCTGATCTCACCATCATCGAGTCCGTCTGTGATTACATGAAGAAACAGAAAAAACTGAGACAGACTAAATCCAGAAGAACTGCGGGAACGTCTCCGAGATGCTTGAAGAAACCTTCCTGCAAAGCTACCTGAAAAACTATGCGCAAGTAAACGCAAAGGGTCGTTACACCATATATTGATTTGAATTAGTTAATAGAAGTTAAATCATAAATAAATTCAATTTGTGATTTTTATTTTTGAAAGCATTCTCACTTTACAGCATTTTAACACAAGTGGCAGTACTTTTCACAATACTGTAGCTTTGCTGATAGGTTTCTTCAAGCATCTTGGAGACGTTCCCGCAGTTCTTCTGGATTTAGTCTGTCTCAGTTTTTTCTGTTACTTCATGTAATCACAGACGGACTCGATGATGGTGAGATCAGATCATACCGGCTGTTGTCAGATTCCTTGTGCATACACAAATCTCACTGGATTATTACAATTAATGGCAAAAAGAATGTTTGGAAATGTAAACTGATATTTACATGCCTAAGACTTTTGTACAGTACTGTATATTTAAGTACTGAGTAATATTAAGCAACTACATGTACTTACTATAGGGTTAGATTAGGATTTGATTGAGGGTTAGTTGCATGTAATTATGCATAATGTACTGTTATTACTATGGTAAGTGCATGTAACATATGTAACAAGGACACTGTAAAATAAAGTGTTACCAAAAGTGCTATATAAATGCTTCATTCATTCATTCATTCATTCAGTACATTAATCTCAAACACACTTTAATGTCCTTACAACTTTGCTACTTACAACTGTGTTCTGACCACCACTGTGCCCATCTCAAACACCAGACCAGCCAGCAGGCCCACATCTAAACCCAGCACTATGGAGGCCAGGCAAGTAGCTATCCAGATGAGCTGCAGATGAATGAGGATTCACATGCACTCAACTCTCAACTTTTATACAAATAAACCAAAATGATTCACATGATTCAATTCGTTGATAAATATTATGACCTCAAAACACAATTAACTTAGAGAAACTCTTGTACACAGTCATGCATAACTTAAGTCTTGTGTACTTACACAGTCTGTCCTGTTCTGTCTCCAGAGTACAGGCACTTCAGAGATCTGCATGAACATGCCCTTCAGGTTGGCTACAACAATGGCAGCTAGCACTGACTGCGGGACAGAAAGGGATGATTTGCGTGATGTATTTTGGCTGTATTAAATGTTTTTTGTAGTGAAAGACATTGTGAACTGTTCTTTTTTCTATTAAAACATTAGGTTCCTCTACCACACCTTCTGCAGAGGCTGAAGAAAGGGCCCAAGGGCCAAGATCACTATCATCACCATCAGAGCTGAGATGATACCAGCAACCTGCAACAATGAGAAGGAGAGAACAGTTAAATCTGGGTAGTAGTACTGTATTTACACAAACACACACACACACACACAAATTTTACCTGACTCTTCCCCCCTGTGCTTTCCTGTACTGCAGTCCGTGACAGTGCAGTGCTGGCCACAAAGCTTGATAAACATCCTCCGAAAATGTTGCTGACGCCAAAAGCTATCAGCTCCTAATGGGAATAAAGGTATAGTAAGCCAGATCAGGTGGTTTATTATCAGTCTGTATCAGTTTATTAGAATTAAAAACCAGCAATTTACCTTTACCCTTTGGAACAAAGGAGAAAAAAACAAAAATCCTACATTTGAAGACCAATCACAAATCCGTATGCAAATAAATTTAGGTAAATCTTTGAGGTTTTTGTTTTGTTTACAGTTCTCAAAAAATGTAACTCTGTGCTGCACTGCCGGGTTTAGAAATGATATCAGCCGCTGTTGCAAACTCAAATTTGTTCTATTCTGGCAGGTGAAAGTGACCTTAAAAGGCCAACTCGTTCTTTCTGTCTCTCCCTCATAATTTCTTCATCTGTGGGAGAGTGTTGGGCTGACACTTATTATACTTCACACTCACACAAGCACCCTTGCAAATGTACTTCCCCAGTACTTGTCAGTGGCACATTTCATGAAAGAAACCAACTAAAGCAATAGTTCTCAGCTGGTCTTGACACATTCAAAGCACAAACCATTTAAGTGTTATAATGTACTTTACTTTGTATGACTGTATGGTTCGTTGCATTTTATTATGTGCTTTTAGCATTGTGGACCCACTATCCATCAGCCAAAAGCATATTTGCAATGTCAGAGACACATTCACACACTATTTTTGTATACCTGGTTGCCATCAACTGTGTAATCATGTTTTGCTGCATAGACTTTTGCCACTGAGACTGCAACTGCATAACCAACCACTGCTGTAGAAAAACTAGAGCCCAAAATATTCCCGATAAGTGCTATATTTGGTGGCTGTGCCGGTGCAAACCTGTGGAGAAACAAGCAGACACATAGTCAGTAGTTACTATAGATTCACACAACGGTTTTGTTCACTGTACTTGTACTGTGAGCCTTTGTATTTATGCTGTCGTCTCTGATTTATGTAGGTAGGATGTAATAATAACCGTGTCATGTTATTATTGGACAAGACTTTCAAACTGTCTGTCAGTGTCATTGTTCTGGAGATAACATTTCTGTTGAAAATCTTTACAGGGACAATAATAATAGTATGTCAATATAAAGTGACTGAATGTGCACCCAGCCCTCATCAGGAAGCAGGAAGTGCCACAGGATGTGCTCTTACCCCCTGGGGAGGCTGTGGACAATGCTGGCGCCGTACTGGGACTTCAGGTCCATCACATGAGAGATTGCAGAAGCTATCACTGTCTATCAGATCGAAAGAGTGAGAGGTAATGGCAATCGTTATAAAAAAGAAAAAAAAATCTTAAAATGTCCGAGAATACAGGCTTAGTCTGTGGTTTGAGACTTGTATAGGACAATTGTGGGGAAAACTGTACATACCACAATCACTTCTATGGGAATCGGCAGTGGGATTTTATGCTGAAATTTTGTGTTGATCTCTTTCACAGCCATAACAATGAAGATTGTTAGAAATCCAGCGATCAGGTCTGCAATGTTCGTTTGGTTGATGTTCCTACCTACATCAATAAGAGTCTAGATGTGGAGATTTTTTTTTTTTATAATACAATGTAATAATAATATAATATTAATACTTATTTTTATTTATAATTAATAATAATAATAATAATTATTATTATTATCATCATTAATTAAAATATAATTATATTAAAAAAATTACGTAAATGTTATGTAAATTGCGGAAATGAAACATAGCAAAGCAAAAATTTTATATGGAAAAAAAACAATTGGAAAAAACAAAAATATGTGTATATATATATATATATATATATGCGCAAGTTCTTTAAACTGAGATAGGTGTGTTTGTGATATTATTAAGATATAAAAAATGTAAGAGACTTACATAAGCAAAGGAGAAGAATCCATTATGGTTGTGGGTAGGAACAGACAGGATGGTTTTAATCTGAGATATGAAGACATGAAAGGCAGCAGCAGTGGTGAAGCCGCCTACCAGTGGGTCTGATAGATACCTGACTAGAAAGCCCACCTGCATCAGCCCCATAGCCACCTGAGAATAAGCAAAACACATTTGAGTTGCAGCACACCACCTTGATTTAAAATGATAATACTGCTGTCTGATGCTAGAATACATTTCTACAAAAGTGCAGATTTCTGCCTCCAATATGCTTGAAGTATGCAAGTATACAAATGAAATATTACAATAATGAAATGTGTAAATTGTTTATTTTAGCTGTATCACATTTTTTTATTTTGAATGTTGTGACTTTACCTGGAATAATCCAACCAACATTGTCATAGTACAAGCCACCATGATTCTCTGGGCCTCTCTGGCCTCTACATCCACCTCCATTAATCTTTCATCTGTCACTGTCTCATTCACAGCTGTTATGTTCACTGAACGCAGAAAGTGCTCATCGGGCGCTAAGGTCAAAACTACAGAGCCCACCATCAGACAGGTGACAGGGAATGGACCTAAATGGCGTATAGAGGCAAAAGAGAGAATGACAAGAAAACGTTGCATACTACTCTTACTATTTATTCAGTATGCACATATTCTATATGCATAAAATATGCTTACTACATTTGTATAAATCAGTGCACACTGGTACAGACTACTGTACCAAACTTCTGGTACAGAGGTGTATCTACTTGAACTTCCATTATAAATTAACCAAAAGTAATATTATATACAGTAGGCCTACTGTGCAAAAGTCTTAGGCATGTTAATATCCGATGATCTCATAATATCATGATGATCTGATCTCACCAGCATCGAGTCCGTCTGTGATTACATGAAGAAACAGAAAAAACTGAGACAGACTAAATCCAGAAGAACTGCAGGAACGTCTCCAAGATGCTTGAAGAAACCTTGATATTATGATATACATGATATTAACATGCCTAAGACTTTTGCACAGTACATGTTTTCTTGAATCAATATTTAATTGAATTTCTAACAATTAAGAATTTTTTTTAATGCATTTTTGTAACTGCATGCCATTTTTACAGAATAAAACATGCAATTTATCAAGATCACATAATGTAGTAGTAGCTACTGTGTTAAGCATTTAACGCTACATACCGTAAATGGTAAGTAGTATGCAGTAAGCAGTATAGTAGTATCTTTTATTTGATACCACTTGAAAGATTTATTAATAAAGACATAGACCTACCCACAGAGATGTGTCTGGATGTTCCCAGCACAAAGTATGTGAGAATTGGAAAAAACGCAGAGTAGAGTCCATAGACTGGTGCTACAGAGGCCAGCAATGCATAAGCCACACCTGTTCAACAATAGAAAGCAATTACATCTTTAAAGTAGCATCATTGCAGTATTAAGTTAATATGGTGTTTTTGTTCGCAGAGTCTATCTTACCTTGTAAACAGCACACTAGACCCGTGCTGACTCCAGAGACAACGTCACTGGGTAACCATTGCTTGACTGGGTATTTAGGAAGCCATTCTAGAATTGGCAGAAGCCCCTTTATCTTCTGAACAGCCCATTTATCAGTGCATCTGTGGAAAATTCTATTAATATCACAATGCAGGTGAAAACACTAGATGTGAGTTCCACATTTACTCACCCGCAGGTTCTGCTCAGCCGTTCTCGTAAACTCTGGATCTCTTGGTCTTGTCTCTCATGGACCTGGTCAAAGATGCTGTTTGAGTAGATACGGCGTGACACGAGGTAATCCTTCTCATGAAAACACTCATCCATCATATTGCCTGATTGTTTATCTGTAAATTCTTGTGTGTTGTATCTTATCTGTTAGAGCAAAAAGCAGATTTATTAGATTTCAGATTCATTTGGATTTGCTGAGGGTTATGCATAAATTAGTTTATTGTAGTTTTTCTACCTACCGTCACTTGTTCATTTTTATTTATTTCTTTTTGTAGGATGGCTAATCCAGATAAGCAAACACATAGAGGATCTCGTCTCTCCTGTGTCAGAACAATCTGATCGAACAGACCAAAAGAGCCCTTCTCCCTTTCTCTGGCAGTATTGCCGTGTTCAGTAGACCAGCTCTTCTAGGTCTGCACTAAGATCACTGAACCCATTGACATTAGAAACCCTTCCAGAAATTGGGGAGGGATCCAATCTCCCACTCTGAATGAGGAGGTTTGTGTCCACCAGTCTTTCCCTCACATTTGAGAACCGTAAGTACGAATACAATAGAAAACCTTATCTTGAAGCCTCTTATTCTTAGTCAGTTGCACTATAATATCAAACAGTATTGATGGTAAATGAAACCCCACATTTATTTAAGAGTATCTGAATAAATACATTTCTTGTCCATTGTTGTTTACACCGAAATACCCATTTATATAAGTTGATTACGAAGTCTTACCTGTCAGTTTAGAGTTATGTCAAATTGAAATCCCACAGGCAAGGAAGGGTGCATCTACTGTATGCCAGACATCCACTTAAACATACATATTGTCCATGTCTATGAAGTCGGACTCTCTCAATGGGAGCAGCATCCCCTTTTTTGTGTATTTATAAGCTGAGTTGGGATGTGGGAGGTGTATCAAGGTTAAGCACCAAGAGGAAGCAAAAGGGAATTACATCAGCGGCACACAGCATGCATCCTGCCAAGGTTGACTACCGTAACAGACACACAAGATTGGGAGTCAATCTTGTGTGTCTGTTACGGTAGTAAATGAGTGTGTATTTGTGATAGAAAGGGAGTGAGGGGGTTCTGGGATGTGTCAAAGGCGGGCTGGGTTCTGTGTGGCGGGCAGGGGGGAGTACATATGTACATTTCGACCAGTGCAGATGTGATTGAACACTCAAGAGAGAACAATATGATCTACGCACGACTCGATCTGACCTTCTTAGCCTCCTTAGTTTGTACAGAATGTCTAGATATGGCCCGATCTCTTCTCAGAACATGAGCCAGCTCTTATAGTGTCTGACAATCTGTCAGTAAGCTTGAAATGAGTCAGGTTGATAATATAGGCTCTTTTCATATAGGCATAGTACTTTTTGTAGTTTCTTAGTACACTTGTGACATAATGATGATTACTACAAAAAAAATTAATTCAACTTATCCCTTTTTTTTTTATGTTAAAAGGTTACAGTGAAAACATTACAGTGAGGCACTTAAAATAGAATAAATGGAGACAATTTTTAAAAGATTTAAAAGCATAAATGTGAACCTTGTAATTTTATAAAAGCACTTGTATTAAATCATATAAACTTATGTATTATTTGAGCTGTAAAGATTTTAAAATTATTTTTACAGTCGTTTTAGGGTTTTATAGTTTACAGCATTGCGTTGTCTGTGTCAAAGTTGTACAACTGGATATAACTACACTGAAAAGTGTGATTTATTTGTATATTTCTCTATTGTGTTTTGTTTTTTTCACCATACTAAAATCATTTTAACATGCATATTCTTTACAGTCTTTTTGTGAGTATTTTAACATTTATGGATTTACTTCATTGCCTCTCTATAACCCAGATTTTAGCCTTTTTAAAGAAAATGAGGAACTGAAAATTAATTTTGTGGTAGCCAACATTATGCCACAAATTCAGTCAAATGAGCCGAACTTGTACTGAACCCTTAATATTCCTTTAATGTGACTTGCTTGTTCTATATATATCACGCATTTGGCATGCATGATAAAATGAAGTTGTATTTGTATTTGTTTGTCACCTGATGTCTGTACTTGAGACTTGGAGGAAGTGTCTGAACTATAATTTGACATGTTATTCTATCATGTCTCTCATGTGTTGTACATGTTGATTTAGCAGTTTTCTCTTATACTACCCAAGATCATAGTCTTGAAGAATAAAAAGATCCACTTATAACTGATTTTATTTTTTTTAATTATTGCTTAGATGGAGTTAAGGTGATGATACACAGGGCAACTTTTTGAGCAATGTTGCTGGGCAATGTTGCCATCAACGGGCAACCAAATGAGACACAGGGCCCACGACCTATCTAAATGATCCAGATAGAAATGTATTGCCCATTTCCAATAAGAAAGTGCCCTAGCAACAATTGCTCGGCAAGATTGCCCAGCAACATTGCTCAAAAAGTTGCCCTGTGTATCATCACCTTTAGATGAATGCTTCTTTAACACATTCTCTCTAGTGGTCTTTTAATGTACCATTTTCTCTCTCTTTATCATGCTATAAGATCATGAGTCAAGAGAAATTTTCGAATATTTATGGAATGCGATGAATGAGCCGATATTGCAGAGTAAACTATTTAAGAACTCTCTGTATTAGCTTCTTTAAGTAGCTTTATAAGGCTGAACAAACATGCAGTAGCCTACTAACAGATTCACTCCCACCTGAGCTGCATGAGTGAACCTTGACCAGAGATAGAAGTGCATCCACTCACTACTTTCACACCCACTCAAACGTCGTATGCTGGCAGTGGTGGGGATTTTGTTTTTTGAATCTGTTGACAAAAAAATTAAGAAAATGACTTTGTCAAGATTTTATTCTCCAGAATACTTTTTTTGTCCCCTCACAAATGGATCATTGAATCGTTCACTCAATTGATTCGATGAACAACACTGAGTCAGTCATAATTTGCTACAAATTTACTGAGATTTTGCAGTGTGTAAGCGTCATTTTACTACAGATGACAAAGCAGATATATTTTATTTCGTCTTTCTACTGTGATTTTACACTAGAAAGGAAAAAAAGACAATAACAGCCAAAATAAATTCATAATTTTTAACCAGATTAATCACAATTCTTAATCTCCCTTTCTATCCTGGTTGTGAACTAGATTGATTGACATAGCAAACTGAACGATGCTGATGGAATAATGACTGATTCGTACTTTTCTTTCCTGTTCGGTCTTCCACTAAACTTCATTCAGTAGGCTACAGTTAGCCTTCCTTCACAGCCCACACTCGAATCGTATTTACTTGTGTTATAGTATAGTCTTTGAAGGCAGGGAAGAATTTATTTCAGCGAACGAATAATATATTGAGTCATACGACTCTGTCACGTCTATTAGAGAACGATTTGTTCACTTAAAAGATTCATTCAAACCAAAACACCAGATGCACCATTATTTTTGTTTTTTTCGTTTTATTATAGTTTGACATCGTTCTGACGCAGTGTATAACACATCTCAAACAGCTTCCTAAACTGTTCATTTGTTGGAATCACTATGTTGCGCTTATGGCAGATGTAATTCGTTGCCTTTTAGCCTACTTAAGAATTTAGAGGTTTTGTTTATTGTGGCTCAGTTGCACTTGCGTTTTTACTGGCGGTAGACTGTCCCTCCCACCTGGTGCATTTTACTCGGTACTCAGGTTGTGTTTTAAAATCTAACGAGCTTCCTATTTAGACAGCATTCTAGGCATCATAGACCCGTTTCTAATCCTCCTCATAGCTGTGGTAGGGCTCAAATTGTTGCACGCGCCTGTGTTACCCACAATGCTGCCTAGGTAGGCGGCTCACAAGGTTTTTTAACTACAGCCATACATCTCAGTTCCGCAATTTAAAGCGGTATCTGTCTCAGAATGTGAGCAGGATGTGTCATTACTGGCGTTATGGATCTACAAAGCGAGCTGCTGAAGTCCATCTGGTACGCGTTCACGTCTCTGGATGTAGAGCAGAGCGGAAAAGTGTCCAAGTCGCAACTAAAGGTCAGACCACCTGTGTACCTTTGACTTGACTCGTTTATCAATGTGTTGTTTGCTTTAACTCTATACACGAAAATGGCTACACTGTAAATGTTTTCAACATCTGTGATAGTTAATTCAGTGTCGTATTTTCTTATCAAGAGCTACATAAAAAAGGAACAGCAGTCCAAATAAGTCATGCCATATTATCCATCCATCTCTCTCTCTCTCTCTATCTCTCTCTCTCTTACTCACTCACTCACACACACACACACACACACACACACACACACACACACACACACACACACACTTACCTTTTCTTTTTCTTTCTTTTTTTTCTTTTTTTTTTTTTTACAAATATTAATGTCCCCAAAAAGAGGTTTTGACAGGTTTAGCCCACTTTTGGGTACAAATATGTCCTCAAAATCTGGGTATATATGGATATAGGTACACAAAACACCCTCATGCAGTAATAAATTATCTCAGATAGTCTTAAAGCTTTTTTTCTTTGTGTTATATTTGATTTATTTTTATGGATATTGATGGGGGAATTTAATGGCATCACTGGTCTGTGAGCTTGAAAGTAAATACCAAAGGACGCAGTCAGCATGCAGACAGCTTTGACAGTCTTTCTCGTGTTTAAACATGTCCTGGGTCGGCCCTTTGCTTAAAATCTCAGCATAAACAGACATGTTAGAACTTGGACTGAGAGCATTTTCTGCAAATTTGTTCTTCTTGAGTGTAACACTATTATTGTACGTTATATAAAGGTCAGTTGCAGATGCTGATTGTATGTCATATCAGAACAAGGTCCCATGATCATGTCAATAACTTTTATAACCAACTCATTTCACAGCTGAACAGTGACTAACAGGTCAGGCCTTCAAAGAACTGACTTCACTTTTCTGTGACATTTTTGCAATTACTTCTTCCAAACCAGTTTCTAGGTAATTTAGGGCATGTACTGTATGAAGTCAGTTCCCCTAAAGTTCACATAGATATGCTACAAATTAACATTGAATATTTTCCACTAACAGTTGACCAGAAAGTGTTCAAATGTCTTATTTTAAAAAGTAGATACTGTTGTATATTTTGTAAACATTTTATTCCTAAATATTTTCCTTTAAAATTGTGTTAATGCTGTCTTTCTTTAAAATAAATACCATTCAGTTTGATATTTTATTGAACGCAATTTTTTTTAAGTAGCTACATTCTTTTGGGTCCACTGTAAGATAGCTTAGTAATTTCACATTCACTAGAATAGTGTGTGGTCTTGTTTACCTACTATTGTGGCCACTGGCTGCCACAATGATACAAAATGCGCGTGCGTGCGTGTGTGTATGTGTGTTTGGTTGGGCCCTACGAGGAAAACAGCTTATAAATCATACTTGATGTTTGAATAAAAATGCAGAACGTTTTCTGTGAGGGTTATGTTTAGGGTTAGGGGTTAGAAAATATAATTAGCTCAGTATAAAACCATTACGCCTATGGAGAGTCTACATAATGATATAAAAACAAGTGCGTGTGTGTTTGTGTGTTTCTCCACCAGGTTCTCTCACACAATCTCTATACGGCGCTGAATATTCCTCACGATCCTGTGGCATTAGAGGAGCACTTTAAGGACAATAACAATGGGCCAGTGTCCAACCAGGGCTACATGCCCTACCTCAACAAATACATCCTGGCAAAGGTCTGATAACTCTCCGGAATTACCAAAAATCTAAATTCTTTCTTCATTTCCCTTGTGAAAAAGAAGTACACCTTAGCATACTTTTAAAAAGATATTACTGAAATAATCTACTTTAAAAGAATGTTTCAGGTCAAATGATTGAATGTTATTTACAATAAATTGAAAATGTATTTTATTACATGTACATTAAATGCAATTAGTTGAATTTAGGAATGCTTTTTGACCCAAGGTAGAGCTTTAGAACATTTTTAAATGTAATTTAATAATTCTGTTGACTTTGAAATATGGTTAAAGTGTACTGACAAGCATTTATGGTAAACTAAAAATAATTTAATGTATTTAAATAGATATTTATTATTTAATATATTTGTTATTATACATTTATAATGAAGTTGCAGTTTAGTACATTTAAAATATATTTACTTTAAATGTAATATCAAATAACACACTACAGTTACAATTATAACAAAGTACTTTACATGTACAGTACTTTAACATCAAAAGAAGTGTACTTTAAAGAAAAATTATGAATACATAATAACTTTATTAATTTGACATTATTAGTTTACTTAAGTGTGTTAAGCAATATAGTACACTTAAGTGGCCTTTTATTTCATTAATATTATATCTGCACATACTAATAAACTTTTAAGATTTAAAGAACACTGCAAGTGCACATTCAGTCCAATTCTTTTTCACAAGGGTTTACCTGATCTCATGTTATTTCAAATTCATATGACACTCTTTCTGCGAGGAAACAAACGGAGAGAGTTCGAAGTGTTCAAAAGCCCCTTAAAGTGCAGTACATTCTGTAATATTTCTGCATTTGTGTTCCACAATAATGACAGGATTTTAAATTGAAGGGAAACTATATCTTTAAGAAAAGAGAAAAGCTTATTGCATTTTAATTTAATTGAACACTGAGCGATGTCTGTTGGCGTACAGTGTCAGGTAAAGTTTTCTTGGCTGCTAACACTGCTGTGTTAATTTACAGGCCACAGAGGGGACGTTTAATAAGGAAACCTTTGATGAGCTGTGCTGGACATTGACATCAAAGAAGAACTTCAAGCCCAGCACTCAGCAGCGCCTGTGTTCACAGAGAGACTGCTTCAAACTCTTCTGTCTGTTCAACCTGCTCTCGGAAGACCGTTACCCATTAGTCATCATTCAACCGGAGGTGAGAGTGAAAACAAGAAAGAGGGACAGATAGAGAGATAAGACAAGACATAGCTGCAAATCACCATGCTGAAATGATACACGCATATAACCAGACTCTGGCTGAAAAATATGAATCTAATAATATATAAATCTCCTGTTCACCAAAATAATACATATACCTCCAAACAGACTAACACGTTTAGAGGCTGGATGTTTTGTATGTTGAAATGACACCGCCTAATGGTGGTTCGACTTTGTCCACACTAATAAAATGCCTTGTCTTATGTTTGTGAATGGCAGCAGTTTATGATGCTTAAGTGAGAGCTAAAATAAGTGAAAAATAATATTATTCAGATAGTGTTCGAGTGGTCTGAACTCTGAAGCTACAGTATGGTGTTTCTTTTTTCATATGCATCTGCTTTAAGGAAGGAAGTGACACAAGATTTAAAACTTCAAATAGATGTGGTGGTTTCCTGGTGATAACACTAAAGTAGATTTTTATCAAGAAACCAAATTTGAGGATATGTCGTAACTTTCATTTCATTTGTGTTCTCTCATCTCGTCTCATCATTTGGTTTTCTTCAACATAGAGCTAGCATGGTTTGTTTGAAACCCCTTGAAAATACGTTTTATGTTCCCTCTGTATGGGTGAATCTCATGAAACCAGGAGGAATCGACACCATTGTTACTGTCTTCACATTGTGTACAATCGCTGAGGACTGAGGAAGCCTCCTGAGCTGAAGTTTAGTTATGGTGATGGCCATTTTGTTTCCGACATGCGATGTAAGCGGTAGACCAATCACAACAGACTGGGCCATCTGGCCAATTAGAGCAGAGCAGGCTCACGGAAAGGATGGATTTAGAGAGACTGATTCATCCAACGAGTCGTTTGAGAATCATTGAAAAATGTGGTGATGTGCAATGTATATTATGAGAAAATGAAAGTGTTTTTGACCTTTGGTGCATGTAAACCTGTTGTAGGAGACCTCCAAAACATTATTAGGAACCTTTAAAATAGCTTAAAAGGGGCACTTTAAAATAGGGTTTATTTTCTTTATCCAGATATATAATATATGTGACCGTACATGTTTTTTTTTTGTGAGATTCATCCATGTCCTTAACAGCTCATCTGTAGCTGATGCTAACGTGTGAACTGTGTTAATGCCTCTGTTAATTTAGTTGGAGTACCTGCTGAAGAAAATCTTCTGTACAATGAGTGTGGAGTGGGATGGGACATTATTGGAGGAATTTTTGTCCCAGAATGTTGATCTTCAGGACGGCATGTCAGTGTGGGAGTTCTTGGAACATTTGAGTGCAGGCCAGCTTTTCCATGTTGAGTCTAAGGAGGCCTTCAGTCTCGCTGTGGACGAAGTTTTCATGGAGATGTACCACAACACCATCAAGAAGGTGACTGATGCTTAGCGTGCAGCACACTAGGTTGATGCAGTATTATGAACTGGCATCTAATAATGGGAATCTTAGTAAATTAATGCAATCGTTTAAACAAACATCTGCAAACTACTGATTCTGCCTGATTCTTAGCACTGCAGCATGGTCCTTTACTTCCTGCATTGTGTAACAGATGGTGCAACTATTTACAGTCTATTAGTCACATTCTATCTTTTTCCTATTTTCTTTATCCATCAGGGTTACTTGTTAAAGAAGGGGCACGTTCGCAGGAACTGGCAGGAGCGCTGGTTTGTTTTAAAGCCCAGTAGCCTGACGTACTTTGTCGGAGAGGACCTGAAGGAGAAGAAAGGAGAGATCCTGCTGGAGGAGAGCTGTGTGGTGGAGGTAAATTAGCTAGTGTATTCCACTGTAAAATAAAGGTATCAGAACTTCCTCGTGTCTCATAACTGTCATCACACTCAGAATCTCCCTGATAAAGAAGGGCGACGCTGCCTGTTCTGTGTGAAGACTCACATCAGGACCTATGAGATGAGCGCTTCAAACCTGAAACAGAGAGTTGACTGGGTACAAGGTGAGGAGCCATTATATGCAGCACTGCTGCTTTCTTGTCGAAGTGTCCTGGTTTCTTGAGGGATGATGTCCCGTGTTTTGTAGCCATCCAGACGGTGTTGAGATTGAGGGCCGAGGGTAAGAGCTCTCTACATCAGGAGCTAAAATTGAGCAGGCGCAAGCAGAGAGAAACTCTTCAGAGAAGCCAGAGCAACCAGAGTAACAACAGTGAACCCATAGCAGTTGAGGCTTCGGAGCAGCAGGAGGAAACAGAGAAATTAGAGCAACACATCGAGAGCATCATTCAGGTAACTGATTTAATGTTATCAGATTATTCTTACCACATCTGCAGTTTATAGCATTTTTACTGTGTGCAGTATGCAAATTTTGACATGCCTACATTTCCTAAAATGGGCACTATACAATATACAGAAGCATTGGTTTTCAACCAGGGGGCTTAAACATATTTAAATTAATAGAATTATTTTAATATATTAAAAGTAATTTAAGTCTGATCTAAATTAAAATGCTACACCACAACCATTATTTTATTGAAGAACACAGTTATGGAATACAGAACATAATTCCAAAATGAATCGTGGTAATTTATTTAATGTATTAAATTAAATCGCCACGTTAAATAAATCAATATATCCGTATACAGTTTTGAAAACAAGCAGCTTTGTCATAATTACATCAGAAATACCAAAAATATCTTGGTGTATGTGGAGGGAAGGGGGACCTCCGAATATTGTGGTGGTCATTGGGGTGGGGGTGGTGAAGGCTGAATATAGCACAAGGTGCGAGATGTTGTATCCCACAATGCAATGCATTTGACTTGGCCTTCCATTTCCAGTGTGTGACAAATAATCTGAAAGTAATGATGTGATTCTTGACTTATTGTATGATTGGAGCATTGAAAGATTTGTACACAAAATTAGATTAAATAAACAAAATATCCATATTGGTAACTTGACCGCAGCCGTATAATTAAAAATGCCACGTGATGATCATAAACCATAACCATGCGTGTTCTGTTTCACATACCATTTTTTTTTTTATATTTGGATGTGTACAGTGTGTACTGTGCAGTATTGAGTAAGTTAGTATTTAGTTCCAAACATAGCCTGTTACTTTGTCTTAAAAATTGTTTTTGTTCGCCAGAAACAGAGGGAGGTGGAGGCAAAACATAAAGAGGAAGAGAAGCAAGAGCGAGAGAAACAGCAGACAGTACAGAGAGATCTGGAGAGACAGCTCGAAGAAACTAAAGAGGTGAGATAAAGAGCAAAAAAAAAAACATCCTGTTTTGTTAGTGTTGTCACACTACATCTGCTTCTCATCGCATATTTTAACACATTCATGCACTTGTATCACTGACAAATCCACATTTTCAGCTTCATTACTAAAAATCATTATAGAAATAGTCCTTTAGAAATCATTTTAATATGCTGATTTGCTGCTCAAGAAACATTTCTTATTATTATCAATGTTGATAGTTGTGCTGCTTAATATTTCAGTTTTTTTTATAAATATGTATTTATTTGATATAGCAATCTTTTGTAACATTACACATTTCTTTACTGTTCACTTTTGATTCATTTAATGCATCCTTGTTAAGTAACTCACCCCAAACTTTTGAACGGTAGTGTAAATCAGTCTTCAAGATGCAACATCTTTACAATGTTAGAAACAGTAGTGAATGTTAGAAACAGAAGTTGATGGTGTTGGTGCTTGTGTAGGCCAAGGAGAGGATGACAACTACATTGACTGAGATGGAGAAAGAAGTACAGCAGCAGAAGAAGAGGATCCATGAACTAGAACTCACACAACTTAAACTGGAGGAGGCGCTCGACGCTCAGATTCACGCCCGTTTAGGAGAAGACCAAGTCCGAATGGAACTAGAGAGGTACTGTAAATCTCAAATTATTTCATTTTATTCACACCATCCCCAACACATATGAAGACTGTTGTATTTGGACAAGAAACACACTCTTAATTGTTTTCATTTATACCCGCAGACAGCTTGCAGAGGAGCAGAACGCCCGTTTAGAAGAAGAACGAATCCGACAGGAACTAGAGAGGTGCCGCAAATCTCGAATTATTTCATTTTATTCACATTCCACACCATCGCCAACACATATGGACACTGTTGTATTAGGACAAGAAATACACTCTTAAGTGTTTTCATTTATACCTGTAGGCAGCTTGCGGAGGAGCAGAAGAAACTTGCAGAACTTCTCCTCCTCCAAAGTCAGCTGGAAACTCCTGCTTTTAGGATTCAGGATGACACTCCCACCGCATCACGTCCCATCAATCAGCAACCAGAGGAGAGCAGTCAACACAACACAGAGGTGAGAGACGAGGCACAACTGGAGTTGGTGTGAAGACATAAAGATAGTAAAGGGACAGCGTATTTTGGGTCGGTGAATCAAAAAACCTTTTGTCTTTTGTAGCCTTTTATATGTTGTTCCATTTATAGTGAAAGACAAGAGTTGCGTCCCAAATGACACACTATACACGTATACACTATGTACTCATGCACTATGTACTCAACCATGTAGTGTATGCATTTTATAAGGTTATTTTGTCATTCACTGTCGGAGTCTGATGCCCCTCCCCCTCCGAGACAGTTGAGAATAAAACTTTAATTATTACACTTGGTTGTCACGTACTACGCTACCATTAAAATTTTGGGGTCAATATTAATTTTAAAAGTACTCTCAAGCTCAACAAGGCTGCATTTAATTAAAGGAGAACTCCGGTCAATTTTAACATTGAGCTCATTTTTTTGTACATTTGGAGTGCTGTCAGTACAGAGAACAACGACAAAAATCGGTGTTGCCTACAACGTGTTATCCTCGTTTTAAAATTTGCACCCTGTTGACTTCAATGGGGCAAGTTTTAAACCTGCTTTTAGCCTCTTAACATCCTTGATGTGTCATTACAATTGCACAGGTCATGTGAGTGATTCCTTCGGAGTGAATATTTACATCCTGTTTTCGGTCGAAGTCCACAGTAATCGATTGTCGAGTTCACGCGCATAGGTTTAGTACCTATGATCACGCGCGTGAACTCGACAATCGACTACTGTGGACTTCGACCGAAAACAGGATGTAAATACAGGTATGTGCGCTGGCTGAATAAACATCATTTTTATTCATATCTTTCACATCTACTGCAGTCAGATTCACCCGCGTTCACTCCGAAGGAATCACTCACATGACCTGTGCACTTGTAATGACACATCAAGGATGTTAAGAGGCTAAAAGCAGGTTTAAAACTTGCCCCATTGAAGTCAACAGGGTGCAAATTTTAAAAAGAGGATAACACGTTGTAGGCAACACCGATTTTTGTCGTTGTTCTCTGTCTTGACAGCACTCCAAATGTACAAAAAAATGAGCTCAATGTTAAAATTGACCGGAGTTCTCCTTTAATCAATAATACAGGGAGAATAGAAATATTGTGAACTATTATAACAATTTAAAATAGCCATTTTACTCCAGTCTTTAGTGTCACATGATCCTTCAGAATTCATTCTAATATGCTGATTTGGTGATTAACAAACATTTATTATTATTATTATCAATATTGTATTAGTATTATTTTTGTGGAAAACATAATAAAAAATAAATCAGGATTCTTTGACGAATGGAAAGTTCAGAAAAACAGAATTTATTTGAAACTAATCCACAGTAGTAAAGTAGTAAATAAGTTTCCTTGCTAAATAAAAGTTTTAATGTTTTTCCAAGAAAAGAAAAAAACCTTACCCTAAGCTTTTGAATAGTAGTGCATGTCATCACACCAAATTGGAAATGTACAGAATTGTCAATAAGGTCAATAATTTTGACCAAATTTGGACTTTTTGTTGTATTTTTCCTTTAAACAGGCTGTTTTGCTACTGTATCTTTGTGTGTGAATTGCCTTTTTATGATTGGCTAAAGTCCATGTGCCTGTGCAGTTCACATAGTATTTCAGATCAGGGCAGGTCTGAATGAGCTTCACATAAAGCAAATAGCTTTTATGATTTAACGCAAGGATTGCCTGATTGGACTGCCCCTATTCTAATTACAGCTTGTTTAGTAGTTCATTAACAAATGGCTTTTTTTGTATTAAAGGAGTCACCTATCCATGAATCGACTTCCACTGCAGTACCACCCTGCATCCAGCAACCAGAGGAGAGCAGTCAACACAACACGGAGGTGAGAGATTAGAAAAGTGTAGGACTAACTAAAAAGGGCTATTTGAGGGCTACATGAATGACACCTGAAATCATGTGCTATTATTTTAAGTGTTCAGATTTTGAAACTGTTTCTATACAGAGAGAATTGATGAGTCAGTCTACTTCCACTCAGATGCTGAAGCACTGGACAATTCAGCTCAACCGCCTCATGAAACCCATCGCACCAGGAGGTGAGATACAATCTCACTCAAATATTTTTATGACCCAAAAAGTGTTCGGTTGTCACATAAGAATGAAATAAACAAGATACGTTCTGTTTGATCATATCTGCACAACCATAAATGGCTTTTACAATCATTGTTCTCTATTCCTCTGTTTATTCACAGACAAAGTCGAGCATCTGCCAGTAAAGCCCACCTGTCCCAGACAGGGCCAGGCCCTCACTAGCACAGAGTTCATTACTAAGGTTCAAACAGGCGTCGGTCAAGAAAAAGGAAATGGTTACAGCCCATCACCACCCGAAAAAGAGGAAGAATAGGGTTCCTAAATCTTTGTTCCTACTGTATATGTATAATTTTGTACATGTTTTGTGCAGCAGACTTGCCCTGTGTGTTTGAGTTTGGCTGCAAAAGCACCTCACAGATCATATATGTACATACTGATCAACTTGGTCATTATGTATTAAGTAATATGCACAAAATGAATAGTAAATATAGATTTAGGCAGCAGTCAGCCAGATGCTTTTAATTGTTTAAATCAGCGTTTTTTACTGTCCCATTTCAAGGCTCCCCATTGATAAAGTATTTGAAGCCCCCCATAAACTATATTAAAATTCCAGTATAAACATTCAATAACTGAATGTTCTTTAGTATTTACACTCAATTTAGATTATATTTCTGGTTATTTGTGATGAATATATGATACTAATAGCATTTTTTCTCAGCAATTTCTGCCTAATAAAATATTTAAGAACTTGATATAACTGGGATATTGTATATTCATTATAAAAAGATTGTATTCATCCCTCATACTGAGTTTCCAATACTGTGAAAATCCTGGTTTATAAATAAAAATGAGGGAACAAATTAAAATGAGAAATAGTATGTCATCTTATATCTTGTTTTTTTTTGTTATTTTAGCTTATTTTAATGTTTGTTTTGTCTCGTTTTAAATCACGTTGAGGCCCCCTTGGAAGTTCAGAACCCCTTGCTTTAAATAATAATACACTTCATTCACAATCAATTTAGTGTTTTTGTTACGGTGTGTAACTCTTTGTGTGGTCAGTAGAGGGGGTGCTTGTTCTGTGGCTGTTAACAAACCAAACCAATTAATAGATTTTTTTTTCTTCTCTCTTTTCAGCCCCTGCCTTATAGATCAGGGGACAGGATCCAAAAAGTCTGAGAAGCCAATCAACATAATTTTTGTTTTTAAAATGGACTGACCATGTCTAAACAATTAGGACACCCCCTTTTTGCTTAAAAGTGAAAAGAATCATGCAGTCTATTAATAGATCCGTGGAGGCCAGCAAGAAAGTACAGTTGAGTTTGTGGCTTTGAGGCTTCTGTTGAGAATGAATAATGGTTCTCTCTGTTAGTTTTGGGTGGTCATCAACAGACTGACTGTAAATGATATTTTTGAAAAGTTGTGGCCGTGATTTTTCCAGATACAGATCTTTTCCCCTTATGGTTTGGAGGGTTTCTACCTGTGGGTGTAGAGATTTGAGGTTGTGACGAGAGGAATTGTCAGGTCCAGAGATCAGGAAAAATAAAATGCAATACTTAAGCCTTTGTTTCACTACTTTTGTAATAGTTGGATGTATCCGTCTGCCATTTAACAATTTAATCCGCATATCATCTCATTATGCTCTTTTTTTTTTGCCAAATTTAAAAGGAAGTTCACTGAAAAGTAACTAGCCTTTGTGGAAGCCTTTAATGGAAGTTGCAACAGATATTCTTTTTTTTTGTATTGTGATATACAGAAATTATTCAACATTTATCAGGTTTATTGGCAATTTTTTTTTACTTTCAGCTGTTTGCAATGAACAACTCAAACAAAAGTAATTGAAATAGCTCAACACAACAAATGTTTCAAGTGGTTTCCCCGAATTCATGACTATCACAGACTTCTGCACTCAAAATTACTCAACCCCTTCATGGCAGGCATCTTTAGTACTTAGCAGAACACCCTTTTGCTGTTATGACCTGCTGCAAACGAGATGTATAACCAGAAACCAGCTTCTGGCAGCGTTTCTGAGGTATCTTAGCCCATTCCACATGAGCAATGGCCTCTAGTTCAGTAATATTCTTGGGTTTGTGTGCTTTAACCGCTTCCTTCAAATCCCACCAGAGATTTTCTATGGGGTTCAAGTCAGGTGACTGTGATGGCCACTGTAGAATCTTCCTTGACTTCTTCTGAAACCAAGCCTTGGTGGAATTTGAGGTATACTTGGGATCATTGTCCTGTTGAAAGGTCCAATGGCACCCAAGCTTCAACTTCCTCACTGATGGCATGACGTTTTCTCCTAGGATTTCCTGATACTTCAATGAATCCATCTTGCCTTCCACACGCTGCAGGTTTCCAGTACCAGAGGATGCAAAGCAGCCCCAGAGCATCACCGAGCCCCACCATGTTTAATTGTAGACAGTGTTCTTTTCAGCATATGCTTCATTCTTCTTCCTCCAAGAAGGGCTGATCCATAGGGCTGAAAAATTCCAGTTTTGTTTCATCGCTCCACAGAACAGAATCTCAAAAGTTCTGTGGCTTATTTATTTGGTTTTGAGCAAACTGGAGCCGACTTTTCCTGTGCTTTTGGGTCAGTAGTGGTGTTCTGGCATGGTTTTTCTGAACATGCCTTCTCAGAAATCTGGTTGCAGCCATTGATAGCTTCCTTTTTCTGCCCTGCCCAGGTAGTGTAACCACTGTTCCTTTAACTTTGAACTTGCGAACTATGCTTCCAACGGTGTCTCTAGGAACATTGAGTCCCTTCGCTATCTTTTTGCATCATGTTCCTTGTTTGTGAAGGGCGATGATATCTTGTCTTAACTTTTTGGACCATTCTTTTGACCATTTATCTAACATGCAGTCAAACGTGACACTCAACAAACCTAGCCAGTTCAGATATTACATGTGTTCTAGCTCAAGCACACCTGGTGCAACTGATGAAGCCATTGATTAGTTGCATCAGGTGTGCTTGAGACAACACCTGTCTTGCAGATTTGTGCTGTTGTGAGGGATTCTATTCAGGGGGTTGAATAATTTTGAGACTGCAGAAGTTGAATTTGGGGAAAACACTTTGCAACCTTTGTTGTGTTGAGATATTTCAATTACTTTTGTTTGATTTGTTCAATACAAACAGCAGAAAGTCTGTACATTTTGCCAATAAACCTGATTTGCAATGGGGGTTGAATAATTTCAATTACAACTGTAAATCTAAGTAAAAATGGGTTATCAAAAATGTAAGGTGGGGATTTAGGTTGTTGATTGGATGGGGACAGATCTGAATGCCAGCATGCAGTCGATTGTAAGAAAGGGGCAGGGTTTACACAGATTAAATGATTGGTGAAGTCTTGTATACATCACTAGAGGCCAACTTTCAAACCCAGAAACTGGGGTGGACATTTTTGTTATTTTGTTGAGACAACAGATATTTGAGGTTGTTATTAGGGCCTTAAGGCAGTGCAACTTGTGCCGCATGAGGCCCCGTGGCGAATGGCCTTAGGGGGAAATGGATCCTAATTATACAGTAATCACATCATAGAGCATTATAATGTGTCTCCTGCAAGTCTGTCAATGAAAGCAATACTTCACTGCACCCAGCTGCTTCCCATGAGGAAGTGTTTTATGAGAACCATATTAGAGCAACACACATCCCCACTTCTATAATATTTCTGCAAGCGTTTAGCTGCCGTGCAAAGTGATCATTGATTTAGCACATATTTATCTGCTCAAGGACACCAGATACATTTGGAGTGGTGGAGGGGAACATTTTCGGCTGGCCCTGTAAGCCATTAAGCACAGTAGATGCTTTCAGTTGGCTTCTGTCTCTCATGATCAACGACTCTGTTTTAGGGTCTGGTAGCGGCAATACCCCATTTATGTATTAGCAGCGGGTCCACCCTTAACCCGAGGATATACGTCTGATACACAACCACCTGTAATTATATTCTTCATGCAAGACCAACTTCCTTCAGTGCATTTCCCAGGCCAGAAAAAACACGAGATGAACCACAGAATGGAAAGCCAGTGACCCAAAATACTCTGGCACTTCTGGAGATTCAAAGGGGAACTCGGGCCTTTTGTTGTTTCAGCTGGAACACTTGTCCCCACATCTTGTTTATGAAAAAAAAAAAAAAATGGAACGATTGATGTCAAAGTCCTTTGAACGTTTGATTCAGATGAATGGGTGTCAGATGGCCTGGCTTATAATGGTCCGGATGATCTCATTCTTAAAAGGGGACATCAAGAAAGTTACATCATGTAATAATGTTTAGGCATCATCACAAACATTCGGCCTGCAGATCAGATTCAATCAGCATAACCTTCACATGGTGTTTTTCAGAGGAGCACGAGTGATGGCATAAAATCAGAACTCAAAAAATGTATTTGTACGTCTTTGGATCCATTCTCTAATGCCACAGTTTCATAGTTAATGTGCTGTTTCTTAGCATAGCGATAATATAATTTGAGGGTAATTTTTGCCTGTTCCAGTTATGACGATCCTTTACTGTATGGAATAATGGAAATGATACAGCAATGTCAAAATTGGTATTCATTAAGTGGTCTATTAAATTAACATTCAATGAATTGTAGCAAAAATCTTTGGTAACACTTTATTTTACAGTGTCCTTGTTACATATGTTAGCAACGTATTAACTGTAGTTATAACAGCAAATTAAGCATAATAACATGCAACTAACCTTAAATCTATCTATCTATCTATCTATCTATCTATCTATCTATCTATCTATCTATCTATCTATCTATCTATCTATCTATCTATCTATCTAGCAAAGGCTACTTTCACAGAGACTAAGAGTGTTTCTCAAATACAGTTCAGATGCTCGAATGTTTCTTTCAGCTACAGTTTATAGACTTGAAAAGAAAATGAGCAAAAATTACAAGCAGTATTAGAATATTCACGTCGTAAATTCAATATTTTGCTGTCTTTTATTTTGAAACCTCGTGCAGCCGGTAGGCGGAAGTAAAGGTCTATGTTTACTTGCGCGCGTGTGTGTTGATGGCAGCCTCCAGACAGTGACAGCATGCAGAACATAAACCGCGCGCTGTGTGAAATTGAAATAACCACAGAAAAACTTACAAACACCCATCTTACAACTTTGCAAACTGTGACGAAAGCTTTACGGGATGAGCAGCTCAGGTATCACAAAATGAACAGAAATGTGTGCGTTTAAGTTTGTGTTAGCAGAGAATGTTTGTTGCGTACATTTCTACATGGACTATTGCTTATAATGATATACAAAACACCCTCTTAGTCTCTGTATCATCACCACAGCAACTTGCACATAAACCAGTTTCTAAGACATGCATTAATTGTTTACTGAGTTTGTGCTGGTTTGTTTCAGGAATAGTGTTGACAGGGAGGCTCTTGGAAACCTCTATGCAGTGCTGTCAAGACTTTCTGTGGATGTTCATCATTTGACTGAGGAGATGGATTCACAGGAAGAAGGAGGATCTCTGTGCCATAAACTCACTGCAGAGTGTTTCAGAGCGCACAGAAATGCCTGCGTGCAGTGCACTGCAAACCAGTGCTGTCTGAGGTAGTGTACAGTGGAGTCCAAAAAGTCTGATACTGCTAAAACAGTAATTTTAACTGTAATACTAACTTACATATTTCATTTCAAATTAATCCAGTGGCATAACAATTTGAGTAAAAAGTGAAAATTTAACCACAATGTGATGTCTGGATAATAGTATAATAACAATAATATATTTTATTTATAGATGCCTTTCATGACACTCAGTTATATTATATTGTATTATATTATATTATAAATAAATATATAATATACTCGAGCTGCATGAACTCCAATAGTTTGTGTAATACCTGTGCTGCATCCAAAATCGCATACTTCCCTATATATAGTAGGCGAAAAACAGTATGTGGCAAAAAAAACGATGTCCGAATTCACAGTACTTATAAAAGAGCAGGCAAAAAGTACCCGGATGACCTACTACTTCCGACCAGATTCTGAAGTGTGCGTACGATGGACATTTTACTTTCCCATGAGGCCACGGGAGAGGATTTATCAATGACAGTGAAACGACGCAACTGACACATGAAAATTACAACGTGGCAAATGAAGTATGTCCACACAAATTCTTACTATATAGAACATACTTTTTTAGTGATCATGAAGTAATTACTAATTCAAAATAAGTACCTACTCAAGAGAGTATGCGATTTCAGACCCAGGTTTTCCAGCATGATTTGAACATCTGACCATCTATCCAAAATCACATGATCAGTGCCTCAAATTTGATTAGTGGCATATAAATATTACAGATATTCTTCATTATGTCATAACTGTGATTTGTTTTTGTTTTTTAAATCCTAGGTTTTCTCCAATTTTCAATGTGTTCTCAGGCTTATGGACTCCGTTTATAACATCATAATCGTTATTAGTATTTGAATATGCCTGTGGGTTTTATAGCAAGTAGAAAAACCTTTTTATCTTCACAGAGATCTAGGCTCCATCAAGCTATCTTTTGAGATTTTGGCCAAACTCCTCAAGATTTCGTCAGGAGGTTCGAATGATATTTATGATGGTGGGTTTCAAGTGTTTCAGCTCCATCTAAAAGATCTTCTCAGTGAGATGGAGGGTAACGGGTAGAAAAATCAATGTACTCTCTCTCTCCTTTGGCAGCAATTCGATGTGGTATTCAGTTTCTTGGTAACATTGCTGTTGGAAACCAGCTCTGCAAAGATGACATCTGGGAGCTTGGTTTCCCGCACATCTTTTGGTGAGTTAATTTATGGTCGGATGGCCGCCGATGCATTTCTTATGATGTCAGTTAAACATGTGTTCACTGTTCGTTTAGTGATATATGCCACTGATCCACATGCCACTGTAATCGCTTCTTATCTCCTTCAAGGGACCTTTTGGAGCTCCCAGATGAGAAAGCTGTGTCATACACGTGTATGGTGATCCACACTTGTCTGGATGAACACAAGACAGAGCAGCTAGTTAAAGACACTCAGCAGTTTAAATTGTCCCTGAAGATTATGGACTTGTGCAGGACGTTGCCTGATGTGGACTGGACGTAAGCTGTGTTTTGTTTTAAAATGTTTCCATTGAAACAAATTTGGAACAAGGTCATCTGTCATCTAGATCTATTTCATATCCTGTTTTGGTCATAATTACTCTTCTTACAGGGTCTTTATTGCTACACAACGTTTCCTCAAGTCGTCAGAGCTTATTAAGATGATGTACACTGAAATGACCAATGAAGCAAGGTAAAAACTCTGTTATTCAAATCAATTATTGCATGAAAATGAGATTATTATATCTAGGTCAATGCATCACAATACTGAGATTTAACTCTTGGATGATTTGAGTCAGTATTTATTTATTTACTTATTTAAACTCTTTGTTACAAATTCTAGTGAGCTGCATAACTAGACAACATTTTAGTCAACAGACTGTTCCATATAATAGGCAGCCTTTTAATTATTATTTTTTTTTAAATAACTAAAAGGTAACATCTAATCCTTCATGGATAAGGCAATCCCAGAATGCATTGCGATGAACCCAGCAATGGCAACTAGCAACTATAAAACATCAAAAGAAAAAAGTCACATAACATAATTAAAAATACACTTTTTTTTTTAACACACTTTTGTACTTTCGGTGTACAATTATCTATTAAAAATATTCAAATTAATTACAGGCTAATGAGGTTCCATTTTGGTTAGGATGCTGCCTTAAAAGGTAATTCCCTATATAGACAGCAAGACAGCTCACTCAGACCACACAGTAAAATGGGCCATAAGAATTAATGTATCTTTTTAAATAACATTATAAGCAGGGCTTGACATTAACTTTTTTGCTCACTAGCCACTGTGGCTAATGGTTTTCCAAACTTACTAGCCACTCAGCATTTTCACTGGCCACAATTTTGACATCAATACCATGGGGAAAAACTGCCAGATAGATATTTAATATTATCTCATAATTTGCCAGTTGGTATATTAGGCTGCTGTCACTTTAAGACCTGACACACAGACCCATCATACTGTTACACGTGCATTTTCTTTCTCAACTGTTTGCGTTCACTTAAAACATATGTAAATACTTACCAAGATTAGCATTTTGACATTATTTTGTGTGTATTTGACTGTTTAGGTGCAATAAGCTGTGTAAAAGAACTAAATTTAGTTCTGAGAGGCGACTTTTTGCACGCGCACTTTGGGTGTGAACACAAAATCTGCAGGAATAAGAAAAAATATGCGTAATGCGCGCAATCCCACGCCGAAATTCAAGCCTTGTAGCACCAACAATATTAATCCAGAGTATTAGATATTTAAGTATCGAAAAATCTCTATTTTTGACAATACTACATTGCACTTAGTTTATTAATTCAGATGGCTTTTTAATAGACTAAACTTGAAAGATGTATATATTATATATAAAATTCAACCCGCCAACGTGGCTAGTTGGAGTGATGCCACTGCTGAAATCCACCCGCATTTGACGGGTGTTAATGTCAAGCCCTGATTATGTGTGTTAATGTTTTGTGTATGTAATTGAATGCTAACAGGCTCACACTATTGGACCTGATATTAGCACAGCTTAGTGTTGTTGAGGAGGAGAAGGACTGTTTACTGCCTCTGAGTGTAGCTGAGTTCCTGGCTTCCTGCTTCACTCATCACTGCAGAGCTGTTCTCACGCTGAGCTCTGAATCATCAGATGACCAGGTCGGTTTTGTCTGCTATGCCCATACTGCACCTCTTCATGTTAGTAATGTATGTAATACTAAAGAGTATTGGGATCATATCAGATCACGGTCAATATTATGCATGTTTTTATCAGTAGATATTGGATATTTATTGTCTTGAGATTGGATAGCTTATTGTGGGAGTCTCTTTTTCATTTCATATTGGTACTGATTATTGTTTTTAGCATGTTAAATTGTTTTAGTAGTATAGTATAGATTGTTAATATCTGCCATTAATTGAATAAAGGCCACAACAGTAGTAGTAAACATAATTTAACCCACCATTAAAATTTTTGGGATCAGTAAGATTTTTATTTTAAGAGATTACTGGTAATTTTTTCATTTAGGAAGGGTATATTAAATGTATCAAAAGTGACAGTAAAAAAATACCAAAAATTGTATTTCAAATAACTGATGTTCTTTTGAACTTGTTTCACATAAATTCAGCTTAATTTCAGGAATATATGAAGAGTTCAGATGCAAAAGCTTCTAAGTGCCATTTGAAATTTTCTTCAAGAGTGATCATTTTTATCAAGCTCGTATATTTAAGTTCAGTAATTTCACTTAAATGACAATTAATAGGTAATTTTCATTGCCATTTAAGTGAAATTACTGACCTTAAATATACGAGCTTGATAAAAATGATCATTCTAGAAGAAAATTTCAGATGCCACTTCGAGGCTTTTGCATCTGAACTCTTCATATATATATTGAGAGAGAGAGAGAGAGAGAGAGATATAGATATATAATATATATTGTATTAAAATACAAAACTGTTTTTATATTGTAATAAAATTTTTATGTTTTTATTGTATTTTTTATCAAATAAATACTGCCTAAGAGCTGTAATAAATAAATAAGCATAAGAGACTTTTTCCAAAAACATTACAAAAATCTTATTGACCCCAAACTGTAGTGTACACTTTATAGAAGATATACTAAGCCTAGTATTTGTTTTGCATTTGCAGGCGGCTATGGTCGTCATCAGGCTTTTAGACATCCTTTGTGAGATCACCTCTGACTGCAAAGAGTTTATGGCCCTGCAGGATCACTCTGGCTTTCTGAGCACAACAGTCGGTAAATGCGGAGTACTGGCGTAATGCTTTTGCTTTTGTTGGAGATAAAAATCCTAATGCATTCTTAATGTGAATACACAAGCCTTTGCCATAAAATGAAGATGCAAAATATTTGTTTTGGTACAACTGCATACTCGCTTTAAAAAGTCTCTTGTCTTGAAACGTTGCTGAGCTCACTATCCCTCATACTGTTCGTTTCGCAGATGTGTCTAAACTGAATAATTTACCACACACCCCTATAAGCTTTTCCCACCTTTCACATTTAAAACACAAAGCAGCCATTCCTGTGGGGTGCTGTATGAAACCGACACCTCTGACAGGTCACAGCTCACTGAAGACAGACACAATCTACATTCTTCACAGACTCTCCTGTCATCCGTACAGCTCTGATGTCACACCTTAAGCATGGGAGTTATGCCAGCATGCATTTTTCTCTCTCTCTCTCTCTCTCTCTCTCTCTCTCTCTCTCTCTCTCTCTCTCTCTCTCTCTCTCTCTCTCTCTCTCTCTCTCTCTCTCTCTCTCTCTATTCTTTTATGTAATGTGTAAATTCTCCTTATATCTTCTGTCGTTCCCAGATCTCTTGAAGGATGTCCACTTACTGGGCAAAACCAGTAAAAATGTGTTCACTGCAGCACATGATTTCTGCTTGACGAGGCCAGGGGGCGCCGACACCCACCCTGCCATCAGTTTCAAAGCTCATCTCATTCGGCTCATTGGTAACCTGTGTTACGGCCACATTGTCAACCAGGACAAGGTACTGCACACAATAGTTCCTGGAAGTTATTGTGTATATTTGTGTATGTTTATGGTGTGTGTATGTATGTATGTACGTACGTACGTACGTACGTATGAATATATGTATATATGTGTATGTGTATATATATAATCTTAAAAAGTGTTTATAATACGATTTTTTGAGAGAGGGCTCGAGACTTGTAATTTTTTGCCTGACTCTACCTTGCTTGCAATTCATCAATAAAACAGAACTGATTGATAGGTAAGAAAAACTGAAATAGTCAATGTGATTGCCAAAGGAAGGAAGTATTTAGCAAAAATCTTGGAAATCATCTTTAAAACTTCCCCTCCTGCGATTTCTATGACTCGTTGGAATGTGAAGGAATGTGTTGGCAATGAGTGATGAAACTAACGCCATAGAGCTTGCAGCCAAGTCCAGTAATGCTCTGATCAACGGACGGCACAACCCAGTCGTGGTAAACACATTAACAATACTGTGGTTTAGAGCCTTGCGCGCTGTCCATCAACCCAGGCCTGGGCTTTTTTGTTTGTGGAAGCTCCCTCCTTGAAAACTAATCAGGGGATTAACGCTGGTAGATAAAGGCTTGAGAACCAATCTGAATTTCATGCTTGTATCATCTAATTTCTTCCCCAAATCTCTTTACACTTTGTTCCCCTTCTCCTTTTTTGCTTTTAAATGAATTCCCTTGTAAGCAGCCTCCTGCCATGGAGGGATTTTCATCCTTTCAGGTCTGTCCCCTTCAATCAGCACAGAGGAGAACCTAGTAGCGGCCTTCCTAAATAGGGTCAAAGCACACAACTGAGAGTTCAAAGGTCAAAAAACAATAGCCAGTCTCCCCCAGCCTGCGCCCTCACTTTTTGACCAAAACTTTGCTCAAACCCTCTCCCTTTGCTACTTTCTAATGGGTTGTTCACACAGAACGTGTTTTTTTTGTCGCGTCTCGCACTCGACACAATGTTCTAAAAACGTGATGCTCAAGTTAAAAAAGTTAAACTTTTAATAATCGTGTCCATAGACTATATTACACTCTAGACTTGTTTTGTTTTTTTCAATTTACTGCCTTGCGTGTCACATTCTGTGTGAATGCCCCCTAAAATAGCATCGTCTTTGCTATGGAACCTCGTTAATCTGGACTTTTTGGAGCCTCGTAATATGGACAGCTCAATGTAAAAAGCAGTTCCCCACATGCCACGCAATTGCACTTTTCGCACAAAACACACTTGAGACGAGACCCTCGATTGATTTCAACAGAGTTTACCATTAGCATGTTACTAATGCTAATGGCATGCACAAATATTGGATAAAATAATGAACTTTAATTCAAAAACTGAACTATTGTTATTGGTATGTTGCTATATTTAATTTTAGCGTTTGCTAAAAGGTGTCTTGGGTAGATGTACAGTTGAGGTTTAAACCAGCTTTTGCGTCAGAAGCACCAGTGCCTTAAAATGCTGCCTCTGCAATAGTGTACTACATGTGAGGATAGCCAAACAAAACTAATTCTGTGGCCGAAGCGTACGGTTACATAAGTTTCCCTTCGTTTTATTGCTAGTACTACTTTCTCAATCAAACACCATGATAGTCATTAACAGCAGAAAATTGTCAGGGCTCAATGGCTTGTGTCTCCTCTTTCTTATTCAGTTTTTTTTTTTTAATGAACCAAGGTGGTTAAAGGGCAACCGCTGTAGCTCTTGAGTTACGATACGGACTCAGGGTAATGTACGGTATAGTTATAAACTGCATGTGACGAAAACCAGCGCAAACCCGTATGACTGCGCCAAACCAGAGCTTAACCGCATGGACTTTCCTCCATGGAAAGTAATTGTTTTCTGACCAGTCTGGCTCACGATGCCCCTGTTAAAGACCATTTTCCTTTTCTTTTTTTTATCATTTGTCTCCTATAGGTAAGAGAACTGGACGGTATAGCTCTCATTCTGGACAACTGCAGCATTGACAGCAACAACCCCTGTATCCTTGGTTGTGACTCACTTCACTTGTTTTTTATTCACTCTGTGCTTTTGCGGTGCGTTTAATGAGCGTT
Organism: Rutilus rutilus; assembly: GCF_951802725.1. Taxonomy (NCBI): domain Eukaryota; kingdom Metazoa; phylum Chordata; class Actinopteri; order Cypriniformes; family Leuciscidae; genus Rutilus; species Rutilus rutilus. The sequence continues at coordinate 14,368,849 of NC_140212.1, read as the reverse complement.
TTCTGGTAACATCCGCCGCAAAAAATGCAAAGATATTGCTATCTAAAGTGTGAATAGCATTGTAATAGCCCTTAAATTCCATTACTAATGGAGGTTTTACCACACTATTTGATGTTTGAATGATGGGTGGCTTGTTCAGAGTTGAAAACGCAGTTTAAATGTTATTAGAGAAAAACCAGCGCCTTGCCGAATGGTTTCAAGTCCCTCCACCTAGCAACGTCCCCTGCAGAGAGGTGGAACCATTGAGCTGACTCACGGTCATTTTGTATCCCTCACTCATCAGTTTTCTTGTGTGAAATATCTAGTCATAATAGTTTATGAAGCTAAATGTAGGTATTGCATATATGAGTAATTTTGTGGTGTTGACAGAAGTCAGTTTTATAAATGTGCAACACTTTCTGGAAAACTTGATTGAAATCCTGGGTGGAAAATCACCACTTGAATGAAATGAAGTGACATTTTGTATTTTTATAGTGTTGACCTGCATCCTGCCAACTCTGTTCCATATGAAACGGTTCATTGATAACACGACAATCTGATGTATTGCAGCTGTGTTTCCAAAGGCTCCTTGACTGATGCTGGCGCTGTTGTGTAAAAAAAAAAAAAAAAAAAAAACGCTTTCATTCTCTAGCGATCACTGCCGGTCTGTATTAGAGAAAGCAGGGCACAATGCCAGCTGTTCTTTCACTAGGGGATGAGCCACTAAGCTGAGCTTGTGTCCTCCCGGATGCTGCTTCCTGACTGCTTCAGGAAGTGGTCATTCTTGCTTAATGTTTAGCGTTGTTGCTGGACCTGGTGATGCTAGTTTCACTTCTGGTATGGCCAAAATATTTATAAATGGTTTACCGTAAAATTCACATGGACCTATGCTTATATTTTGTAGGTCTCAGGACCCATATTTTGGTGGTATCACTGTTGTATTGGAAAAGAACAAATTTGATACTGATATATCATGCATCTCTTTCCCTTTGACATTAATTCAGGAGTGATGTGCTATTACTATTCTATGTGATCAGATTTGCATCCCAGTGGCTATAAAACTGGTGAAGAATCTTTGTTGGGACCTGAGCCATATCTAGAGACCAGAAAATCCATGGAGGGTTGGGCTTTTTGGGCTTGAGCCAGTATGAAAGCAATAAGAACACCCCGACAACATATTAAAACTATTAAAAAACACCTTAGAGACCTCATAGCAACATCATGCCCACAGCCCCCTTGCAGAGAGAGTTTGCACGGGAGCGTACCACTTACAATTTTCATCCAAAAGTATAAAATCTAGTTTTTGTTCTTGATTAAATGTTTGATATAATAACTTTCCTTAATTTTCCTGCCAGTCATAAGCCAGTGGGCCGTGTTTGCCATCCGGAACATCCTGGATCACAACCTAGAGAATCAGAAGCTCATACAAAGCCTTCGGAGACAAGGTGTGGCAGATGACACAATGCTCAGGGACATGGGCCTCAGAGTGGAAGAAAGGGATGGCAATCTACTCCTCAGGTCCCTAAAGAAGGACCCATAGTTGATTAAGTGGAGCTGGGAGAATGCTATCCCGGGACGCCCATCCCCACACCCCTTAACTATGCTATATTACACTCTGGAGATGGCTTAAAACGCCCACACTGGGGTCATTAAATATCCAATCAGTAGTTGGGAGCATAAGGGGGTGGTCTGGGCTTTGTGTTCTCCACACAAGAGGAAATCAATCAGAGGAGCTTATCTGAGAGAACTCATGCTGATGTCTGTGATGCATTTAGTGGTCTTTGATTCCAACCCCCCCCCCACCCCCCCAAAGTGGGATTCAAATCCTATGAAACAAGGAGAACCGTGTCTTCCTGGCTTTTCAGCCACTAAAGAGACTCTGGTGACCAACAGGGAGTAGAGGTTAATCCCTAATTCACTGCATTTTATAGAGACCAGGCCGCCTCTTGATCTGTACACATAAAGTTCGCCTCTGAATAGCCGTGAGACTCGGATCCTTCTTTTTGAAAGCTCTCTCAAGTTTTTGTGCTTAAAAATCGGGTTTGTTTACAAAGCCATCCTATTTTAAAAATTCCACTTTTGTCAGGACAAGCTTCACATGTAGTTTGGATGGACATTACGAAATGGTAGGATTGTCTATTTAACACTTTAATTTAGTGCAATTATTGTAGTAAAATAAAAATGACGCAATTATTTGTGTGTACATTCCGTAATATGGTAATTTCTAATCAATGAAGAAATTCCACCCTCATGTTTATGCGAGTCAGTGCAACCTCACCTCCTACTACAAGCAACATGCCTCGACAAACCACGCTTACTGAGAGCATGCAACAGCATGCTAGATCAGTTTTGGGAGAAAAAATTACAACATTTATTTTAACAGGATTTATTCAAAAGATTGGGTTTGGTAATACGTTTTAATGTTTTTGAAAATTAGTCTCTTATGCTCACCAAGGCTGCATTTATTTGATAAAAAATACAGTAAATTATTGCAATTTAAAATGACTATATTGTATTTTTATATATTTAAACATGTAATTTATTCCTGTGATCATGCTCAAAAAACATTTTTTATTAATATATATATGCTAATATAAAAAATGTTTACTGTCAAAATAGATTTTCATTTCTTTATTCATTTAAAAAATGCAGTATTCATTAAAAAATGTTTACCATAAACTTGAATTATTAACAAGTGGATAAATAGGATATACTGTTGTATACACTCACCAGCCACTTTATTAGGTACACCTGTTCAAGTACTATTTAACGCAAATATCTTCAATCTGCTGAAGTTCAAACTGAGCATCAGAATTGGGAAGAAAGTTGATTTAAGTGACTTTGAACATGGCGTGATTGTTGGTACCAGACGGACTGGTCAGAGAATTTCAGAAACTGCTGATTTTCACACGCAACCATCTTTAGTGTTTACAGAGAATGGTCTGAAAAAGAGAAAGTATCCAGTAAGCAGCAGTTCTGCAGGTGAAAATGCCTTGTTGAAGCCAGAGGTCAGAGGAGAATGGCCAGACTGGCCAGCTGATAGAAAGGCAACAGTCACTCAAATAACCACTTGTTACAACCAAGGTATGCAGAAAAGCAACTCTGAACGCACAACACGTAGAACTTTGAAGCAGATGGGCTACAGAAGCAGAAGACACACGGGTGCCACTCCTGTCAACTAAGAACAGGAAACTGATGCTACAAGATGCACGGGCTCTTACGTTTGTAAAAACGTTGCCTGGTCTGATGAGTCTCATTTTCTGCTGCGACATTCATGAAAGCATGGCTCCATTTTGCCTTGTATCAACAGTTCAGGCATCTGGTGGTGGAATGGTGTGTGGGATATTTTCTTGGCAAACTTTGGGCCCCTTAGTAACAATTGAGCATTGTTTAAATGCCACAGCCTACCTGTATATTGTTGCAGACCCTTTATGACCACAGTGTACCCATTTTCTGATGGCTACTTTCAGCAGGATAATGTGCCATATCACAAAGCTCAAACCATCTCAAACTGGTTTCTTGAACATGACAATGAGTTCACTATACTCAAATGGCCTCCACAGTCACCAGATCTCAATCCAATAGAGCACCTTTGGGATGTGGTGGAACGGGAGATTGGCTTGATGGATTTGCAGCCGACAAATCTACAGCAACTGCGTGATGCTATCATGTCAATATGGACCAAAATCTCTGAGGAATGTTTCCAGCACCTTGTTGAATCTATGCCATGAAGAATTAAGGCAGTTCTGAAGGCAAAAGGGGGTCCAACCGGTACTAGCAAGGCGTACCTAATAAAGTGGCCGGTGAGTGTATGTATACATTATTGTAATACATACTCTTCATATTTTACACAGGAAAAAAGCTGCTTTTATATTTTAGGAAGAGGGTCCTTAGATTCTTATTGATTGTGATGTATGTTTATTGTCTAGCCTAATCTACATGGGACACCAGTGCTCAGTTATTTCTCTCTTGGTCCATCCCACACCACTCTATTTTTGCTCTTGTAGCTATCTAGTTCTCGTCCCAAGTGAATCAGACCAGAAGTATTAGCTTGCAGAATCATATCTCGCCCCATCCTGTCCTGGAATGAGCTGAGTGGTCCACACACACACACCCCCGTAGCTTTAATACCCCTCAATGGAGGCCTCTACTCTCCCCACAACACCCTGTTTTTTCTGCCTCATATTTTTTAATGACAAAATGTTTGTGCGAAACAATCGGGTTGACTTTTCTCTCAATCCGGGGTATAGTGTTGGGAGCTTACGCGGTTCCGGTAACCAGCAGTTCAGACAGCTAACAAAACAGGTCCTATTTACTTCTGCTCCGGTGGCTGCCTGCAATGCTTTTCACACACAGGAAAAAGACCAGAGGGGCAGAGAGCATACGGCGGGTGAATGAATGAGCCAGGTCGGATGCCTATTCAAACCCAGGCGGGAGCAGCTCTGCGTCGCTCGGAGATCAGCGTTTCGCAGTATCTACACCACACGACTGCGAGCTACTCCGTGCATCTGGGAAGAAACTTTACCCAGGGTCCAGCGAGTCGATCGAGCAAGAGGATGACATGCGTTTAGCAACATTTTGCTTAGTAATAAGCATGAAATTAAATGAAAACAGTTGAATGTGTTTGATCCAAACTGTTTGATTTATTTATTAATCTAGTGATTTTACTGTACATCTCTTCCAAAAAAAAAAAAAAAAAAAGTATAAATACAACCAGGCTACAAAAAGATGAGATGGTTTCATATCAAACTTGAGAAGGCGATTAAGGGGAGCTAAGGAAAAATAAAAATCATAATAATAAAAAACATTTTACATAATTAAATCAGGACAAAAAAATGTAGATCTCCAATTAAACAATAAAAATATGACAAGGAAAATAGTATTAATAATTACTCTGAATATACCTGACATAAAGTGCCATATTCTCTACATAAAAAAATATATTTTAACAAATTTGCCAGCCATATAACTCGTATAAACAATTTAGATAATAATAAAAAAAAAAAGTTGCTACTCAAAATATTTCCAGTGACCTTTTAACCATTTTCAGATCCATAGCTGTATGGTCCATTGGCTCAGGCGGAATATAACTAGACCTTGTGCACGCCGGACCAGTGATGTGGAATCCCATGTCTCTGGCATTCGTGGGAATGGTCGGTCACTCAAATGGTGGTGGGTCACATTGCAGTTCTATGAAGTATCTGAACCCTCTCTCGCTTATGTTCCCACACATGGTTAGACACACACAAATTTGAAGACAAAACAATGCAGCATACATGGCCAAGTCTTGATCTGACTAAGGAAGCTTCTCTCCGCATAAAAAAAAAAAAAAAGTTTTCCATTTTCATAAAGCCGACAGTATGCGTCACAACCACCAGTGCAGCAATTGCCAACGTATTAACCGAAATGATGGTTTCCCAAGTGTGCAGACCACTTTACTATCGATCAACTGCAAAAGAAATGCAGGGTTAAAGAAGCTCTTTTTACATAAACAATGTCCTGTATTGTTTCGGGTTGAATTTTGGAAGCAACAGATCAGTAGCAATGATATTAGAAGTTCAAACCTCTGTATACCATTATGAGACAACTACAGTATGAACATTTTTCAGTCTTTTTCTCCAAACAGAAGGAAAAAAGGATTTTTTTCAGTGTTCAAACAGATACAGTACAGTGTGACCGAACGTTTTAATCTTTCCAGCGTTTCCAGAGTTGCAGCAAGTCTTTCCTCTTGAGCTCCCATAGGGATTCAACTGGTGGGACATTTTACATGTCTTTTACAAGTTGCCTTCGTAATAAGCTGTCTTTAATCAAAAGAAAAAAAAAGAAAAGCCTTTTGTTGGCAGTTTAGACTGTCCGATTTTGAGTCTATATCAAGTCAGGACAGGCCCCAGGTGACCTTCCTGAAGTCTGAGCATCTGAGAACTACGAAAGCCTTGCACTGCATTTGTAGCGTCCACATGTTTGAATGAAATCACAAAACAGTCGGTCTGAAGTCAGTGCATTTTCCTCTAAAGTTCCAGGATCTTCATTATTCATCCCCATCTCCCTCGGCAATGGCCTTTCTCGCATAAAGACTGCCTGATGTGCAAAACGAAGCCGTGTACATGTTCGACACTTCCATTTTTCTTTCAAACACTTCCTGTTTCTCTCCATAGGCTTCTTTCCTTTCTTTCTCGTCTTTTCAATTCTTCCGCTCGCTCATTTACAGGTGAACACCTCCGTCTTTTCGCTGCAGGTGTTGCACTTAACGAAGCAGCACCACTGGAACTTGCAGTTGCACTGCCAAACGCGCGTGTACTGATGGGTGTTGTGGCCTCGGCCGCAGCACATCAGGTTGCAGCCGTCCGTGTGAGGGGACGTGTGGTTACACAGGCGCCCTCTCGTTCCCGTGCTCCCCGTCGCAGTGTCTTCCTCGCAATAATTGGGTGAACGCTCCAAGTAAACCAAGTCTGTGTCAGTGGGCTTTATGTACCCACGGGACTGCTTGAGGCGCAAGAAGGAGGGTTGGCGAAAACGTGTGGCTCTCACAGCTTCCACCTCAACCGCAGTGTTATAACGCTCCTTAAGTACGTAGCCGATCTCTCTGAATTTCGGCAAAGTCGTCCAGCAGGTTTTTGTGGTGCATGAGCCGGAGACGCCATGACACTTACATTCTAGCTTCATCCTTTCCTCTAGAACCTGCAGCAGTAGAAAAAAAACTGTTACTGTTACTGTTACCTGGCATATGAAGCACAAACCTTCGTTTATCTTTTGATTTCTAAATGAGAGGTAATGTAAATTAAATGTTATTTTATTAATTTTATTTTAACTTTACTATATATATATATAAATAAATCTGTATTTTATTTGCTGGTAAAACTCACATAGTCTTATACAATAGGCATGACTTCATCAGAGGCCTCTGAATCTGTGGTGCGGGTGAATTTGTGCAGCTGACGGGTAAGGGAAATTCTTGACATTTTATTTTGACTGTTTTCAGCAATTTGGACCAAAAGCCATTATTCAATACGTCCTGAGCAATGTCTCAATGTGCGATGCCAGATATATGTCAAAACGGAGAGGAAAAAATATGTTTTAGCCAAATCATACCCTGTAATTTTCTCTACCTTCCGAAGGGCCACATCAAAGAACGAGAGAAATGTCCATAATTCTCAAGTCCCCATTTATGTATATGGTTACATTTGAGTTAAAAGCAGAACTATTTGGCTGTTTGATGTGTTACTGATATGTTCAACAGACAGACGTACGTGATAGTTGACATTTACCCGTTTAGTTCAATGTTAATATTCCCCTTCAGTGAGAGGGATTTGAGATTCAGTAGTAATGTTCCTATGTTTTTTTCCCCACTAACTCTTTAATCCCTCTTTCTAAAAGCAGTGTATCACTATTCATGGTTAAATGAAGTAAATCTCATGAAAACATGACAATTCTTTAATTTAAATATACAGGGGTTGGACACTGAAACTGTAACACCTGGTTTTAGACCACAATAATTTATTATTATGGTGTAGGGCCTCCTTTTGTGGCCCATACAGCATCAATCTGCCTTGGGAATGACAGACACAAGTGGGATTTTGAGCCATTCCTCTTCCAGAACAGTGTCCAGGTCACTATGTGATGCTGGTGGAGGAGAATGATGACTTGCTCCTCCAAACTACTCCAAAGTGGCTCAAAAATATTAAGATCTGGTGACTGTGCAGGCCATAGGAGATGTTCACCTTCACTTTCATGTTCATCAAACCATTCTGTCACAAGTCTTGCAGTGTGTATTTGTGCATTATCATGCTGATACATGGCACCCCCTTCAGGGAACAATGTTTGAACCATTAGGTGCATGTGCACATGGTCTTACAGAATGGTTCGGTAGTCCTTGGCAGTGACGCACCCATTGAGCACAGTAGGGAATGCCATGATATTTCAGCCCAAACCATAACTAATCCACCCCCGTGCTTCACTCTGGGCAGAAACAGTCCGGGTGTCACGCCTCTTTGGGGTTTTTCTCCACACCGTAACTCCCACGGATGTGGGAAAGACAGTAAAGGTGAACTCATCAGATAACAATACATGTTTCACATTGTCCGCAGCCCAAGATCTGTGCTGTTGGCACAAATTAAACTGATATTTGGCATTGGCACGAGTGCTCAAAGGTTTGGCTATAGCAGCCCTTAATATTGACTGTGGAGCTCCTGACAAACAGTTTTGGTGGGAACAGGAAAATTTAATTCTGCAGTGAGTTGGGCAGTTGTGGTTTTATATTTTTTGGATACAATCCGGGTTAGTACCAGGACATCCCTTTCAGAAAGCTTCCTCTTGCGTCAGCAGTTACTCCTGTTGGATGTGGTTCGTCCTACATGGTGGTTTGCCGACATTACCCTGGACACCATAGCACTCGATACACGACAAAGACTTGCGAGCGACTTGCAAAGCCAGCGAGACGCGCACCAACAATTTGTCCTCTTTCGAACTCTGTCTCTTATTATTCTGTGTGGATTGCAATATTTTATGTACAGCTGTGCTGTTGCTCAGCTAATTCAACCTTCCAACTCTGCTCTTACTTATGTAAAATCAGTGAAGATTGACCACCAGGCTGTGCATAAATAGGCATGAAATCTCCAACACTATATTGGCCAGTGTGTCAGTTTCATTGTCCAAACCCTGTATATTTACATATAGTTTATACAACTTGCTTTCTTTCATACCTTTCTTCCTGCTTCGTTATTGTGCAGGTTCATTAGTCTCCTTGCATTTTTTTTAATCTCTCTGGCATCCACGAAGCGTCTGGAGAACTCCACTCCATATTTCAAGTCTGCCGAACAGCCTCCCCATTTCCAGCCCTCCTCCTGGTCGTGATAGCCCTGCTTTTCTCTGTCACAGCCGCAGTGGCTCAGGTTGCCCTGACTACATGCTGCTGTCACAGAGTGGGCAACACCTGCTGCCGTGATGGCGTAGGTAAATGCAGCCTCCTTGCTACCTAGGAAGAAAAGAGTAGAACCTCTGAGATGATTTGACACCACTGACATCCCAAAGTTCATGCTAGTGAGTTTCTTATTGTTTGAGTGCATCTTTGTTTGATTTCCTACTCAACATTGTAGCTACTGCATCTACCAGCAGGGTCTAACTTCCAATGCGAAGCAGACACAACACACCTCACTGTAATTTTATCCCTAAGAAATGATTAACTGGTTCTTGTTTGTTTGATCAGTGATGAAGCTAAACTCTGCTGGGAGGTTAATCTCCAGGAGCAGGATTGAGCGCTCCTGATCTCAAGAATGATGTAAGGAGACTAAACTGACCCCTGCTGGTCGGCCTTTATGAAAAGACCACTGAGGTTAGTAGGAATAGACTGACCGCCACAAAGATCTCTATACTGTTGTCTGTTTGTATGGAGACCATTTTCACATTGATAAACGGCCGAATTTAAGAGTTTTAATTACAAATAAAATGTTGCATTGGTTTTCCCCCATATGGAAGAGTTGGGGCGATTGTTCAACTGGATTTCTGAACTGTTTAGGTCTGTAGCTTATGACTTCACGTAGATCTTTGCATTTATATTTACCTTTCTTAAAACACATTAGTTGCTCATGTTTTAGTGTAAAAAATAGTGTATTTTTTATCGTTCCCATTACATTGTAGATAGTTGCAAAAAAAAAGTTTTTTTACATTTGAGGTTAAGAATGCCTGTTTGCAAATGTAATTTAAAATGCACTATATCCAGACTTTTCATTTTACTCTACTGAAGCATCAAAACAAAACAAGGAATCATTATATATATATATATATATATATATATATAAAAAATTTTTTTTATATATATATATATATATATAAAATTATATATTTATTTATTTATTTAGTTGTTGTTTTTTCCCTAAAAACTTCTTGGTCATCATACATGGATGTCCATTTATTTTGGTCATTCCGTTTGCATTGTACATGGGCTTCATATTGCGAAGAGCTGAAGTATAGTCATTATGCTTATAATTATAATTATAGTCATGGTCTAATTGCCAGACTTCAGATGAAGACTAATCATCAAGTCTGCCAAAAATACCGCAATATAATAGTATTCACCGATTTACATTTACAGTATGCGTGAGAAATAAATATGAAATTGCTGTTGTCCTTTTAAGGATAATATCCCTCATCAAGATATGCTGGCATTGAATCTTGTAAAAGAAGCAGTGATTGCCCTCTCCATCTTACAAAATGGAAAGAGACCATTAGCGTTGTGGTTCTTCTCATAGCTAAAGCCGACGTCCTATAACTTGACTGAGCACAGGATTTTCCTTTATCCAGCCAAGAGCCTGAATCTGAATGTTACAAAGACATTGGATAATTTGACAAGTAATGCGTGCCTGGACCTACTGATGAATTTTAACTACCATTATTGTGATGGATTTTGTGGGAAAACTCAAATCGCATTTCAGTGAAGTCCACAATGGCTATTAAATAACCAACAGTTTATGCTAAATTGCCCAATCGTACATTCGATTTTGAGAGATACGAAATTCAATGGAAAAGAATTCTGAAAGATATGCTTCTTAAATGTTAAAGTCCCCCGTGGTAAAAATCAAGCTTTTAATGTTGTTTATATGTCTATATGGTGTTTTTAATATGCCTTATGAATTTGCACATGGTTTGTCTTAAAGTGCCCCTATTATGCTATTTTAAAGTTTCCTAATGTTGTTTTGGAGTCTCCTACAGCAGTTTTGCATGCATCAAAGGTCAAAAAACTGTTTTATTTTCTCATAATATACATTGCACATCACCACATTTTCAGTGATTCTCAAACGACTCGTCAGATGAATCAATCTCTCTAAATCCATCCTTTCCGCGAGCTACTCTGCTCTGATTGGCCAGACAGCTCACTCTGTTGTGATTGGTCTACCGCATACAGCGCGCGTCGAAAACAAAAACGTGCCATATCAACGTCAGCTCTGCTTGTCCTGAGGCTTTCTACACCGCAAACGAAACACAGTATTTTACCATATCAATCCGAGCGCGAGTCCAATGATGAAACACTGGAAGAACTAGTTATTCAACCCGAACCTCCATCGCAAGGACAACTCGAGCAGGACGTTTCTCAGTGATACACTACTCAGTTTGAGGTACATTATGAGATGTTGCAACTGTAATTCCTCACCATAAGCATTAACAAGTGCCGATTATTTTACTTGTACTTATTTATTTATCGAGTATTATTCTAATTTATTGTGGTGAACATGTGGAAACTGTATCAATAACAGTGCAAATATTAGCCGACTTAGCCGAGTATTTATGTCACATAAACGTTGATAAAACAAATCTTGCTCCATGCTTAATCTTTCCTCAAAGTAGTAAGAACGACAGACAATCTGCATTAATAGACACAGTTTTAGGTAATAGTGGCCCACAACTGATTAGCAGAAGTATTTGAGTAAGACAGTAGTAATGTGAGTTAACCAGTTAGCAGGAGATCTACACAATATAAAGTATTTTGAACACCATCTTTCAAGAGCAAGCATTTTGCAAATCCTGCATTGAACTTCGAGATTTTAGAAGCAGTCGTCAGTAAAATAAAGGAACAGCAAAAGTTTAGGATTATACTGCTGTGGTATTGTGGTAAAGATGAATTTTAAACACTGATTCTTCACATGCTCGTGCTTGGGCAGTGAAAAAACTGGCTTTACCTTCACATTGTAGAGCACAGCGTCTTCTTGACATGATGCTATCCAGTATCCACAGAAATCAGCTGCCAGTTTGAGGTTCAAGTTTTCCCTGGTGTCTGCACGCACAATAAGTGGGCGGGCAATATGCTAATGCATCTTCTTGACGTCACAACGAAACGGCTTATGACTCGTTTGAAAAACGATTCATTCATTGACTCAGAGTCGACTCTTACTTTTGAAAGACAATAACTTTATATACGGTGCACTTTCAGGTTTAAAACTTTGCAGGATGTTTTCATTCACTTAGAGCTATGTTACACACTACATGAAAGGTCATTTTCAAAAATCCGTAATAGGGGCACTTTAAGTCTATACCATTGCTGAGTATTTTCTCCTTAAAACTGCAGTGAATCAAAGACAGTCTCAAAAACGTGGTTTGAAATCGCTGGTGTTTCTGATGTCACAAACTACCTTGTAACCAATCACGTTAACGTATGATCATCAAGGAGTGGATCTCTGAGCTGGTGTGAGTGAGTGGAGGTGGGGCTAATTTGCATATTCATAGAACAGCGTATACTAAATGAAGCAAGGGAGTAGAGTTACATTCAAGCTATTTTAAGGCGTGAATACCTTTTTTTCAAGGGAATTAAATATGTCATTTTGGTGATCAAAGATGAGTTTTAAGGGATAAAATGATTGACTACAGAGGGACTTTAAATATTTTAGTTAATTCGGTTATGCTTTGAGCTGCCAGTAAAAATCAGTGCAGAAAATGTGTAAATAGTCTGCAGATTCCATACAGGTCTCCATAATTGCATATGAGAAACTCTTATAAACTCAAATTTCCTGCTAGAGTTATCCAATAAAATGACTTTTCTTTAGGTCTCACAAAAGCAATTTGCACAGAAGACCAAAAAAAGCTTCATAGGACCCACAAACGCACAGTGTAGAGCTCACCACAACAGAGAAACATACATTTCCTTGAACAAAAGAAATAAGATTATGTTGAGTAGCGCCAACCCAACCCCCAAAAGAGTGATTGTTACCAGGACCATTGGATTAAACACAGCCCCGCACCGCACTCTGACCGTAACAAAACATTTCTGACTGATAGGCAATTTATATGGGGGTGCAATATTAAAAAAACATTACTGTATGTTCTCCTAGTTGAGGTTCTCGCAAAGCCACTGGTGCCATTTGTGTGTGTGACGAATGTTTTGTTGAAAGAGATTTTTTTGAACTTTAACCTCGTTTTGTCTCACTTGATTTTGCAGGGCCACACTCTCATGGAAACAAGTCAGAGCCAAAGCAACAAGCACACACAAGCATAACACCAAAGCACAGCTCACGGGGCTGCACCTACTGACCTACTCTCAGCTCTTGCCCAAAGACGGTCCTCTCGCCAAGGGCAGAGCAGTTCCACCGTCCGTAGCGAAACTGGTACTGGCACTCGTTGATGCCCAGCTGAGCGCCCTCTCCAATGACGATGATGGCATCTGGGCGGCTCTGGCAGATGGCACGCTGTCGGGGGGCCAGGCCGGGAATCTTGTTGCAGATGATGTTCGCACCCAAAGCCACGACTGAAGACAAAGCCCTTCGGAGACCAGACACATTGATGTCAGCATCTGATGTAGACCAGGTATTCAAGAAATGGACAGTTCACCCAAAAATGAAAGTTCTGTCATCATTTACTCACTTCATGTCGTTCCAAACTGTATGACTTTCTTCTGTGGAACACAAAAGAAGATATTTTGGAAAATATATCAGGGCTTTTTTTTTTGTCCTTACATTTAAATCAATGGGTTCCAAATGCTGTTTTAAACCCTGTTGACTTTCATTTAATGAACGTCTTTAAATTATCTTTAGTTTTTTTGTCTCAGGGAAGAGAATACGACATGAGGGTGAGTTAATGATGACAAACTTTTCATGTTTGAGTGAACTATCCATTCATCATTTCATTTTCTCAGTTAGTGGACGGCACAAAACTATTTAAGATTGCTTAGTGTTTTAGAAGATATATTTGCAGGGTTTGTATAGACCCTTCAAATACCCAAACCCTTCTCATGATTTAACTGCACTTTGCCAGGCAATTTCCTCACAGACGTTTCCATATTTTTCAATATGCCACAGGCAACATTTGAAAGATTTGCCTTTAATATAATGAAAGATTTTAAGAGCATCTCATTTAAAACAGAACAACAAACAAATCAGAGTTCATGAATCACAGCTTTTATGGGCAAGCGTGGACCTGGACTTGATTTAAATGAGACAGGGGTCCCACGTAATGTCTAAAAAGTTTAACAGGCCAACCGTACGCAACTCTACAGACAAAGACCATATACAACAATGCGATCACAGGATATACTGCCCAATTTAAGTGAAACTACACACATAACGTGGATTACACTTGTAAATCAAGCCATCTGTTCTGCTATTCTTCAACAAAGATCACCACAAAGTTAGTCAATTGACTAATATTTAACACAGATGAACACAATCCTCAAATATATTGACCTATTTTAATGGATTAAACTGTTCCTGCCACTGTGGAAGATGCTAGGACCAAGGATGACGAAATGAAGTCCTATTTTAGAGCAGACCCAACTGTTCTCGTAACAAGAATATTATTTAATAACATCTGAATACAGAGAAACTTCATTCCCTTCAGTCATTTTTAATGGCATGCAGCATATCTCTTTTATCAAAAGCATTTTTATTTATTTATTTTTACACGTACATAGGTCTGGTCTGAGGAAAATCCATGAAAAAAAAATATTTTAGGCTCTAAATAGTCAATAGGCCACCAAATTAAATGAAGAAAGTTAACTGGGAATCAGAGAACAAAATATGAATTGTAACTCTTTAAATAATAATGACCACTTCTGAAACTGTGACTGGGATATATTTAAAGTACACTTATGATTCACACATTCGGTTTGAAATGTGTGGCTCAGTAATTTCTCCACAGGCTGAACTTTAGCGCAAATAAAAGGTTCAGTCTTTTCCAGCGAGACGCACATCTCACCCTGTTTTTTTTCCAAATGCGGTTTTCCAATTACAAGCATTTGAGATCAGAACATGATGTTGTAATGAGTAAAACATTGTCCTTGAGCTCTCACAGCAAATGAATGAAAGGTAATCTCATCATTTCTGAGTGAATTAACTGGTTTATACTGGCACATGACTAGTACAGCCTATATAACGGAGTGGTATAATGATATAGCTGCAAATAAACAATGTATAATCTTTATTCTAATTTCATCTGCTAATTTGAGTAACTAATTGCTGCCAGAACTTCACTGTAAAATCTGCTTAATTTTAAGTATAGCCTACTGATAAACAGCATAATAATGCAGAAGGTAAACCAGAAGGCACATAATGGATTAAAGTTCATCAAGTATGTTTCGGCAGGGCACAATGTTACACAAACACAAAACACCATCAGTGTAACACACATGACAAATGCAATAAACATAACTACTCATCCATAATGTGCATAACTGATAACAAAAATAATAAACAACTGCTTGAAAGATGATAAAATTTGTAGGAATGTACAGTAGTTTAACTTTTTACTGTAAATTATGCTTAGCCATGCTTTTAATTAAAAACATGTGTAAATTTGCCTAGAAAATTGGTATAAGCAGTAAAATTGCATTGCCTATAGGTTCACCCTATTCAAGATCCCAGAAAATGGTTTCTGATACACGGGATGTTTTATAAATATCATAACTCCAATATAATGATCCAATCAGCAGCATTGTTCTTCAAGCACACTTTCCTTTGAACTATCAGTGACTCAGATGCAATTAAAACACAAGCATGCTCAGTCTCTTCGTGTAACACAGCAGGTGCACTAAATAATGCCAATTCCAACACATGTGGAAATCATGATTGTTTGCCCTCTTAAAATTCATATGACCGTCTAATTTTGCAATGCAATAACGACAGACCTCTTTAACTTCTCTTTAACTGTCCCCAGCTGTTGACTGCGTTGCCACAGGATCTTAAAGGTGAGAATAAAAAAAAAAAAATCAGTTGTTCAAACCTACAGGTAGCTGCCGCTGGTGAGGATGAGGAAGATCTGGGGGTAGTAGACTGACAGCAATGCACCGCAGGATGAGATGCTGCGCATGGTGACATTGAAGAGAGCGCGTGGAGAAAGCGAACTTCTGAAGTTTTGTCGTGACGTTACGCTGCTGCTGCTGCTGCTGCTCGGCGCGCCGCGGTCCGTGCGTGAGCTGCGGGCGCGGAGACACGATCCGTCATCTCCTGCGCGATAGGGGCTAATTCAGACTGAGTGTGCTCCCCGCCGCGGGCTGACGGCTGATTTTAGGGATTTCGGGTCTTGTGTCGGTGCTTTGCCATTGGCAGAGGGGGGGACACTCCAGTCCGCCCACCTTTACGGGCACGGTTGAGTGACATCTCCGCCTTTTTGTGATATATTGCGCTTAATTTCGAAGAGATCGATGAGACATGCGCAGGAATCTGATTTGAAACCATTTCTTTTAATAATATTAATAATAATAAATAATAATAAAATTCACTCGGGCTATTGGGGAGACCTTGTTTAAATCTTGTAAGAAAGTGAAAACTCAGGGTTCATATAGTGTGTTCCTCTTTGGCAGACAACAATTCCATTCAGTAAATGGTGCATGCAGCTTCTCTCATCGCTTTTGATGGCAGGCATGGGTCACCAGTAGAAGCTATGGGTGCGAATTTATGAGGGAGTTTGAAAAGGTCTGATCCTAATTAAGACTTGTACCTTCTCAACTTGAAACCAACATTAAAAAAATTTAAAATAAACATTTCAACAAATAAAGTCGCGTTTGGCTGAGGCGGTAACCATAGCAACAGAAGGTCGCTCGAGCGCTTTCCGTTAGGATTCGAGAGTCGGACGGTATATCGACAAAACATAAGTATGTGATTTATTTATCACTTTATAACACAGTTATCTACCTATCACATTAAGTGTTTGATGATAAGTGGTTAAGACATTGCAAATGACGCCAAAACAGTTGCATAGACGGAACCGACTGACTAGAAATTACATTAATATCGACGACTCCCCCCACAGTTGAAGATTTTGCTGACTGTATAACGTTAACTTACAAATAACCAATTATCTGATATGTTGATACGGACTCTTTTGGAAAAGCCAGCTTAAGATGGTATGGATTCTAGCTGATCTAAGATGTTCATTAGCTGGCCATTAAGTAGCTAGTTGACTACTTGTGTTGCAAAGAAACATCTTGACTAACTTTAGTTGTTGTTGGTCCAATATTGTTTACCAGCAAAAGAAGATATTTTGAAAGCCAATGCTGTTCAAGCAACATTGGACCCCTCAGATATTCAGTGTTGTCTTTTGTGTTCCACAGAACAAAAAAAGTCATAAAGGTTTGGAACGATATGAAGGTAAGTGATGACAGAATTGTCCATTTTGGGTGGACTAACCATTTAATAACTATATATCATGGCAAAAAAAAAAAAAATCTCTTTCGCTTAATACCATTCCTTCTTTTAATTGATGTATCCTCAAACAACTTTCCTTTCACATACAACCAAACTTTCAGATCTTGCAAACGACTCAAGTCAATAATTCATTCAAAAAGATTTCGACTCCCATGCATACACCATTCTGAATGAAATCCTGCTCCCTCTAGTGGTAGGTGGTAAAAGTGCGTTGTCCTCTCATGTCGCAGACAACCTAATAAGTAGAGGAGCTTTCCTGTAATCGGTCCTGTGCAAAAAAAAAAGAAGGTATATACATAAATACATCTAGAAGGCATGTCAAAAACAACACATGCTTTCTGTCATAATGGGAAACATCAGCAAGTCAAAATCTGTTGGGTGATGGGAGCTGATTGATGAAGGAAAGCAAACAAATGTACTATTCCTTGTAAAGATGCTCTCTGCAAACAAGAGCTTGTTTGCTCTAAGGCAGGAAAGATTGGACAGAACAGAAGGTGGAGAATTAGCTGTGCAGTATCATAAGCTTCAAAGGGTGGACATGTTTATGAGTCTGTTTCTTTCGCTAGTGCAGAGATCAAAGTGCACAGCCTATTCAGATTTCCTGCTTCTGTTTGTGTTTGATGGTTGCAGTGGAGCTCAGGTTTTGCTAATGGGATGGAAACTTTCAGAATGCTGCACAGTTTAGACTTCATTCATATTATTAATCTGGCATCAGTTACCATCATGTATGTCGCTTTGGATTTCAGTCCTGAAACGAACAGTGCGATATAGATGCGGTTGACCTTTTTGATGATTTGCAAGACCTTGTTATGCGTGTTTGTTTAGGTACAACCTCCAGCTTAGGCATCCTTTGAGTCTGACATTGTTTGATGAAACAAATGTGGCTATTTGGGGAAATTGATGTTGGAGACGATGCATTTTAAGAATACAACTCCATTTGACTACCTGTGTAAAATCGTCATGAGTAGCACAGTTTGCACTTGAAACATCCTATTTGCCCTTTTAAAGGTAATGGTAATCCTTTCTTGATAATATATTAAGGCTTTTTTTCCAGCTATGTCCATGTACTAGCCAAAATAATGGTCGACATCCTGTGCAGATAATTGAAATATTCTATTCAAACCCATGTTAGGCCACTTGTAAGGGCCATTTCCCTATACAAATTTGCAGCCAAGAGAAAATTTTGGGTGCTATTCTCTTAGACCAGTGAAAAATATAAATAAATTCAAAGAGAATGGAAGGGAGGAACCAAAAGGGAAGAAAAAAAATCCCATCAGATGCTTTTGTAAGCATTTTGACCACAGAGCTCTCTTGCCAAAACTGCACTTTAGCTGTGTTCTCATAGTTTGGATGGTTACACAATGGAATCTGTTTCTTTTCATTTACTTCATCAAGATTGTAGGGGAAAAGAGGACAATTTTCCTTGTCTTGGGGGAATATCTTTGTCTCATTGCATTTCGTCAGTGACCGTTTGCTTGAGACCCCCTTAAAAAATGCCAGGAGAGACGGAAAAGGCTTGTTTAGCACTTTTGTTCTGTACTACAAGGAATGGAAAGTGGACATCAATACACCCCACCTCCCTTCAGGGCTGTTGGGTTTCAGTTCTTCATCTACAATTACTTTCTGCATAGTTTTTTTTCTCTCTCTCTCTGTTGCACCCTGTGACATCTCTGAGTCCAAGTGCGTGCGATCAACAAGTTGGTAAATCGCAGTTGAATTTGATCACATGATTATGATGCTCGGCTAAATCCCCAGAGCTGACAAAAGAAAATTATAAACACGTGTTTAGAGATATGTTTTAGAGCCATGTATTCCAAATTATAGCGAAAGAAGAAAAAAAATGCATATTTTCATTGATGTGTTGCTTATAAACGTCTGTGTAAATCACACGATTTCCTGTAAGTTATTCCAGAATTTTATCTTTTTTTTTTTTTTATTATTCTCTCTCACTCAAAACATAAACCAGATGCTGGTACGTGTACCCACAAACAGATGCCGAAACAGCTGGAGTAGTGACAGTGTAGTTTAATATTTACTTACTGTCAGCATATTGTGTTCCTTTCATTAAGTAAAAAAATAAACTGCTTTATTTTTGGTTATAGATTTTAGAAGAGTCTCCAAATTGTTCCAAAATTACAATTTTAAAAAGTGTTTTTTTTTTTTTTATTCATTTGCTTGGAAAAGTTACCTTAAAAAATAAACTATTTTTACAGCAGTGCGGATTAAATGAAAGTGCAATATTCAAACGTACCAGTAGAGGGAGGCAGAGCTCCACAAAATAATCCCTATCCACTACTGGTTTTCAGACCAGGCTTCCACTCATCAGTGGTGTAAGGGTATCCACTGCTTGTCCCCTATCACAGGAAAAACTCCCCACTTTAGGTTTCGCATAGGCGTAACCTACCCAGCTCCCCCCACATCCTCTGGTCAGAGCAGTTTCTATGAAACTCCACAAGGGGGCTCTACTCGGATTGCCTATTTCCAAAAGACGAAGAACTGTTCTGCCGCCCAGAATGAGAACTGCACCTCACTGCTTCCGCCATCTTGTATCCCGCCCTCCAAAGTATAAACTTATACACTGTCGATTAAAGCTGATTCAAGGCTGCCTGGCTCTGACCCAAAGCCCGCCATTTTTTAGAATGGGTCAGAAAAATCACATTGCATGAGGCGTTCAAACGGCTTTTATTGTCTACAAATGTGGCAAGATCTTGTCATTTTTATGGTGTAGTTACATTTTATATAATAAACCATAATTTGAGAATAAGTTTGGCAAAGGATGTTGTAATACTGTGTCATTAAAATGCTATTAATGATATATAGCACTACATTTTGTGGTAGCGGTGCATATAAAAGTAATTGCTGAAAAACCTTTGGTTTAAGGGTCAAAGGGCAGTAAAAGTTTGACCTTGGATGTTTCTGGAATGGATGTCCTTATTATTCACAGCAAAAGATAAATAAATATATGAGATAAACTAAATACTTCCGAAAGAACACGAGATCTAGAAAGACAGCTACATCTATAATCTTTCATGGCCTTTTTTTCTATCTCACTGTATTAGTGTTGACCTGGTTGATGGGGTCTGTGTGTAATCACACGGGTGGACTGAAAGGTCACGCAAATGGCTAATTGACTACTAATGAAAGTTCTTTCCCGATTCCACAGTGCATGTGCTTGTGAATGTAGGATGAGGTAGAAAAAAGCCACAGGTCAATGCAGAGAATGAGAGCAGGGGATGGAGAGAGAAGGAAAACTGGAGAGATTGTAATGGGTAAAAAAAAAAGAAGGCTTGTCTTTTTGGTACCCATGTGATGAATGCCTGTTGGGACAACAGATGTGTGGTGATGTCATTTAGTGTGTGTGTGTGTGTGAGCGTACGGGGAGGAGCGATAGCAAAGTGCACTCAATTCTCTGGTCTGTAGTGAAATTTTCAATCGTTCCTGTTGAAAAGAGACATAAATTTGCTGGTCCAAGCTGGTTTATGTTGATCTGGAGTTAAATCTTAATCGAGAAGCCTGATGGAGATACCAGCATCCAAAACATAACAGTATTTTAACCTTGTTTTAGTTGCTGTCCTCCGTGGTTTTCTGGGGTTTAAGGTCTCCACTTGAGATTAAGCACTACAGGGGTCTTATTTTTGAAAGAGTTTAGGGCATCTTTAAGGCCTTTTACCTTTCTGCACCCACCGCCCAGCCACCTTGCACAAAACCTCACTATAATGGTGTCACTGAGCTAAAGGTTTCTGATTTAATTGTGGTTGCAATGTTAAACTTTTGCCTGTC
Organism: Rutilus rutilus; assembly: GCF_951802725.1. Lineage (NCBI taxonomy): Eukaryota > Metazoa > Chordata > Actinopteri > Cypriniformes > Leuciscidae > Rutilus > Rutilus rutilus. The sequence goes on along the minus strand of NC_140212.1, from coordinate 14,347,970 downwards.
TTCTGACTCTCTTTGAGAGGCATAAGAAGTCAATTGTTCTTGCGGTATGCCGTGACAATAGCTGTTTGTCATCATGTGGAGCCAGAGAGAGATGGGGCAGCACACACAGTAACCTCACTACACCGTGCTAGGCTTTCCAGGCAGGGTTACGCCAAGGTCAGAGTACTCTCGATCACACCATGTTGTGCGCCAATTACGCCAATAAGATCACCTTTTTCTCATTGACAATTTTAACCCATTCACATATTCAGTTCCTCCTATTTGATAATTGCAAGGTATTTCTGCTGACTAAAAAGTGTGTGCGTTTATTTCATTCCAAGACTTGTATGGTATTAAGATGGGAGCCGAAGACCAGTTGTAAGGAACTTTCTGAGGTCGCCACTTTAAAAACTCAATATTTTAACCGAATCCTTTTTTTTTTTTCGTACATTTTAATCTATAGATTTTTCGTGGTTTTGAAACGAGGGTCTCTAGGGCAGTCGTCCACATCAGAGCAAATCCTTCAAAAGAAGGAATGTCTCGCCTTCAGAGCCTCAAATCTCAAGGTTTAGTGATATACGTCTTAAAACGTGTGATTTCTCTGGCACAGATTAAACCTAATCTCAGAATAAAAGAGATTTTCTATGGAGAATCACTGTTGATAATGCACTTATAGTACAGAACTAAGGTTAATCTGTTTCTGGGAACCGGATCAAGATGATGCAAAAATGAACTAATTCTTAACTGTTTCATGTGATTATATTGCTTGGTGTGCAAAATATGCAGTTGTAAAAGAAACATCTTTGGAGCGCTTGTCGGGTCAAAGAGCATCTGAGGGATTCCATACTTTTTAAGAGCTGAACCAACAGCATATCAAAGCGTTAACACCAGAAGAAATCACTCTTAATGTAAAGTGATACACACAGCTGTCGGCCTAAACCGGGCTCACCGTGTTTCACTTAACCTCAGACAAAGAGGCCATGCGGAGCCGGTAGTCAAATTTTATACTTCGGGCACTTGATTTACTGTGAAGAAATGGGTGTCAGCATTGAGAATATGTCAAGGATGTTATCTGGATTTGTGATAAAGTCATAGGTGTGCTCTGGGTTTTATCGTTCTCTCGCTGCCTCGAGACTGTGACCCCTGTCTGAGGACACGGCTCGTTTCTCTGTAATCATTCACTTGTAGCCTTGGGTTGCGTGCATTGTCTTAAACAAAGTAAAGTTATCTCATGTAATAGACCTGCATTACTGACACCCCAGGCATGCGTTTTGTTCCGAAGCCAATGACTCTGCAACAGTTTAGGACTCTGTATGTACACTAGCATTCTAAAGTTTAGGGTCGATATTGTAATATAATATTTTTTATCTTTTATGTTCTGCCGGGATGCATTTATTTGTATCAGAAATAGGTTACATACACTTTATTTTAAGGCGATGTAGTGACATTGTACTTCCTCAAATAAGTCATTAATTAACTACATGTTAATTAATTATGGGTTTGGGTTAGGGTTAGTTACTTGCAATTATGCATCATTTACTGTTATTACTATAGTAAGTACAAGTAACTACGTTACCTTAAAATAAAGTGTTACCCAGAAATACAGTAAAATTTTCAAGTTTTATGGTTTAATATATTTAGAATTTTTTGTCAGCAACCATTATTCCACATGATCCTTCAGAAATATTTCTTATTATTATCAATGCTGCTTTATATTTTGGTGGAAATCTTTTTTTTTTCTTTTTTTTTTTGGATGAATAGAAAGTTCAAAAGAAAAAGCATTTTATTTAAAATATAAATCTTTGGTAACATTAGAAATGTCTCTACCTGTTACTTTATTAATTTAATGCACCCTTGCTGAATAAAACTATTGTCCCCGGTTTCACAGGCAAGGCTTAAGTCTAGTCCCACACCGAAATGAATGTTTGAGCTGTTTTAACTGAAAGCAACTTGCACTGACATATCTTAAAATACGTCAGTGCCATTGTTTTGTCTCAAGATGCACAGCAGTATTGTTTTTTTAAAGCATTTCAAAGTGCGTCGATAGATACAATTGATTAAATTGATATAACAAACCGGAGAAAAAAATGTCAACAGTTATGGAAAGAAACATTTTGTATTCAAGGCAATGACATCATTGCACTATAATAATAATAACAATTAGACAGATCAAAAAATAATTTCAAGATAGATAGGAGAGAATGAGATTGAAAGATTAGACTTTAGAACCTTTCACTTTTATTTAGTTAAAAAAAAACATTTAATTGTGGAACTATTAAATAAAATATTTTTGTTGTTGTTGTAATGGCGAGACACTGGCAGAGTGCAAGACTTGTGGGTGTGGCACTGCAGCGTGCCCATGGACGCCGGTCATACAGGGAGGCAGGGGGCTGTTGCAGCATGCCTTTCTCTCTTCCACTTTCTCTCAGTGTCCCGCCCCCTTTGCCACTGCCATCTATTGGCTTTCCCAGAATGCCCTCTGTCTGAGAGCACTGGCCTGAAATAAAACTATGAGGGCCTGCGCGGAGAGAATGGGAGCTTTGTCTCAGCTGCCATTTACACTGTCTGGGGGCATAGAGACAGAACTCAAAGAGAGTGTCTGATTGCAAATTAGCACAGCCCAGGGCTCAATGCTCCATGCACTCATACACACTCACGCACTGGCGGTGTGAGGCGTGGAGAAAGTTCTGCATTAAACACCGGTGAAGATCATTACGCTCTTTCGTTCTATTGAATAGTGCCCCATTTCAGTCAGGGGCACAAAAAATAATTAGCAGCAGGCTTCTCTTGAGCTGACTTGCGTATGACCAAAGCATTTGGGCTTGCTTAGTATGCAAGTGATGCCGGGTCTGAATTTGTGATTAGCTGAAAAAGACAAAAGGTGCAGCCGGTGCACTGCAGGAGCGACGTCTCTACACCAGCGGGCTCCGCGAGTGGGCCTCTCACTACTTTTCGGTGTGATTGACATGTGTCAGAGAGGATCGCATGCAATTTGTTACATGACGACTCTATTTGGCGTGAGAATTCGGCCGTCTTTATCTTACAAATGCAAATGTAATCATTTTGAATGGTTTGACCTATATGCGCCCTGGCCAAGTGTTTTCAAGGTAATCGGCGGCCCGAGGAAGCAATTTAACCGGCACAAGGCCGTAAAGGTTGTGTGTATTAAATGTCATATAATCAAATCTTCCCTTGACTTTCTGGTTTATAAATGTGGAGCACTTGCTGGCATTAATGTCTACCCTTTTTTTTCTTGCATGTATTTATTAATTTAATTTGAGAGGCATGTAATGCTGGAGACTACAGTGGTTCAATAAGTTTCATGTAAACATGTGATGCCATGTGAACTCAACAACCCTTTCATAATAATCTGCTTGCCACCATCTCTGTTAATTCCCACGAGGCCACTTTGTGTAGGACATAAACACACACGCGCGTTCACACATAGGACATAATTCGGCCTTTTAATCTGATTAGCTGTGTCTGTATGGATGAACCTGTGGGTTCATTGAGTGTGTTCCTCTTCTTCTACTTTAACCACTGGCAGAGTGGTGAAGCAATGACACCAGTATTCATAGGGAAAGTAATCTGATTTAGAGGGGAAAAATGCAAGGTAAATTGTTCTTAAAATACATTTTAGCCGTCATATCTGTCAACCACCATCCTGTAAGAACAAATATTTTCCTCAAGTGTTAAAAAGATGTTAGTTAGGCCTATTTATTATGTCAGTTATATCCTTTTTTTAAAAATTACATTTCTTTCAAAAAGGAATAATAACTAAATAAGGGTGATCAAAGCTTTTATGTGATTTATTTTCGTCTGTGTATTAAAATTTAAAACAGTATCTAAAAATGTCAGCCCAAAAAAGTAAACTAATTATTTATTCTGTCTTCTGGCCATTTTATTGGAAAAATATTGGCTTGTTTGAAAAAAAAACTTTTATCTGTATCTGACAGATAAAACAGTTCTCTGCCTGTTTTAAGTGGCTTTGTCAAATATTTTCTTACGAGCAAGTATTGTGTTTAAAAATACATTTGTGAAATTGTTGTTGCTGACTATGGGCCACAAATACAGCAGACTTGACTTAAAGGAGCCCTGAAGCAGGAAAAAAAAAAAAATCTAACTGTCTTTGAGAGTCAATAAAAAGGGTAAATTGGAATATTAAATGCCATCTAAAGAGTTATTTCCTCAACAGTTTATAGCGTTGGAAGTTAAAGTTGTTTTATGTTCATTTAACATGTTTGACACATTCTGTAAGTATACTACACATCCAGACACAAATTCTTAATATTAATGATGCAATTTAGGCTAAAATTATATTTAAAAATAATACAATAATTAATGCATAACTCACTTGTTAGCCACAACCAGATGAAAAGGCCCTTTAAGAATGCCTTTGATAGTGCACACACACACACACACACACACACACACACACACAAAGGTTTAACACTAAATCACCTGATACCCGAAGCCCTTCTGACTTAACCCATTTACTCCCCCTGCCCCCATTTGTCATCAAAAAATAACTTTTATAAAAAAATTATGTGACCAAAAATTACTTTTACAGAATTGTCAAAGTTCTATAAATTAAAGTGCTTTAATATGGCTGGTGTAAATAGTCACATGACCAGAGCTGTTAAATGCCAGTTTGCCCTTCTGAAAGATGTCTGTGTCAAAGCTCCGTATATAGCCAAGTTATCAAAATTCATACATATAATATTTAAAGGGTCTACTTTTCTCATATAAATCATCACAATAAACATGTAAATATGTCAGTGGTCACATTTTTTAAGTAGTAACTGATTGATTCATTCACATTATAAGATGGCAGACCGTCTTTTTATTAAAGCATTGTCACATTAAATGAAACAAAGTAAAAGAAATAAAAAATCCATATTAATATTCCCAAAGTTGCCTGATAGTAAAACAAACATGATAATTTATGTTACTTTATTTTTTGTAACTTTCTTTTGGGTCTTATTGAGCAACTGTTTACAGAAACAATGCGCAGAAAAAATCATATACTTTTACCAACAGTTTAACTCCCTTTTTTTTCTTTTTAATTTTTTTTTCTTTTTTATAGAAGATGCATGTAACGTTAGTTTATTTCATTGTACTATCACTTAGCTATAGGCCTATGACAATTTTGGGGTTTAAACAGGTTAAACGATGGATTTCAAGACCCGTGACACCTACAAACATTTATGAAAAACTTTATAGAATGTTTAAACGCCTGTAAATATTTTATATGTAGGCATTTGTACTAAAATGTACGTACAATATTTTATTATTACAACATACGTCGGCAAGGTAACATGTAGTTATTTATTTTATGGATCAGCAAATGACCAGATATAATTCCTAAGACCTTCTTTATTCAAAAATGTTAGTATCAAACATCATGGATGTTCCTGAAACACTTTTATTTACTGTAACGTTACTTTTATTTACCTACGATAAATAAAAGCTCCTCAAGTCCAAACTTTTACCTCAGATTTGTCGTCGGTTTGAAAACGGACTGCATATTCGTCGAGCTGAGCCGAACGGGTCGACCTCGACGAGCCCGTTAATTAAAAAAATAAATAAAAGCCCACGGCCACCATCATTATATATCCAATGTGAATAAGAGTAAACTATGTTATTTGTGCTGATATTAGGTCAGCGGCTGCTGTCTGGCTCTTGTGTAACGGTCGCTGCGCGCGCTCGTGTGTGTGTACGTTGTGTGTGTGTGTGTGTGTGTGTGTGTGTGAGTGAATCACAGTTAGTTCACCTTAGTTGAACTTGTGTGATCTAGTTCACGGTAGTGTGAGGCTGTTGGTCCGGTCCTATGGCTGTTGGGAGAGTGAACAGATCTTCTTGATCATGTAAAAAAAAGCAAACTACCCTTAAAAGACGCAGTGTGTCGTCATGTTTTTGTCTGGATGGGAAGGTTGTGATAGTTTGCTCACGGACGGGTTGTATTAACGTTCGTGTGTTAACCTAGCAAAAGAGTCCGCGCGACACGAAATTTCAGCCTGAACTTGAATAATAACGGTCGTCGTGGTTTATTCACCGATCCCCGTCAAGTTTCTTTTGTTTGTTTGTTTTGCCGTTTCTAACAACAACTAAAGGAGTACGAATGACCTAGATGAAGCTAAGAAGCGGACGAAACGCGGACGTAAATAATGTAAGTTTGTCGTTATCATATTGTAACGTTAGTTGGTCCCGTCGGTTGAATTTTTCTCTTTCTATTTTTGCTTGTGTTTTGCTGTTACGTTTGAAATGATATGCGCCAATGATACGAAGCCGGCATATGGGGCATTTTTTTAACTGTAGCCTAGTTTTCACAGCTTGTGTTTCTGGCATCAAATGTAAAATATCTGTCGAGCACGCAGTCGAATCGAGGAATAGTTCATTTTATTAGTGCACGTCGAAAAGAATAATAGAGTAATACACACTTAGACATAGAAAAAGAGGTCAGTTTCTCATGGCCAGACGTTTTTGTTCACGCTTTTCAAATAATCGATCGTTCTGCTCTCGTTTGGGTTTGTATAGATTCTTCTCTTTTACTGAAGGCACCATGAGACGGATCTAACGTTAGGTCTTCTCGTTTAAAAGAGAAATGAATCTAGTAACGTTATGTGTAACTACTTTATAAATGGGATGTCTTACTAAAAGATTTCTGCCAAACGAATGTCTTTTTTTCATGACCATTTCATCCCATCTATTTCAAACTGAGGTTGTCTACAATGTGTCATACAACTTAGTGAAATTAATTATTTAATCTCAACTAATGTAATTATTATTAAAATAGAATATTTTATGTCCCCTTTGTATTGAAAATTCATGCTAATATCTTCGTTTACATCCTTGTGTCATGCATAAACAAAGTCCTGAGCCCCTTTTGGTTGATCATAATGCAGTTATTTAAATACATTCCACTTATTTGACATGGTTTTATTTCCCTAAATGCATATTGCTATTGTTGTAGACATTTTTTTTTTTTCACAATCAGTGAGAATATAGCTTATTCTGAAACGTTAGACTGTGTGTGTGTGTGTGTCTGTGTTGCAGTGGTGCTTGAAATGGTGAAGATCTTTCTCGGACTCAACCCAGAGATGGAATGTACGTCCACCTTTTATCTGGTAAGATTTTATCTTTAAATATACAGTTTTAAATTCTTTTCAGGGTGAGCAACTCGGTATAAATAATTGAATGTGATAATAATCTGCTGTTATATGCTAAAAGTGAAATTACAGTTTTCTGTACTTCTGTTGTACTCGTACATCAGACAGATGTTAGAATAATGAAGCCTACTGAATAACCGAGGCGCATATATTGCTTTACTGTGTGTGTATGTGTTTTGTAATGTATTATTCATATATTTGAAAGTACATGGATTTGTGCATCTCATTTTGTGTCTGTGAGGTAGGCTATTACTTTTAGTTGTTGACTAGTCGAACACCTCTGTGTGTTGCACACACATGCTATAACATGTAAACCACCATCCTTTGAGATTTGTTATGCTGACTGTGCGTTTTCCACGTCAGGTTATGACGGCCTGCTTATTCTCTAATTTCCTTTAGTTCATCATTTTTTGAATTTGTAATAGTTTCAAATTCGTTGTCAGTCTGTTTGAAGGTGCATTCGAGAAATTCAGCTGTAGTTGTCCTTACCATTGCTTGGTTGTATTTTATGGAAACAGATATACCCCCTAATACTAAACAGAAAATAATTTGTTTTTAAGTCGGGATGTTTTTTGAGGTTTTACATGAAACCTCAGTCAGATGTTTTACATATGTTTGCCTCTTAATGTGATCAACACTCACTGTAAACAGTGCCATGCATTATTTTGAAGGGCTTGTTTATTTTTATTTTTTCCACAATCATTTTTCTAGTCGTATACCTTCTGACAGAGGAGACGTTCAGAATGCTGTTGTCAGCACTTCAAAACAACTGGGGGAAAAAAAAAAGAGAAAAAGGTCATCAGTCATTTGTGCAATCTGTTTCCACTTGTCTTAATGTTGTCACTCAGCACTCGATTTATCTTGCCAAAAATATCTTTTCATTTACATCTCCTGTCAGTGAAATAACCAAACCACCGTTGAGCACAGAGCTTCGTAACCCGAGGTGGGAAGGATCGGGCCAGGTCTACGCTGAGAGCACACGACCGAGGCCAGATTGCATTCAGTAGGTCTGACTGACTTCGTAAAGTGTGTGTGCACACTGTAAGTGTCTTTCCATGACTGGCCCCTGGTGCTACAGCCACGCCAAACTGTCAATCCCACAGGAATGTCTCCCCAAACTCTCTGCAACAGATGACAGAAATTTGGCATATGTTATTGTCATATTCTTTTTCTCTCAGACTTTTTCTTCATCCCTCCTCTGCTTTTGTGCTCGGCTTCAGGTTTTTCTGTGCGCTCTCCCCTTTTTCCCGAGCTGAATTTCAGCAGAGACAGAAGGCCAAGCATGTAATGTGTCAACATGACCTGGACTCTGTACTGTAATCTGAGCATTACGCTTGGCCTTTCGAAATGATTTGATAATGACGCCGACGGCTCGTTGCCGGCATCTTTTGCTTAAACACTTTGAAAATCGCCAGATAAATGAGGAGAGCCAACTGAGCCATTTGAGATTACAAAGAGGAGAACAGTCCTACGCGCTCTTTGCTCCGGCGAAGTCATAAATTCATCTGTCTCGTAACTGGGCTGCATCCAAGCTAGTTTACCTCAGCTAACCCTACGAAAAAAGCATTCATCATTCAAAATTTAAAATGCAATCACCACAGAGAAGAGGAGGCGCCTCGGCTAACCTGTCACATTCACACAATCAATCCTCGCTTTTGTGCAGCTCTCTGATGATTTGAGTGGCCTGTAGTGTCAGCTGAGGTCAGGGGCGTGTCCTGAGCTTTTAGCCTGTAGCCTGTCTGAAGCTGGCACTAAAAGGTTGCACAGATGTGAGGAAGAGCTGTTAGAGCGCTGCATGTCCGACAGGAGTCTGGAACATTACAGATCACTGGGGGATGTGCCTAAGCTGCTCAGATTCATGGTGCAGCAGAGGACAGTCAGACTGACTGACACACATTCTGTAATCACAGGGTTGCGTTTTACCTGTCATGCAGGGAGACATCAGGTGACGCATTCTGTGCATGCTCGTCCTCTGTGAGTGCATGAGGTAACTGAGGTCGTGTGTGTGATTTATGTATGTCAGCGCGTGTGCGCGTTCGTTTTAGAGAATTTGTGGGTATGAGCGAGGAGCTCTTAAGTGCTTGACCTAATTTCGCAGGCAGAGAAGAATTCGACAGTGAAGGCCTTCCTCTGTTAGTGTGAGGTTGCTGTGCTGGGTGTTTCCTCCCAGGGTCTAACAGGAAGCTCATGTTTGAGTTCATTTGAGGACAGGGAGAAGGCTTTTCTTTCCACTGTGGATCATTCTAGAGAGGGGGAGAAAGCCAGGGCCTCAGCTCTGAATCGCCCCTCTGCAATCTGGCATGTGTTTTAGCTCCTTATACTGCTGTATTGTCTATTTTGGCTGAACTTAAGTTTTTTTTTTTTTTTTGCTCCTGCCAAGAAAACATCTATTTTTTGGGCTTACAGTGAGCAGGAGCTGAGATCCCAAGTCAAAAATGACTTAATGAATCCTGTGAGCAAATGAAACAATCCTCTGCAGGGTTCTCTCCTGCTTCCTTTGGTTCGGTTTTACATTCCAGGCTCAACTGAGCCGGGTCGTGACCCGAGAAAATGCTGTGCTGTTTGCGGTGGTTTTGGATGAATATTCGCAGCACAGATGAGCTTATGGACGGTTCTTGAAATGAAATTAAGTGCTTGTGCATTTTCATTGAGTTTAAGTAAATGTTCATGGGCTATGATTTGTTGTTCACAGGTTCGGGGACTTTGGACGACTCTGACAGACATGCTTGACTACGCAGGTGAGAAACAATTTGACAAAATAAAGTGACCATGAACATACAATTTGAAGTGCCACTCCTTGTCACAACTGGCCAGTTTTGTAAAGAACTAAATTTGTCGTTTTATTTTATTTTTTAAATAGTGATCTAAAATTTAAAAAAAGTTTTACTTCATTTAACAGATTATTTTAAGAAATAAAACAGGCATATTTTATGCAACTGTATTGTTCCTTTGAAAATATTTTGAATGTGCAAACATTTAAACTACTGTGTGAATATTATATAATTGTGTTTCTTTTACGATAATAATTGTTGTACAATCTTAAGTGCATATTGCAGCCAGTCTGCAGGCCTGCAGTGTTCGTGTGGTCTCTTTGAAATGTGAATTCTGTGTGGGAGGCCTCTCTATTCATCTTCTGTGAACGTTTCATGTTAGTCGTTTAGTGAAGTAAGGAGATGTCAGGTATTCTAGACATGTTTTTTTCCAAATTAGAATGTACATGATATGTACTGCATAATCCTAAATGTTCTGACACTCGATTACATGTTCAGAACATCATACGCAGATCAAATCTTTCATCAGACAGTGGGGTTGTTCAAATCTAGGGCACGTCTTTGAGAGCTTATTTCTATGGTGGGCAGAGCAGAAAAATGATGAGGATCGACCTGTTAGTCTCCCATTGCATCAGTTTGACTGAAATTAGAGGCAGATTTGGGATGAAAGGTTTGCAGTATCCTGATTGTCTGAAAATGATCGTTTCAGTGTGCCTGTGCTCATAACCACACTGATCAAACATGATTTATCTTAGTGGTGAAGTTGTTGTCTGATTTGCAGGGTTGGTTTTTTTGCTTCTTTGTGACTGTCTTTCTCTAACTCTATTCATCGCTGTCTTGTAGGTTGACATGTTGGTTGTTCCATGGATTTTGAAGTGTGTGAAATTAGCATGACATCAACTAAAACAGTCTGTCTTTGTGGTCTTTTACTTTAGCAAAACATCCCAGTACCTCCAAAATGATATTATTTACTCAAGAGTCAGTGATCCCAAACTCTGTAAAGATACGCAGTAAGAAGTATTAGGATGTTTGCGTTGCGTTTTTCGATAACCTTAGTGCATGTATTGTGCAGCGGAGAAAAAGAAAAAGGAGACTTTCTTGAAGGAGAACTTATGAAGATGCACTGTCTTTATCACTCAATCATCTAATGGTCTCTTTCACACATTGTACCCATTTCCTTGTCTCCTGCAGTGTGGATGTACTCTCAGGTCATGTGCCGTTTACAGGTGTCATCCAGATGTTTTCTTGCGTGTTCTGATGCTCCCTCTGTTAGTACTTAATGTCATTTTTTGCAGAAATGTTCCTGATGTCTAGCGAAGAGAATCACTCTCACATAAGCTCGAAAAAAAAGTTTTTTTTGTGCATAGCTAACACGTGTGGCATAAACATGACCAGCATGACACTGTCACGGCTGGTTTTCTCCCAGTTTTTGCAGTCATTTCCCGTCTGTATAGAGTGTTCTTTGAGCTACACGCTAAAAGGATAAAAAGTAAGAAACAAAATATCCATACGCTGGAACACACTTAGGAATACTTGATTCATGAATCTTAGTTTTTTTGCATAATGACCGCTAAACTGTATAATTAACCCATCCAACCAATTTCCTACATAAATGTGCTAGTTTCATGTCTCATATTTCTTTCCAGTCTCTTTGTTCTCATATAATGAAATTATTTAAACTCAAATCAATATTTCATGTCCATTTATTAATTTATTTTCTTAAGTAGCTGCATTTATATAATAAATTAAAATGAAAACACACACACACACACACACACACACACACACATACAGTAAACTTAATTAGCTAGTTAGATCTGTTATGTGATTATAGAATTAATAGAATTAACTGAAAAAATATGGCATTTATTCATATTTGCTGAGAAAAGCCCCCAAATGAAGATTGCAATACATGCATTTCCTTACATTCTAATCTTTGAATAGACATTACAAAAAAAAGTCAATATGTTTCATATGTGAATTAGTGCTGTCAACGTTAACGTGTTAACACACATGCAATACATTTTTGGCCAATTTAACGTGTTAAATTATTTAACTCAATTAACGCAGCATCCGTATTTTCTGTCATCCTTTGGTTACCGTTACATTATATGATCACGCTACTATTCATTCAAGTGCTTTTAAACCATTCCAGCGTGATTCACTTTTTTGCGTGAGTATCCTCATTAAAGCAGTCTTAAATGAGTTAAATAAAGTCTTAAATGAACGTAAAGAGTTGTGAGAAAATGAGACTCGTGTGAGATCCTGGTCATGTGCGTCAGCGGCAGGTCTTAAAGTGACAGCAGCCACTAATGCTGTCTGTCATTAAAGTTAATCAAAGAACAAAGGAAAATTACTCATTGCTCTTGACTAAAGAACTTTTGTAGCTTTAATAAGGATTAATCTATATTTAATTGATAAGTTATGCAGTGCAAACTGTTTGACAACTTCATTATTCAATTTCTGTATATTTCACAGGGTACAGATACATGTGACATTTATTTTAGGTTTATGTGAGGACTGTTTTAAGTTCACTTAAATGAACCACTCTAATTCAAAGTTGTTGTATTTTTTGAAGCCTAATATATGTTTTTAAAAAGATAGCTTTCAATGCACTGTAATGTTGAATGGCTATAATTAATGTTTAAAATTGGGGGCGGGGGAAATCATTTTCATCAAGACATCTGTCGCTGTATTAATATCTGTGAAACTGGCCTTCATTTATAAAAAGATGCCATTAAACAAGTATTTAAAATATACTGTCTTTGTTTCTACATTAATTTGGAGATTAACAGTGAAATTAATACATCATAAAATATATAAAAAATGTATTAAAACATTTTAATTGAGATTAATCACAGAAAAAAATGTGATTTAATCTAGTTAATCAGACAGACAGACTGTTTTGTCATATCACCCTGTTTTTTCAGCATCTTGCACAATGAGCACCATGTTTTTAAGATGCTGTGTCAAGTTAAAAATATTACAACTTTGAAGAATTGCATTTGATCTGTTCTGCTCCGTCCAGCTGTAATGCAAGAACCCATTCTTTGCGACTGTGAGGAGCTCCATCTGCTCTCCGTAGGTGCGGTTTGATGGAATTGGAATTTCATATCAATTTCTTATCATAGCAAAAGCTTCCAAATCAAACCATTGCAACATCCAGACTTCTTCCTCACTACAGTGAGTCAAGAATTTGCACTGACAAAGACCAAATATGGACTGTTTAGTTAGCATAATGATTATGAGAGTCAGAATTCCATCTTATGTAGTAATAAAATCCTACAGCTTGAGCAGAACAATGTCCTTGAGACATTTCATTCTTAGAGATCATAATTAAGCATACATTTTTATCACATAAACTTGTTTGCCATGTAATAATTTTGCACAGTCAAAAATAGTTTTATCAGTTTGTGCCTAATGGCGTTTTAAAATAATTTACCTCAGCTCACCGTCAGATTATGTCTATTATGATTTTTATTTGATTGACATTATATGTCCTGGAGAAGTTGTTCAGGCGTCATCATCTAGGCCTACCTATCCGCTAGTTATAATGACAATTGACAAATGAGTAATGTTGTTTGTCACAGCGGCATTTGTCTTACATATTACATATCCTTTGCTTATAAGTTTTTGTTTTATGCAGAGTAATGTCATTTATCTTTTTATTTTATGTTGTTTTATCATTTTTGGAAACTTTAAACATGCTATTTTTTGTCTCTAAAACTGTTAAATGTGACGTCTCCTGACTTATTACCTGCCTATCCAGTGTAGTAAAGCTCTTTCCAGCACTTAAATTGTTTTTCCACATTCAAGTGACCATTGTGTCAATTTAAGGAGTTTGTTATTCTATGATGGATTGCCATATTGGTTTTCTGCACAAAGCATTCAAGACTAAAAGTTTTGGCTGTGTCAAAAAAAAAGAAGTAATATTTCAAATAACTGTAAAAGGACAAACATGTTTGATTCCCCCAAAAAGGTGTAAATGCTGGCTCTGTGATGCTATTAAAAACATTGCTCTTTGTTTGAGCATCCCTGACAAGGCAACATTGGCTTGACCAATGGCATTAGTTTGTGCACGATTCCTTTTGAGGTGCAGAAATTGTGATTTTTGTATTCATACGTTCAGCAAATTCTTAAAATGAGAATCACGACATGAAAAATAAAATCCTAAGGGGCCGTTTTTTTCACTGCGTTACTTTTCCATTGTTTTTCAATGTAAACACTTTCTAGACCAGCGTCTTTAACCGTTGTGCTCACATCTCACATCGTCCTTTGCAGCGTCTCGAGCATGACAAGGCACCACTCTTTTGTGTCTTGTGTTTTTAACAGCAAAAATGCATTCTGTGTGAACTGGCCCTAACACAATAAACAAAAAAACAAAAAAAATATTTTTCATACAAGCATCCAATGGTTCTCATAGATTTTTTATTATTATTTTTTTTCTCTCCATAAGGCTGTTGTTAGTGTTGAGTGTGAAGGCCCAGCTCCAGACGAGGGCTGCTCCATGGGTAGGCCAATGTTGCATTGTTGGCAGTGGCTCATTTGAATAGCCCTTTAGTATTTTCTGTGAGCAAGTCAGCGCCATTTGCATTTGTTCCAGTCACAAAGGTTTACAGGTCAATAGAGACCAAGCTAACATGCATAGGAACCCTCTCTCCTCTTATTCTCCTTTCTCTCAACCTTCTTTTGCCCTTCCTTGGTTGTCATGATAAACTCTGCCCGTCTCCCTGGGAATGTGTTTGTGCATACGTGTGTGTGCGTAGCAACACCTCAGATGTCTGGTGAGTGATTAATTCTAAGCTGGGAATAAGACTGAAGAGAGGCCCCTGGTAACCCTCAAGCAAACACCAACAATAATTTGATTATCACACTTGAACATGCTTATTTAGCCCATGCATGGTCGTGCATGCGTGCGTCTGTACTAGGTCTGCACACTAGGGCAGAACAACACAGAGCATACCTGATTAAATGGAGCCCATTCAGGACTGTTGTTTGTGAGCAGTTTGAATGGCTGCAGTGCTGACACATAGCTTCTTAGATGCGCGCACATAGACAGAACCAGAAGCCCCAGGTCTTCATAATTAATCCCAGAGTGAGCTCATGGCCCAATCCTCAGAGCTTTAACTCTGTACTTTCCATATGTCACACTCCTTCATACATGTACACATACAGAGAGAGAGAGACACTTACACATGACCTTACACTGAGAAAGTCTCTCTTGTGTAACGAGCCCCTTGATGTGTTTTTTTTTTCGTGTTTTAAAGAATTATGTTTTTTGTATTTATTTATTTTATAACAAGTACCAGTTTAGTTGCATTCCTTTAGTTGAATTAAAGCTATACTTCACCCCAAAAAATTTAATTAAATTATTGTAAACTGTCATTATTTACTCACCCTGATATCGTTTTAAAAACTGATATATTGATATATTTAAAAAATATATATATATATATAGTAGAGATTTTATAGCGGAATGCTCTTTTCAATAATGTGAAACTAAATGATGACCAGAGCTATCAGGCAGGATTTTCAGTGAATAATGACTTAAATTTCAGTCCTTTTCTCAAATGAAGTAGCCTAATTGCAAAAAGATTTTGTGGTGAATTTTTAACCTTTTTGGAGCTTGACAGCTTGTGGAAGAGAGCAGCATAGACAGACTGCAGTCAAAAGGGTTTTTTTTTTTTTCTTTTTTTTTTTTTGTGAGTTCGACAGAAAGGGGGAGGGGAATCATATTTATAACAATATGAGGGTGATTAAATGATGACACAAAAATTTGGTAAACTATTCCTTTATGATTATTTTAAAATGTTATAATTAATAACACTATTTGACCTAAACTAGTTTACAATGTCTTGCTTTGAAAATAATTTCATACTGTACGTATTCATCATTTTTCACACATTTTTTGAAATGCATTCATATCTTGCGTAGTAAACATTGCAGTAATGCTTTGTCGTGAGCATGGGTGGTTCAAATGTGCTTTAGATATGAAACCTTCTGGTAGCGCAGTGCTGCCATAGCCTACATTTACCTTTATCAGAGACATGACACTGTACAATTGAATTTCTTAAAACCTTTTATTTATTGAGAAGCAAAACATTTTTAATAAAATGTTTCCAGTTCAATCTTGTACAGTACTCATGACCATCTGATATCATGCACTGTAAAATGCGAAAATAAGTATTATTACTATTGAAATTATTTTATTGGTGTTATCTAATGTAGTCAGGTTAATGTAATCATATTAATACATTAGCATAATAATAACATTTAAAAGCAGTTTTTTTTTAATTAAAACAATTCACTTAGATGAACCATGTAAAGAACTTCTCTATTAGTTTATCCAACATTTTCACAGTGTGTGTTTGTGTTTGCATGTTTTGTGTGTGTTTGTGTGTTTGCCGCAGGAAGGCAGTAGTCAATCTGCATCTCTCTTTTGCCCGTTCTTGTCCCCTCTTAGCTGGACGTGTGAATTGCAGCACAAAACGTGGGCTGCTGGATCAGCATGCATGCTACATAAAGACTGCTTTTGTTATAGCCGGCATGCTCATGACCGCTGGCATCTATAGCCCCTCACCCCCAACCTCACCAAACTGCACCAGGCTGACTAGAGAAACCCCCATGGAGGGAAGGGACAGTGACTTATAAGCTCACACCCCTAAAACTTTAGAGCAAAATTAATAAATAAACTTTTTTTTATTTATTTCTTCCCTATTATTTTCCCTCTGGGGACAATAAAACTTATTTTATTCCATTCCAGATCAAATTTAAGTGAATTTATCTTTTTAGAGATTCATTATAGGATAAAACTATTCTGAGCTATAAACCATATAATGTTCCAGTTCAGCATAACTCACTCTGTTCGCCATTTTCGTTGTAATAATGATTCAGAGTAAAAACAGAAGTTCCACACATCTTTTTAATGCTATCGGTAGATGACGAGCAGAGGGCGTGTGTGTCTGTTGGGCCTCAGTCGACACGGGCCTTAGAACTGAAACCATGACGGCAGACGTCGCCTTGCAGCTGCCGTGCCGATATTGCACCATGTTCACCTCAGCCTATTAAAGGTTGGGATTCCCATCGGGAGAACACTCATGCGCAGACAATTAATGGAACAAAAAATAAGAAAAACCATGACAAGATAATAAGTTTGCGATAATGAGCCTCCACTGACCTATAATCGTCCTTTTACAATGAATTTTAACCAGAATAATGTCCTTGAACACCAGCAATGACAAGTGCCACATTCTGTGTGGTTCTTCTAAAGATTGGATGTTATTATATACTTGAGAGGAGACTTCTGGGCCCTTTACTGTTGTGATGACCTAGGCAGAGATCGATGTTCCTAAGAAAAGAAGCTGACCTCTAGACCATCATTTGATATTTGATGGTACTGAGGAAATTTTTTTTTATGGTATATTAATTAAAAACCAAAGCGTTAGTCTGACTCAAATTGTTTGTGCTCTAAAATTTAACAACTGCATAGTGACTAAATTTAGTCTAAATCTGAGCTCAATTAAAAAAGAAAATTACACTGGAAAGTTTATTTCATGGTCTTGCTATCATTAAAACCATACCTCTCTTATGTCTTTATTTAATATAGAGAGGAAATCAAAAGAAAGAAACATTATTTTCATCATCCGGAGTGCACCATTGGGGCTCCGTCCAGCACATCCTTCGCTCCGGTCATTGTCGGTTGTGGGGGGGGAGAGGGTTGACTGGGTGTATAAGGCTCAGCTGGGGCAAATCCTGGAGGTCTCGTCCATACGGAGGCGAAGTGATGTGGCACATGCAAAAGCAGGCTTTGCTGGCTTTTAAGAGCCAGAACTTTTTAAGTGCCAGACCTGTCCCCGTTCCCCTCGTGCACACACACACACACACAGTTCTCCAGCACTCAGGAAAATAAAGAAGGACTCGTGTGTTAAAATGTATTATTAGAAGCAAACCAGAATGGACAGGCCGTTTGGAATGGGGATGAGAGTTAACATGCATCAGAGGTTATTTAGGGGGGAGTAGAAAGCACTGAATGATGCCTTTGCTGCGTGTTGGGGAAGTATTTGGATACGGACATAGCAATTAATTTGTGCATTGAAGATTTGTTGTACATGTTTGAATGCATTAGAAATAATTGATCATTTAACACTATTTGAAACTTATTTAGAAGCTCACATTTTGGTAGACCCTTGGACTGGAGTTCATTTGAGGTTAAATATTTGCTAGTAATTTGTTAGAATAATGACTTTTTTGGTGTATGCCCTTTCCACTACAGCTTGAAGTGATATATTTGGTTTTGTGAGCTGCACATGTCCCCTCAAAAATAGTGCACCTGTTAATTGTCATTTGTGCTCTTTATGAAACTGTCTGATAGTTTTGGAAGTTTCAGAGTTAATAAAAGTGCCAGAGAATCCTGCTCCTCTCTCCAAACACATTGTGCTCAGCAGAAAGTTCGGGAGATTCGAGCATGCGTCAGTTAGCGGCCATGCGAGTGAAGTGGACACGGAGAAAGTCTGTCCTGTCGATCTTTTTTTTTTTTTTTTTTTTTATCTGTGTCCCTTTTTCCCCTCATGACTGAATATTTTAAGGTGAGTTACTTTTAGAGTAAAGTCGTTTTTTAAAACGTTCCGGTGTATTTGTAGCTGTCGGATACAGATAAATTACGGTAGTGAGGTCAAACAAACTCTTGGCAAATTAACTTCTATTTAGCGGTTGAAGTGGAACCTCCGTGATGAACTCATTCCTAATTAATGTTACTGTTGCCTTATAGTATAAAATTAGCACATAACAGCACTTAAATAAGGTAAACATATCTCTAACATCTCTAAAATCCTAGCATTTGTTATTTCACTGATTTAAAAAAAAAAGAAGGGAATAAAAAGAAGTAAAAATCAAATAGAAAAAGCATGTAATGTGAGTTTCAGATATGCATTAACAGATTTTTAACCAAGGTTTTGTCATCATTATTATTCAGTAGAATGAAGTTTATTTTTGTATTATTGCAATATTATTTAATAAAGAAATCAACACCTAATAAAATAAATATAAAAACAGTACATAAGGAAAGGTTGCATGTTTTAGATAAAGCAAGCATTTAAATTGCGTTATTCCTGTTACCTGAATTTATGTGTTAATCTGTTTACATAGAGGAACAGTTAAGGACTTCTACAACTACAATATACAGTGATTTAAAAAAATATATACAATGTCTTAAATGTCTCTCGTTTTTAGCAAATCAGAGACCGAAGAGCCATTCAGGCATATTCCTCACTGTATTAAACCTATTTTTCATACAGAGCTTTATTTCTTCTGATTCTGGTGTGTATTAGGAATATTTTAATGCTAAAGATTCAGAGCTTCTGCCTTTAAAACAATTTTTTATTTCTGTTATAAATGCTAATAGGAACAACCTTCTGGCTTTGTTTAATCTCCACTGCCTATGAAAGAGAAAGGACAAAACAAGTTCAGGTTGTTCGTTAAATTATTCAAGCAAGGACATAAATTGTACAATCTTTATATCATTCTGTTAAATGAGAAAAGTAGAAGTAGTAGGGGAAAATCGATATTGTCATTTCAAAGTCAAATTATATTGCACCAGGACCCTGATGTTTTTGCCTCAATAGTTTTCTTTAGTTCTGTTTCTTTTTTGGAAACGACTAAATTTGTTTCCTCTTTTTATGTTAAAATAATAAATATAAAATACCACTTGTGTGTAAAAAAAAAAAACATACAGACATTCAAATTTTTTCTATCATGATATTTGAATGTCATTCAGCCTTTGACATATTGTGGTCGGTTTGTATGTCTGTTTGCTCTGCTTAATGTGCTTTTTACTTATTTACTTTGTCTGCTATAAATAACAGGGACAGTGAGTACACTGCTAAATTACAGTAAATTTATCTGCAATGAGGCAAAAAAAATCCCATGAATGAAAATTATGGGAAACAACTTTTCAACATTGTTACTACTACAAAGCAATTGATCATATGATGTAGTATCATAAAATAAAACATATAATAGCACTATTATTTTCTTTTCAAAAAGTGCCCTTTTTGGGCACAATTTTGAAGAAACAAAAGTAGGAGTGGGGGGGGTGGGGGGGCACTCTCCTACTTTTGTTTCTTCAAAATTGTCTGAAGTATTATAAAACACCTGATTTTCTAATATCTCATTTTTTTTATCCATATGTTTATGTTTTATGTGACATTTTAAATGATTTGTAAGTGTCGTAGTGTAAAATCACACCATGTAGAAAGTAACTTGCCAGACCATGATTTGTTTCTCTTTTGACTTTTTTGTAACTTTTACCTCATATAGATTATGTTTTTGCTATATTTAATTTTTTTTGTTTTAAAATTATTCTTCCTTGCAGCCTTTTTGTTTCTGGAATCAATTCTTACCGTCTGTGTAATGGCCTGGCACTCTGAACACACACGTTCAAGGTTATGCCTACTCTTTTGCAGAGCCATACCGAGCACATTGCACCATTTTTTTTTTTATTACAAAATATCAAGACTTCATACACCAAAATATGATACTTTTTTTTATAATACAGATATCTACATAATTACTCGCAGACAGTCTCATCCTGCTTGCGTGGACATAGGCGCATGCTCTTATCAGAGGTGACCACCATGTTGTCTAACTGTCCTCCATTTTGTGATTTCAGACCTTAACTGTAACACAGCTGCCCCACCCTTGCGAAATTATGCAGCCGTATCCCGATGGATCCGAAACATTGACATTAATCCGTACTGATTTCATCTGGAATTATTGAGCTTTTGAACTTTTTTTTCCTCATGGGCACAAAATTATTTGCTACTTTATGAGATATTGTTGCTTATGTTCCTTCACATGGAGGTATTCTTACTGCCCTCTTAAAAGCTAGAAGAGATAAAAAAGAATTTTTTTTTATAGAATTGTAGACTTTTTAAAACGCAGTAGTTTTCATCTGCACTGCTAGGGCAGGGATGGCAAATTCCTAGACAATACCATACCAGTATCTTATGATTAATAAATGTCATCTACTCTTCTACTTCTACAGAAGAACAGTTGTCCTCATATTAGCTGACAGGACAAGAGGTGTGTGTGTGTGTGTGTGTGTGTGACATCTTCCATGTTTGTGGTAAAATTGTATCACATCCACAGAATCAGTTGCAGTAAATTTTCTTTTGATATTTCTCAGTGTAATCCATCATATCTCTTAATTCATAGTAGTTATTATTATTGTGTGAAATAGTAATTAATACATTGTTTAAATTAATACATTATTAGCTGACTGTGTGATTTGTGTATGTAAATTACTGAAATAGATAACTTGGACACAGTCACCTCCGATAACAGATCACTCTAAATTGTAATGTAGACACGCATTTTCTGTAAAGCTGCTTTGAGACAATATGTATCGTGAAAAGGTCTATACAAATAAATGTGAATTGAATTGAATATAGTTTCAAAGACACTTTTAATTTTGGACAATATCTGAGGATTTAAGGTAGGTTTTTTTTTTTTGGATGATGAATAATATTCAAAAAGTAAATAGTTTAAAATGAAACAATAAATATAATTTAAAAAAATGGTTTATTTGCTGCTTTTAATCCTTTATTTAATTATTTAATAAAAATGAATGTATTCATTTATTTAAAGAGCATATTCAGCATAAGATTTGAATATTGTTTATAAAGAAATGCATTATTATTATTATTATGCTGTCAGTTGGTGTCAGTCAAGTCCCAGAGCTCCGCTCACGTTTCTGTCAGTGCTGCGGCGAGCCGTAAGGGTCATTAAGCATCTTCGTTCTAACGGCAGCTAGAGGTCAAGGGAGTTAATCGGAGTTGATGGAGGGGCCCTCCGAGTGACAGTCCTAGGGGCTCACCTCTTAATCTCTGTTTGTCTGTGTTTTAGTACTCTTTTCCTACACAAAGCAAACAGCACCCTCCCTCTCAATGGGGACCAGCTTGCTCCCAGTCTAGCACTTCTGACCTGTGGGTCATGCCCTTTGTTCCTTTCTCTACAGAGGCTGACCTCAGATTTCACCTCTGTAATTGAGGAGCCCTGTAGACACGTGCCCACGGGGCCCAGGAGAGACCACCACCGCTGCAATCTCACTGCTACCTCTGTGCTGGCGGAAAAGGGTGTCTGAAAATATGTCGTTTCCTATGGGTCCCAAGAAAAAAACGTTTGGCTGATCAAAGGCCAGTCGCATAAACGTAACCATTATGTTAAGACGTCTTGTGTTTGTGTCTTAAGACCAAGTATGACCAACTAGCAGTTTGCCAACGGGCAAGCAGTCTTACTTTTTGGTATCAAATTAGACCAATCTATGTTTTTATGTAACTGATTTCAAAAATGTATAAGGAAAAGTCTTAAAGAGAAAAATTTGATGACTAACTTTTAAGTCCCTGATCTTGCTATGGTTTTCTGATCAATTCCTTAGTTGTTTTGTTTGTTGTGCAAAATACTGCTAAATTGGCTTAAATATCTTTTTCAGATACACCGTGCCTTCACATTCAGTCCATTTGGTCATTTTTATGTGGGGGCTTATTTTTTTATTGAATATTTGAAGAGTTCAGATGCAAAAGCCTCTAAGTGCCATCTGAAATTTTCTTCTAGAATGATCATTTTTTTATCAAGCTTGTATATATAAGTTCAGTCATTTCACTTAAATGACAATTAATAGTTAATTTTCATTGCAATTTAAGTGAAATTACGGAACTTAAATGTACAAGCTTGATAAAAATGATCATTCTAGAAGAAAATTTAAAATGGCACTTAGAGGCTTTTGCATCTGAACTCTTCATTTAGCCTATTCCTCTCAATACGTATGTAAACTCTAGACCTTTGCAGAGACTTAGATGCTGATGGACATTACAGATCTTAAACTTGCTGCTTTTTTTCTCTTAAAGTGGAAGTGTAACTCAGTTAATGAACTAGGCCACCGACTGAAGGACTGAGATGCTTTTTTAAATCTGTGCCAGGCTTGTCTTGTTGTGTTTTAATTAAGTTTTTGCTTAATGGGAGTGTTGAGAGACACTTGTTTTTTTTGCTCTCCCAGAGCACGGATGGAAAATTGTAGGTTAAAGAAGCTCATGTCATGTTAGTAGTTTTTACTCATCTCCACAAAAGCATAATTATGAGTGGAAAATTGCAGCTCAATGATGTGCATGTGCAACACATTCCTTCAGATGCTTTTTTAAGTTTTTCTAGTTGATTGTGCTGGAGACCCCGATGTTCATTCAGGAGGAAAAGAAAATATACTGTAAAGCTCCTACAGATGTTTATTAAAATCCGTGATGGCGAATGGCTTTACATTGTTTGTAAGTATACTTCATTATTTTAGATTGTGCTTCAATCTCTCATTCCGGTTTAAAAGGGTTAATGTGCATTTTAGTATTCAGTATTT
This sequence comes from Rutilus rutilus, assembly GCF_951802725.1. Lineage (NCBI taxonomy): Eukaryota > Metazoa > Chordata > Actinopteri > Cypriniformes > Leuciscidae > Rutilus > Rutilus rutilus. The sequence continues at coordinate 14,324,652 of NC_140212.1, read as the reverse complement.
ATTCAGAAGGTCACATGCATATGTATGCTGACCATTTTGTTCTCTGTGCCTCATTTTTGATATTCCATAGATATAACGCTCCACAAAAAAAATTTTTTTTTGATATCTATAAACTGTGTCGAATGCAAAAAGTGACCTGTCCGCTGTGCTTTTTAACTTGAAACTTGCTATAGCCGTTATCGCTCTTTGGTAACTTTAACCCCAGAACACATACAAGCTTTTCAAATCACATGAGAGTCTTTTTAAAATGATCTCAGCGATGGTGCATTAAAGTGCTCTGAGGTTGAGCCCTGAAAAGTACCATAAAGAGTTTGTTTTGATTGGCGTTTGATCATAGTCTCTGAGCCTTGTGAAGGATGGGGCCTTACAGAACAGCTCACTGTTTGGGAGTTGGCAGCCGACCCAAAACCAAAATTGTATCCTCAAATGAACTTTAATGCAATGTACAACACAACACATGCGCCAATTTGCGACTCCCCATAGTAGCTCCTATAGTAAACAAGCAGGAAAATGAACGCCTGTGAATCAGCAACAGAGAATAAGAAGTAAAATAGAGATAATGTGGTTTAAAAAATGAGAAGGTTGAATTTCGTTGCACATTTTCTCTTGTGAGATGCGCCCTCTTCGTGATTGGCCGACAGACGTGGCGCAATGTGACGTGGACGCGTCGTACCTCGTGCCAGAGCATGACCTGTTGCCATTAGGGAATCGGACTTTAAAAAGGAGAGGGCTGAGCGCTTGGAATTTGATTTAGCTGTAACGGTTTTATACGGGTGCGACTCGGCCCAGATTTGGTGTTGAATCGAGGGTGTGGTGTGTGGTATGTAGGAGGAACCAAATATGTATGTGTGTGAGAGAGTGTGTGTGTGTGTGTGTGTGTGTGTGTGTGTGTGTGTAATGAGAGGTCAGTGCCATGAGGGAGCCAGAAAGAGGAGGCCGAGAACGAGGCAGGAAAATCTGGGCGGACCGGGTGCTTTTGGTCCCTCCTCCACGTCAGTGTGTGTGTGTGTGTGTGTGTATCTGTGTGACAGCCTGATGAGCAGCAGCACCCTCCGCGCAGCCATGTTCACTGGTTGACGAGCATGCTTTTATCAACTGTTTAGTTCGCTAAACACAGAAAAGCTGTTTGTGATATTACACTGGCGGTCCGAGGAACAGAACACACACTAGCATGTTTTGGTATGTGTTTTTGCATTCTTTTTGGGCTTGTTCGCATTCGAGAAATCATCTGTTTGAACTTGTATTAATTCGCATTGATTAAACAAAAAAAAGTTTTGCACTAGACAGTACTGGCACGCTTAGCCTACATGAGCGTGCAGTAGATGCACAAAGGATTCTTAGTAAAATAAGCTACAGAATAGCGAAATCTAGAGTCCGTTTTCTGCATCCTCGCCACCGGACTGCCTTACACGCTTGAATTTGGATTCAAAAGGGAGGCATGACGGAGGTGCATCCTAAAAGATTGAAAAACACTATTGGTGGCACGCTCAGCTAATTATTCCTCCACCGGGCGTATTCTCAGGTAGGCCTTGGGTGCAGTGTGTGTGTACGTGTGTGTGTGTGTGTCTATGCGAACACTGCAGATGATATCTTCCTGCAGACTGTGACAGATGTTTCACCTCCAGACCGTCTCACCCATACGCCTGTTGCTCCTCAACTCCTTCTCGGGGCAATTGGAGGAGATCCCGTTAATGTTTGCAGATGTAGAAAGACACCCCAACATTTGCGCACTTCACTTTTCCCAGAATCCCACATCATGGTATGGTCGTCTTTTAACTGCTGAAGGTTTTTGTATTGCTTTCTCTTTCTTGTTTCTGATTACTTGTTTTGTTGTTCAGTGCATTCGAGCCAGAGAACAGCTTGAAGGGTTGAGTTTAGTTTTGGCGGTGGAGCGTGTGCACGCTCTGTAAATTGTGTTTGAATGGTTCATAACTGGTGTGAGCGTATGTTTCTGTGCACTCTCCGGGTGAACCGGAGTCTGTGTCACGCTTCCTTCCACTGTTCAGCCCTCCCTCCCTCCCTCCCTACTCGAGCTCTCGCTCACTGGCTGGAGCGATGATTCAAAAAAAAAAAAAAAAAGATTGCTCACGTACTCCACTGCCTCTCGGTTTCATCATCAACTTTTTTCCCCCCACTTCATTTTTCCCTCTCTCTTCTCCTCTAATTCCCTCCCTCCTTCTCTCTCTCTCTCTCTCTCTCTCTCTCTCTCTGTGCAGATAGAAATGAAAAAAAAAGCCTCTACCGCTGTTTCCACAGTACAGTCCCCACCCCTTCACCCAGTCTGTGCCAAGAGAAGGAGGGATTTCTACTACTCACAGAATTTTAACCCTGTAGCACAACTGATTGGCTCAAGCAGCTTCTCTGCCACTTCAGTTTTTCCTCTGCGTCTTTTCCGCCACTTCCCTAAACCTCGTCGGCGTGGTCTTCTGCGGTTTCGTTACCTTGAGATACTTTCAAACGGTGCTTTTGCGGCAGTTGGAGGTGTATGCCATTTCTCATCCTCGCCAGGGGTTAACGGATCCTTTCTGTTGCTGAGCTTTGAAAATGGCTGTATTCTCCCTGCTTGTTGCGTGTCTCGGAGAAGGGAGGCGCCTGGAGTTCTATCACTTTAGCACCACCCTCTCTCTCTCTCTCTCTCTCTCTCTCTCATACACACATACAGTTCTTTTTCTCTCTCTTGCTCTTTCCCTCTCTTCCCTCTCTGAAAGGAGAGCGGGAGGGCGGTGCGGTGTTGGAGCTTTTTCTGGGACAGGTGCCAATTCCAAACAAAAGACATAAAAAGGCACTGAGTGAGAGATGCCTCGATCGTAAGAAAGAAATATGTTGCACGATGAAACGAAAGAAGTTTGTGGTGACCGAGTGCGTGCGCGGTTGCGTGCGTTCAGCTGAATAGAAATGTTTGGAGCTAAGATTTGAAATACTTTTCTTCTCTATCTCTCTCACAACACTCTCTCACTTCTCTGGCGCTCTTCAGCCACTGAAGGCATTTCAGTCATGGGGGGTGGAAAGGGGAGGGGGCTCGGTTTTCAAGCTTCTGAATTATTCATACGCCTGGGCCAATGCTGCGATCGGACTGGCTGGGACATTAACATGCAGCGGACATTCTGTTTGTCTGTTTGCTAACATTCCTCATTCAAAGACTTGTTAACTGCAAGATGGGCCGACACACGCGTCTCTCGGGCTGCTATTGTGGCCAGGGCCCGGTTGTCCCAGATCAGGGGACCGCAGGCAGACGTGTAGCCTAGCACTGGGGACACGCAGCTGGGGTGGAAGGATTGGCTTGGCCCCCCGGCCTACCTCCTTTGGTCCTTGTGCCTGCTGTGGAAAGCTCACTCCCTCTTCTTTTCCTTCTCTCTCTCTCCCCCTCTCTCTCTCTCCCTGGCTCTCTCCTTCAACACAGGACTGGTGAAGTGAGTAGAAAAGGCCTTCAGCACTTGTCCTGGAATGTTTCTATCTACTGATGCATGTCAATATTATGGGGTAAGTTGCAATTTTTTTTGTTATATGTGGTATTTCTGCATATTTACTTTGTTTTTCGTTTTTTCCAATGTATTTCTCGATTCAAATGTGTGTGTTTTTTTGTCTTTAGAATGTGTGCGAAATATTTTTCGTTTTGGTTTTACGCTTTATACGGGGGGGGGGGGACGATTTATGAATGGTACGATTCCTAAGGAAAATGGCGTTAGGGGAATGTAAAGGCATTTCATATCAGCACCTAACAGACATGATGTACCTCTGTAGTCGACCTTCCACAGTGCATAGTTTTGGGGTTAATGTTTTAGTGACTGAGAAGAGGTACACTTTTTGGGAGTAAGAGTTTTGAGTCGTGTTATCGGGAAAAGGTGTTTAAAAATTAACCTTTCATTTTCTGATGCATTCCTTGTGTGTTATCTGGAGCACTTTAACAGTGAATGGACCTCAGCTATTTGCGTAGGGCCTTGTGTTTGATTATCACGTTGTACTGTCGTTTATCTTATGAACTGTTCATTGCGATTAATATTTAATGTTATTTTTATATTATTATTGAATTATAACATGGGCGCTTATGGATAGAAGCATTGTATACGCCACGTCAGAGGTTAGTTTGCGCAATTATGCATTCAAATTAGAAGAAATGAGGAAGTATTTTGCGTTAATTATTTAATTGCTCAAATGAGTGTTATTTTTGTATTTTTTTTGGTTGCTTATTTTTAATTATTTCAATGGAGATGTAAAGGTATGCAAATTCAACTAAAAGTTGTCAATTTGACTCTAAAATATATTATTGTTTAAATTTACACACATTTAAATAGGTTGACTTTGCCCATATTTCGTTTGAATTTAGCGGAGAACCATTTTTGCAATTTATAAAAATGTTAACCTGTAATATACATTCTAGTTGTGCACTCAAAGAAGGCATTTGCTGAATCTGAACGATTTGTGTATTATTTGAAGTATTTTTTTTTAAAGAAAAACGTTTTGTAAAGATGTCTTTTGTTGAAATTTTAGGTTGCGTAAAATAAATTATAATCACAGTGTTCTTTTTTGTTACACACACACACACACACACACTGTCTCTCTCTCTGTCTCAAAAACACACACACGTTTAAAAAACTCTCTTAAGGCCCTTTTATAATTGAATCATTTATAAGTAAAATGTTTAGGGTCGTTGAGATTTCAGAATTTAACAGCTGATCTCTGGGTGATGATTAAGGATCATTTGACATAAAATAGCATTGTGTTTGATTTATACATATCATGTATGATTTACAGGCATAAAAGTAAACAGTTGTGTTTCATCGTTCAAACTAATGATTTTGGCTCATAGCAGGCTGTTTATTAGCACGAGTGAGAACGCCAGGGGCAGTGCTGATGAAGTGTGTTGGCACAGAAAATGCACATTGGGTTGGCAGTGCCCTCCCCCACCCCTTTTTTTGGTTGTGAATGGAGTGTTCCAGAGATGATGTATAGTGCAAAGAACAGAGCAGGTGGCATCTTCTAAAGAACGAAGAGGGGGGTTGGCGCAGGAACAGATTTTCAGGATAAACTTACCGCTTTTAGTCATTTGTACTACAGATTTGTCTTTTTTGTGTGTGTGTGAAAATGCATGTGGGTTTAACAGAAATGCTGACTAGTTTACACTTTAAATAAAGATGAAACATTTATTCTTAAAAATGAACTGAAATGATAATTTTAAGGTTTAGGATTTTTTTTTAAATGTGCTTGTGTGGGATCTTTTTTATTACGTTTTACAGAGAAAATAGAAATGAATGTGTGTCAAGCTGGGGCAAGGCATTCCCAGACGTGCCGAAGAGCAGCGAGCATGTGTGCACTAACTGAGACACCCGCCCTCGCTGTCACATACAGACGTACACACACTCTCTCACACACACCCAGACACACTTGCTGCCATGTGCTCCATAATAGACCTCTGATTCAGCCCTGAATAGAGTTCCCACGCCTCAGTGTGTGTGTGTGTCTGTAATAGTTAAGGGTGTAGACCCCCCCACCCCAACCCTTTTCAAAAGATACTTGTGTACTCTCACACACACAGTCTAGACTAAAGATGTCTCCTTCATTCTGTTTAGAGGTGTATTTTAGAAGCTACACACTGTGAATTGATAATTAGTTGATTTCAGATGAAGTTCCAAGGGTGGAATTTAACGCAGGATAATGTGACAAAGTGATCGAAACAATTAGAAGCCTCATAGAATCTCATCAATGTCGCTTACATTTTTTAATGTTTTGTATTTCAGGTTATTTTAATTGTCAGTTTAATGGAAATATAATTCCATAACTTATGTGTAATTTCAGCTCAACCGCATAAGATGATTTGCACTAAACAGCATTACTGATGCAAATGCAATTGTATAATGATCATCCGAATGCAGTATTAATGTATAATTATTATTCTTTTTAAAATAAAGAAAAATCCGTAGATAGAAAAAATCGATTCTTGACATTTTCTTGTCATTTTCTAGCTAGCAGAGAAGGTGATGGACACTCGCATACTTGTGTGTGGATGTCTCCAATATTTTAAAATAATTTCATGAACACATATTTGTTCCTGCGGGTTTTCTTTTTTCATGCAGAAAAAAATTGTTTCATTTTATTTAGTCAACTTAATTTGTGAATAGTTTAAAGTCAATATTCAAGTGATATAACCAAAGACAATTTAATTTAATACTATCAAGAATAATAATAAAAAAAGTTCTTACAGTGTTTGAGAGATAGATTAGTTTTAGTTGAGGAGTTTTTAAGCAGTATGTTGGAGTGATGATTGATTATGTTGAGACGCTTTAAAATGTCTTCCTTAGGAAAAAAAAATGCACACAGATGTCTTCAAAATATTAGAAATATTGTTTTCTGTATTGCTAATAATTTTGTGTTCAGGAAATACCATAAGATATATTTAATTTCAAATTTTCGATTTATATTTAATTCATTAAATGTCTCTTCTGAATTGTAAAGCAGACCCACAGAAAAGTGTAGTGTAGTTTCCATATCTAATTTACACAGTTCGTAAATTACAAAAACAAGTATGACCACTACAAAAAAAAAAAGTTTTTAAATGAATCTGTATAAATAACTCTATTATTGAAGTTTTTAACCACTGCGCGTCTGTTTAGAATTTGCAGAAGTAGACATTTTCTTCTGCATTTCTTTACAATCAAGATCCTTAAGCCAGTAAACTCTTATAGACGCTATAGTGAAGTGAAAAGGAACGGAGTAAAGGACTGTGGGGTCATTTAGGGATAGCAGTACTCAACTAACTTGTTTCCCATGGGCACAATAGGAGCCAGACATGATTGGCAGGTGACAAAAGGTGGGGTGGAGCTGAGTAATTGTTCAACACTAAGATGATGTCATGGGCAAGTCTTGAGACCAAGAGCCGCTAACAGTCTTAGCAAAGGCTTGAATGCTGTTGTGTGATAGTTTGCGCTTTGTCTCCCTGAAATTAACTATTTTTAGGTTTTTATATCAAAATTAATTGTGATTTTTACCTCAATTTTCTTATTTTTCACAAAAAAGCACAAGAAGCCATGGCCTGCCCAGACAAAGCAGAATAATATTATGATACCGATCACTTGTGTAATCTGCGGTTTAAAGTTCAAGCTCAAAGTCCATTACAGACATTGTATTCACGCTCTGTTGTAATCAGTCTGGGATATCTCTCCCCCTCCAGCAAGTCACATGAGGTCTTATTTATTTAAATTTATTTTTTGCTTTCTGTGATTTTGTTTGAACAGATGTATAATACAAACACAGAAGATGGCTTTTCCTCAGGAGCGATAAAACAGCCAGAGCATAATTCTGTCAGTCAACAGTTCTTAAATCATGCAACAAATAAAACGTTGCTTCAAAGATCGTTCAACAGATTTCTCTGTCGTTTGCACCTGCGGTATTGATGCGGAGCAAATAGGGATATAAACAAAGTGTATCAGACGGTGATTAAAGGAAATAAGAATCACTGTTTAGCAGCATTTCGGTATAATGGGCCTATTGTTGCTGAACGGCTCTTTTACTCGGAGGAAATGTGTCTCCGGTCTCTGGTATACAGCTCCACCTTATGGCTGTTAGCTACTCCATAAGCTTTCAAGTGTACCCGTAATTCAAGAGCTTAATGATCTATGGTTTGTTTCACTACTAATGTAAACTGCAACCTGCCTGCTTTTATCAGTAGCGATGCTTTTTAATAATCCCATAATGTTCTTAACGAGGTTAGTAATCGAATGTGCATAAGGCTTTGGGGGTTTTGATGAACCAGCTTTAGGTGAAGTATAGCAGGCAGCGGAGATGTCTGCTGTCAGCTCTTTCTCGTAAAAAAAACTAAACAAAACAAAAAACAGGTTTACACTTTAGTCATGACATACAGTGAGGTGTAACTGGTCCAATGACCGAAGGAGGTCAATTCATGTAGCTGTGCGATGCGTTATGAATGTTTGAGAAACGAGAGTGATTGATTTGAATCTTTGATCCAAATCAAAGACCACTAGGGAAAATGGCTTTATTGTTGCGTTTTATTTATATAGAAAATGTCACATTACAAAATATATCGTCATGTTGACAAAACAATATAATAACAATTTGAGTAAAAAGTTGAGAAATTTATATATGAACTCCACATGTTTGTGTAAAACCTGAGGATCATGTTCTCCAGCATGATTTGAGATGAACCAGAGCTCCAAGTTTAATCGAACTAAATCTGCCCCGTCTGTATTGTCAAGATTAATGTGATCAGTGTCAAATTTGATAGAAATAGTGCTGGACATAAATTTAGCTGGACTCTTAATTTTACATTTTATTAAAACATTATTTCCAGATTTAAAAAATAAACAAATCCCACACTGCAAAAATCAACTTGATCTTATTTGTTTGTCTTGTTTTCCAGTACAAATCATTAAAAATATATGAATTTACTTTAAAAGGAACTTCTTTTCAGAGTGCACTAAAATATTGTTTATTTTTGATATTATTGCAAATTTATGCAAATTACTGCAAACTTAATATCTTTTATCTTAATATTTTCTTAATTTGTGTGTGTGTGTGTGTGTGTGTGTGTGTGAGTGTGTGGAACCACTCACCCCTGTGAGGTTCGTGGGTTGTGTGAGTCAGCAGTGTGTGTGTGCCTCCCCCTTGTCTGAGGTAAACCATACTGCTGCCCACAGCCTTACTCACTCACACTGAACCTTCCCCGATCTGACCACACACACACACACACACACACACACCAGTTCCCAAACACCCCAGTCCTAATCCTCTCATGCACCCCTGTGTACTGTCAGGGTCAGCAGTAGACAGACATACAGCACAACAGATGATTTAAGTCAAACAGGACATGGAACTGATGTAGGGACTTGAGTATGTGAATTCTGTGCCTGACTAATTCTCTCTCTCTCTCTCTCTCTCTCGTCCTTTCACAGATGGCAAACCCAGGAGGTGACTATCTACCTTTCTCATGTTGGTGACCTTGATGGTTTTGAAGGATCCCAGACTGAAGCTTTGGAGATAGAGGTGATAGGGGGTGTATTTAGTGCACAGCAAAGAGTGTTGTATGGAAAACAGTTTTAGCCCACATATTTACCCTTTCGGGCTCTTCAGTTCACATTTTAGTGTCTTACGTCAGCTCTGTGATGCGTAGTATCACCTAATGAGGTTAGTTGGATATTAGATTTTAGAAAACAAGAAGGTACACAGGAAATGGAAGCTCCGTTGCAGGAAGAGAAAGAAAAGAGACTGTCGTTTGGGGTGAGGTAGTAGGTTGTATAGTTTGAGGGTTTAACCCTTGCTGTCAGATAACTATACAACTTACTGTCTTTCCCGAAGTGACCGTAGTGCCATCGCATCACATGGAGGACGCCAACTGGAAGGAAGAAATGACACATTTCCAGGATCCAGCATTAATCTGTGTTCATTAAAGACATGCTTTTATGCTTAACGCAGGCTTAAATGTTTATTCACACTGAAAGAATTTTTCCAAAAAAGTTTTAATTTGTGAAATTTGTGTTAGGTACACATCAATGCAGTTTTGATGAATTATAATGCAAGCCTTTAAGTTTAATTTGCAGTGAATAAATACATAAAGAGAACAGTATAAGTTGATAGTAATGATATGTATGGTGATTTAAAGAAAAAGTACAGATCATTTTAAATTAGACATGAAATCTCTCATTTCCTGTATTATCTTATTTCCTTTTGAATCAGAATGTTTAAGGCTTATCCCTTTTTTATTAAATATCCAATAGCCTTCAGTTATATCGAAGTCACAACTGATTTTGATTGGACAAAATATCAGTATAGTCCAGCTTGTCGCCCGATTTGTTTTTTAAAGAAAAAAGACTGAACTGCCAGCTTCTAGGAAAACACAAGCATGTGGATGGGATGGGTTACAATCTAATAGGAGCAACAAAACATCGTAGGTAATAGAAAAGAATTGTAGTTAAAATACCACTGATAAGTGAAAAAATGTGTCGCTGCTTTGTCGTGGAATATTCAGCAGTGATGTTCGTACAGGGTGAGGTAGTAGGTTGTGTGGTTTCAGGGTTGTGTTTTTACCCCATCAGGAGATAACTATACAACCTACTGCCTTCCCTGAAGGGCAGCAAAACGTCGCCAGTCACACGGTTCATTCACTTTTTCTTTTGCTTTTCTTAATTGTCTTGGTTTTTCATGCTTCTACTTGTGATGATCTTGCCATTTATAGCTGCATTAGCATTACTTGATACATCACAGATGTGTAATACTTCAAACTGAAATAAAACGTTTGATATTTCAAAGATTGACTGATTTTTTTTTTCTTTGCCTAAAGCATGATATTGATGTTAAAGGATACATCAAAATAATCTTGTAATGATGCTCTATTATGAGTTAAATTCTGACATTTACTAACCTCATGTCTCTCCAAACCAGTGTGACGTCTTTCTTCTGTGGAACACAAAAGGTGCATTTTTCTAGAATATCCCCTGCCATTCTTTTCATTATAATGAAGTGAAGATGGTATGGATTATATTTATGGCACATTTATTTCCTGTTTGAGGCTCTGAAGAGTATGTCCTGTCTCCTGCACAAGGATGTAATGAGACTATGGCATTGCATTATTTCATTTGTTTATTAAAGATGCAATGCAAAGCCAGGCAGAGTGCTTCTGCCAGCATAGCTTGTATTGTAAATAAAACATGGCCATGGCTCCAGACGGCCATTAGCCGATGTTAACAGCTACAGGGCTGTAGGCAGGCTGACCTTTCACTGCTGCACAATTTATGGGCACTGGCTGGCAGATCTCCACAGGAGCACCCCTAGACTGGCACTCACAGGAGAAGAGTATTAATTAGCAAGAAAGGACAGAATGTGATGGCCATGTCACCTTGAAAAAGTTTAGTTTCTTTGGAAACAGGTGTTATGCATGCTTCTAATGGCAGCATTACCTAGGGGAGTGCAACACCATTGTCGTGATTGAAAAACTACTTTGTTATGCACATTACAGTAATTCAATAAGAGTTAAATAATTTTCCCCTGTGACTGCCTCGGTTTTACCCTTTCACTCCTCAAGAGCTTTTTTGTCTTCACAAAGACAATTAAATAACCCAATAGAATTATGGTAAGCCACTATGTAATAAAATTGGGAATCGTCTTTAAATTCATTAAAAATACTTAATGTTATCTTACAAACAGATGAAAAATCTCAATGAATGAATGTATACATCACAAAACCTGGCACAAAATATCTCATTGTGACAAGGGGAAACAGTTAAGTAAATACTAATTAAAATAAGGTTTAACTAACTTACTAAATAGATTAAAATACAGTACAATGCAGAAATATATAAATAGTGCATAAAAGTAAGATGCTGAGTAGAAAAAAACTAAATTGGTTCTATATACATGAATTTTCATGCATTTTCATTTTTAAGATGGGGGTCTCTTGCACAAGAATGATCATATTTTGGGGGTTCGTGGCATCTGTAAGATTAAAAAACCCTTAATAGGCTAATGAAGAGTAAAATATATATATATATATATATATATATATATTTATGATGGACAGATTCTAAAATCTGTGATTGATTTTTGAATATCACCAGTAGGTGTCAGTAGAGGCATATTATTGTGACTGTCTCAAAAAAAAAAAAAAAAACGAATCAGACAAAGGTAAAGCCTCTTTATTATATGCAAACATATCTTTATTATTGAGACAACATGTGTCATATTATTTTAATTAACCCTTTCATGCATGAATTATGACAACCTGTATTTTTTTGCTCTTAGGGCATGATTTGAGATTTGAACTACAGTAGGCTATGCGTTTTTGGTTTTAACTGAATAAATACTGTATTAAACATAATACAGTAATAGCACAATAATACTGTGTGTATTTAACAAACCAATTAATAAAATTATATAAAATCACGTGAAAACTATAAAATATAACAACAACGTAGTGTCTCGTTCCCTGTTCTCAGGGAACAGAGGTTACAGTCATAACCTAGACGTTCCCTTTCGAAAGGGAACTTGCACTGCGTAGATGGCGCTATTGGGGAACGATGTACAATCCCACCATGCTGAGAGGAGTGCATGCCAATTATGGCTTGTGACAAAACGTCAGAGCTGGCAGTTTCAACCTGAAATGCCAAGAACACGCTCCCCCTTCAGGTCAGTGACATTATTCTCTACGGTCACTGCCCAAGCTATAAGCCTCAAAGAGGCCTCCAAACACGGAAAAGCCTACCAAGGCCACTCAAGGGCTTAAAACCAACAGCTTCCATGGAAGGAGATCCTTTAAGGGAATATGGCCAGGGCATCCGAAAGGAGTCCTGTCCAGTCACTTTCTGAGGGGGACATTGAGTCAACCCTACATGCCACCAGGGAGGCTAACCTGATCAAGTCTACTGACCTAGTCTTTCCAAACAACCTGTCTGTTTTCCTAAAAAGAGTTTCTCACAAAAACCAATAGTTTTTTATGAAACCGGAACATAGAGACGGGCATCCTGGAGAGTAGAACTCAACATAGCACTCTATAACCCTTGCAAATGAGGGGAGTAACTCTACACAATCCTGGATCTACACAGTGCTATGAAAGATTGTTGAGGCTGGGCACTCTAACAGGGGACCCTAGATAAGGGGAGCGCCTCCAGCTTGAGCTGATATAACAGGGAGACCTCATGAGAGTCCTTCAACCTTCTAACCAGACTTAGGTTATATATATGTATATATATTTGACCAGGCTAGAATCAGGAAGGCTCAACAAGAGCCTACAACATGATGAATATTGCTAAAATCCACAAATAGTGAAGCAACCTTCAAGGAGGCCTGTGAAGGCCTGCTACTTGCTAGCGATACTTGTTAGCAGAACTAGCCTCAGATATCATAGTACTAACAGAAATACTGTGGGCCCGGCTTTTCCTACTTTACATTGCCAATGGACAGTGGCAATTCTTTCAAACATACCACTTAAAACTTTCTAAACTGGGAACCAAGGTCTAAAGTATAACAACCTTATATAAAGACCTACCAAGATCATCCTGCTGCTCATAGAGCGGCAGCCTAAATTCTATTCTTTGAATGAAGGCCTACCACCAAAAAGCTAGAAAGGGCGTGCTCACTTCCAAACCCGACTCCGGACCTTCAGAAGCATTCCGTTTAATGGGAAAATATCATCATCAGTCCAGGCCTGATGTAAGAAGCGCCTGGGGTAAAGAGGAAGGCGATCCCTCACTGACGCTGGGAGTGCCTGTGTTGGATCACCTCCCTCAGATCTCTCTTCTTCCTTGAGTCACGCCTTCTCTGTGACCTACTCCTTGTAGGAGGAGGAGGAGCACGAGAGGCGATGCTGAACCTTTGACCTCTGACCTCGAACCGGGATGGGCCAGGCCCCTCTGGCTGTCTGGGTGTGGATTCAGATCGCAGCGGAATGCATGATTGAGTGGCTTGGAAGGCAGGGCCGGAGCTTTTAGTGCCGATGCCTCTCCAGCAGCAAGATCGTTTGCGAATGTCTCGTCAATTGGGGGCATCGACACATACCCATGTTCACACATCCCCTCGACATCAGCGTAGTTTGCCCGCTGCTGTCAATGGATGCATGCAGAAAATGGGTTCTTCCATGCCTTCTTGATCTCAGTATGCAGATCAGGAAGGAATGGAAGGCTCACGGGAGCTGGGGAGTTATGGTCAGAAAGGAACCGCTCATCCAACCTGCTGCGAACATGTCCTTCCATCACGCGCTTCCACGGCAGCTGAAGCCTCGCTCCATAACACCCAACAGCTCATCATACGCGGGGCAGGGAGACTGTGAGGGTTCAGGTTGTACCTCTTCTTCACCCTCAGCAGCCATCTCCTGCTCTCTCAGGCTAGGTGCCAGCAGAGCACTTGCTGCTGGATCAGAGGATGTAAAAGATAACACATCCTCATCCAGCAGCTCACCCTCGCGAGCTTCTGACGGGCGTGAGAGAGAAACGCCTCTCTCAAACTCATCAGCAAGCTCCATCTGGAAACCCCATGATCCGAGTCTCCGCAGTGCCTCAGCACGAGTGGGACCCGAACCACTGGGCCCAGATGCCTGTCCCCAGAGGGCCAGACAAGAGTGGAGTTTTCTAAGCGGAAAACTCTCACATTCTGCACAATCAGATCCCTCGAGAGCTGATCGTGCGTGCTCTTCACTCAAACAGTAAACGCACAAGTCATGTGTGTCATCTGGTGTCAGAAACCTGAGACACGGATCCACACACTTCTTGAAACGCTTGTTTTCACTTACCAGAATTCTTACCTTTTTCAGGTGATTGTAAATCAGACAAAACAGTCCCTGAAGACGAAAAGAGGATGACATGTTCTCTAGGCGCCCCTTTTATACTTACGGGTCGCACTAGAAGTGACGTCATAGGCTGTCGCCATTCAAATTCGATTGCCGTGATTGGATAGTTTTCCAGACACCGGTTCACTTTCGAAAGGGAACCCTCACGCTATGTCCAGTCTACCCGAGTATGTCGATTTACACTTATTAGCTGATAATTCTGATTATGTTCAAAAGTGACAAATATTTACCATAGCTCTGAGAAAGCCTCAGACTGAAATCTACATTGATCTATTGATGTTTTCAGACTGGTAAAACTAGCGATCAGGTGTTTTCAATCTCATCTGAAATGAGCATTGTTGGAGGTAACGCATTACAAGTAACATGCATTACTTAATCAGATTACTTTTTAATATAAGGAGTAAAGCAATACAAATAATGTGCGTTACATAATCAAATTACATTTTAATGTAAGGAGTAAGCATTACAAGTAATGTTATCAAAATACTTGTTTATGTAATGAGTAAAGCATTACAAGTAACGTGCATTAGGTAATCAGATTATTTTTTGATGTAACAAGTACAGTAATGCATTACAAGTAACATGCATTACGTAATCACTTTACTTTTTGATGTAACTGCAAATTACATTCTAATAACACAAATACATTTATGTACAGCCCAAAAAAGCTGAAATACTGTATAGTTAGTGATGCATGATGTCTAATTTAGTGGACAGATGATTAATCAGAATTTCCTCCCAATCTAAAATCAATACTTGGAAAATTTAACAGTGATATGACTCCTTAGATGTTACTTTTTTCTTTTCTTTTTTTACCTACAAGAATCTTCTAGTGTTTAGTGTATAGGATGGGTTGGTCCACTGTAGTGGTCAATGTGCAACTATGCCATTCAAAACCCATCAAGACCTCTATTTGTGAAAGGGTTAATGTGGCGAGATATTATTTAGGCATTACGGCGCATGAAATAATTCCATCATTATCATCATCATCCTCATCCTTACGATGAGTTCTGTTGCCCAGCAACGCGACTTTAAATCGGTGGGCGTGGCTTTCTCTCCAAAAGCCTGCGCCGATTGGCCGAATCTATAGGTGTGTCGGTAGGTGTGCGCTGTCACGAGCTCGACTGGTGTCAGAGTGGTTTGACAGCAGTGGTTGCGGTGAATTTTAAATAGGACGTTTAAGGAGTACTACAGCCTCAATCGCACCACCGAGTTGAGATTTGGCAGTGTCACAGAGCCCGTGTGTTTTATTCCTGCCTGCATGGCGGCCTGGGATTGGGAGGTAGACGCGCAGCTCTTGTAAACAAAGCGCTTGTGTAACATTATGATCATGTTTTATCCGGTTTTATGGCCGTAATTACTGTGATCCTACGCTTTTAGCTGGACTAAAGTAAACATTCACATAAGAACACATGTCTGTGCTATTTTCACAGCGAGGCTCTTATCACATAGTCTGTAGAGGGCAATGCGTTTGCTACAGTTTATCAAGATTTTAACTCTTGTTGGAACCGAAGCGAAACTTTACAGCGTCTGATGGTCTTTAAAGCTTGCTGATTCAGCCATCGGGTTAGTTGGTTTGTTGGTTGGTTAGTTAGTTAGTTAGCTAGTTGTTGTTATAGTGCTATTATTTTAAGTATCTTGCAGCATATTTTTTCCGCAGTGTAAACACACTAACGTTACACACATAATGTAATAATAATGTCAACTAACATAATCATGCATATCCTACTCGTCTATCATTTATAATTTCATTAAAATAATAGTGTTATAGTTAAATTTAATTCAAATTTGAATTATGTTGTTAAGAATCCATTAGAATTCGGAACAGTATAATAAATGACATTTTAATGCGATTATGAATGAACAGGAAATGAATCCCACGCTTTGTTGTCCAAAATATTATTCAAAAGTAGTTTCCATGTTACATCAGTAACTTTGGTTACTTTATTTTGAGGTGTCTTTGTTACAGTGTAATTATACATTTAAGTACTGAGTAATATTAAGTAACTACAAGTAGCCTACTTGGATTAGGTTTGGTTTGGTTTATGGTTAGTTGCATGTAATTATGCATATTTTATAGTAATTACTATAGAAACTACATGTAATGTCATGTGTAACAAGGACACTGTAAAATAAAGTGTTACCATGTACAGTGTTATTTGAAGTTTTGTTCATTCTGTTCTGTTTTTTTTTATTTAAGTTTTAATTTCTAGCAAATTAAGTACAAGTTACACTACATGAAAATGAGAAATGAAGTAAAAATGTTACATTTTATTTATTATTAATGTTTATTTTATTTCAAATAACAAAAATGTACTGCAACTGTAACTGTAACCCTACTGTGCAGTTGCAGGGACCCCCTTTTCGACATTCTTTATATAGATTATCTTAAAGAGTTAATTAATTAATAATTCTGTAATGTCCTTAATGTAATATTTTCAGTTTGTGTACTCTGGCATCCCCTAAAGTGAGTTTAGCACAGCTTTTGTACCCCACACATCTGCGACTACAGGGTCACAAGGACTTGTCCATTCGGTTCTGTTATGTAACTTGCTAAAAGGGTCACACACATAACGCCCCGTGTCATCTTGTCTTTGTGTGGGTGTTTAGAGTCTCATTCTAGAAGAGGTTCTATCAGAGGAATATCAGATTATAAAGAATATCATTTAATCATTCATAAACTGACTTGATAAGTCTTATCAAGTCAGTTTATGAATGATTCAATTATATTTTTTTATACTTCACATTATTTCACATTAAAATTGATTTGATCTTAGAAGTCTGAAATTATATGTATATACAATTACAAAAGCACCGATACCCTTTTAGGCAACTTGTACATTTATTCCCTTAAAATGAATTAGTAATCAGTAAATTTATAGCCTTTTATCTCTCTGGCCAAGTTCCTCTCACACGGCTGGCTTTGTCAACGCTTTTATTTATCACATATCATTATATAAGATTAGATAATTATGCAGATTTTTGGAGAGATTATTAACACAGACACAAACTTTTGGCCATGACTATATTGACAGGTTGAAGTATAGAGAAACATCTGGCCTATATAAATGCACCTGCTTCTAAGCTCCATGTTTGCATTTCATAGTCCGTGTGAATCCGTCTGCCTTCGCGTAATGCTGACCTGTCTCTCTGTAGGCTGAATGTACTAAACAGACAGGATGTTTCTTGGGTGTGTGGAACGAAGTCATTCCTCCCACTATTGTTGAAATCCCAGATGTCTTGTTTATAAAAGCATCCATCCAGACATTAAGGTTCTCTTATCTGATGCGTTCAGTTGACTTCGGCGTCCGTTTGTTAGTGTAACGCCAGGCAAACTCCTGACCGGAGAGAAGCAGGCATGCAGGGTGTGTGTGTGGATTCGGACTTTGGCCCTGAAAGGGGTGCATGTATTTATTGGCAGCTGGTAGAGCATAACTGTGAATCGTGATCTGGTAAGCACTGATTTCATTCTGCTTTGCTCTGAGCTAGGTGATGATTTAAACACGAATTGTCATTGGTCTGTCGGCTTTAAGCAAAGACTTCTAGCTTTGCTCACAGCCTGTGTGAAAAGCGAAGTCTGGTATGTTCTCGTTTCTCAGCAAGGATCTGTTTTGGCATGATTTTTCCTAAATTTGTGCTGCTTTTGTTTGAGTCAATGACAAATGATTTTAAAGTTGTTGTAAAACACGTTGCATGTTCTTGTTATTCAAGTTTCCAAAAACTTTATACTATTTTGAAGAACACATGTGAGTGTACACACCTTGATCATTATTTAATTCTTTTTAAAGTATATTTTTGAAGATAAATGTTTCATTATTATTATTAATCCATAAATATTAGTCGTACATTTTACAACCTGAACTAAATGTAACTTGTAATAAGGTTTTAAATCTCTTAAAATGAACAATGAAAAACATTTTAAGAGACTTATTGACCTTGACACATAATCGTCATGGTCTTCAGGATATATTTGTATATTTTCTGCATGTTTCTGCGTGTCAGTTGCATCACATGACTGACTGATTAATAATAATAAATTAATGAATAAACAAATAATAAATATATAATGTCAAATCAAGATTTTTCTTCACTACAATATCAGGACAATTATTAGCCTATACTTTATGTAAAATAAAAAATCATTTTAATTCAGAAATTAAAAGCATGCTCATCATAAGTCAGTTAATGTTTGTATCAGTTCCATTTTAGTGTATTTTTGCTGATTGAATATGACTTGTCACGTCTTTTACCCTTTAACATCGCTTTTGATCTTGTCATATTTTCTTTTTGGTAAATAACCTTTATTTACCAACACTGAGCAAACTGACCTGTCTTTATTTTTGCCAAATAGTCTTGACCCACATCCAAACTGTTCAGTTGCACCATGCAGTTGAGAAAAGCTAGGAATACGTGCGCTTTATCATGTCCACAATCAATATTTCTTTCAAGAACAAACTCACAAATGGTCTGTGGTCACAGATCAATCTTTATACTTCAGATCTGCTGTCTCTATGGGGCATGTAGAGATTCTGCTTCATCATTGCTTGTTGGCTGATGTAGTGGAAATTTCTACACAGACACTGTTTGCTCTACGTGTGTTGTCTAATGCAGTGAGTCCAAGGCTGGTTCTGTGTACAGTATGTGAAAATAATGATGGGGAACACATGATCAATTTGGCCTGTCTGCAAGTTTTTGGGATTCTAGGCTAAAGTACATTGACATTCATTGTCTTCTTGTGGATCTAAAATACCCCCAGGAACTGCTGTGTTGTTGTTACTACACGGTCAAGTCAGACAGCCGGTAAAGATCAACCTGGAAGGAGGGGGTAAATCAGCCTGTATTGGTTTCCAAGTCTTGTCAGCTGTGACCCTCCACAACAGGCTGCCTCCTCCTCAGCACGTAGGCTATGATGTGCCTGTGTGTCCTTCTCCAGCCAGAATGAGAAACACACACCTTGCACCGCAAAAAAGTGGTTTCAAAAAAGGATTTTCAGATATTTTTACTGGAAAATAAGATACTGATTCATTTTGTATTATTTGTACAACTGTCCCGTGATTTAGAGTTGTTAAGCATTACTTGTTCCATTTGTTTATTAGGACTCACTGAGGATTCATCTTGTGCATTCATACGCGTTGTCTTGTTTCGTGGTCTGCACCACATCAATGGATATAACGTGTTGTGGACAGCGAGGTGTTGAATCCTGTGCATCCATGGAGATATTTGTGTAGAATATATTGCAGTTCAGAAGCATGATAAGGGGTTTGGTTTTTGCTGGTTAGTGGCTCAGCTGGTCTCCATGGGCACATTTCCATTAGAGCAGAAACTGGCATTTCTCCTACACTTCACTTGGCTCCAGTGTGTTGTCATGAGGTTCAAGTCATGTGCATGTGTGCCCATGTGAGTGTCTGGGTTTACGCTGAATAAATATAGTAGCTTCAGCTTATGCTTATTGCTCTGTTTCACACACCCTAATACGCAAATAACGTACACAAATGCAGTCTCGCTCAAATGCATGCTACGTGTTTAATCTTGTTTACCATGAAATTACTGCTAGATTGTCTTTTTTTCTAATGAAAAAAACATATATATATTTAAATAAAACAAATCAAAAGTAAATTTGCTTTAAGTAAATTGGATATTAGACTCTAATGTTTTTTAATGTAAGCATTGCAGGGTTTCTGCAGGTCTTAAAAAGTCTTAATTCACCTTTACACAAATGAAGGTGAAGGCCTTAAAGGAACACTCCACCATTTTTTGAAATAGGGCTTATTCACCTTCTTTCCTACGTTTAGATAGGTGGGCAAATGCATTTTTGTCTCAGTGCATGCATTGTTTTAGTTTGACAGGGTCGGTGCTAGCTTAGCTTAGCATAATGAATGGAATCCTTTGTTGCCAGCTAGCATGTCCTGAGTAAAAGTGATATAAAAAAAAAAAACACCTAATTATTTCTTGTGGCCTGCGTATTCACAACAAGTACAAATAGCGATGCAGATTAACACTAGGCGATTTCCTAGGCAGATATTGACTTATATATTAAGGACTATATTAGGGGGAAGCACAGGCGAAGCACTGCTACTTGGGCGTGATATCTCTGCTTCGCCTGTGCTTCCCCCTAATATAGTCCCAAGTCAATATCTACATAAGAAATCGCCTAGTGTTAATCTGCATCGCTATTTGTACTTGTTGTGAATACGCAGGCCACAAGAAGTAATTAGGTGGTTTTTTTTATATTTTTTATATCACTTTTACTCAGGACATGCTAGCTGGCAACAAAGGATTCCATTCATTATGCTAAGCTAAGCTAGCACCGACCCTGTCAAACTAAAACAATGCATGCACTGAGACAAAAATGCATTTGCCCACCTATCTAAATGTAGGAAAGAAGGTGAATAAGCCCTATTTCAAAAAACGGTGGAGTGTTCCTTTAAAAAGGTCTTAAATCAGAGCCGAAAGTCTCAAGTTCATGGCATTAAATGTTGCATGCTCTGCAAAAAATGAATATCTTCTTCAGTATTTCTGTTTTGTTTTCCAGTACAAAAATATAAACATTAAATTAAATCAAGATACATTCACCGGAGAAGCAAAATGTAAAAATTGTGTGAGTTTAAAGCAAGAACAAATACCTGTCAGTGAGTTATGAACTTCCCTTTGAATTGAGTTGATTTTTCTGACCCCACTGACAGATATTTGTTCTTGTTTTAATCAGAAACTCCCTTCATTTTTGATCAGTTTCACGGAAAACAGAGGAAACACATTTATTTATTTTATTTTTAGAAGGTACAGTAAAACTTATGTCCATATTCTAGTGGTTGGGAGCGGAGTGATTCAAGCTTTTTTGTAAAAGAAAAAGAAAAAGTAATGGATATCTGTTGTATTTTCAAACTTTGAAGTGTTGCTAATACAACTCATTGTGTTTCTCCCTAGACATTTAGAGAACATTGATGTATTATATTCCCAATTTATTCCTTAATTTTCTTTCATTAGTCATAAAAGATCTTTAAAAATTCTTACATTTACCTTCATCAAACTTGCAGAAGCCCTGTATGAGGTTTAAGCTTAAAACAAGACAAAAACTATTTGCCAGTGTGGTATTAATGTTAATTCAAGATGAAAACTTGTCTTAATATTGTATGCCGTTTTGCTTCTCAAGCAAATTGTAAACGTGTATATATTTTTACTGGAAACCAAGACACAATTTTTTTTTGCAGTCTCTTGACTAATATGCTATAATCCTTCTCTAGCCAGTATGTGAAATACACACCTTACATGTGAAAAATATAAATTGACTTGACCAGCAAAATTACAGTATTACAAGTCTATTTTGTAATTGATTTTTTTCTTGTTTTAAGTATAACCCCCACCCCCAAAAATAAAACAATTAAAGATATTAAAAATCACTCTCATTCCCTATGCAAATTTTAACCAGTAAATGATTCTTGTTTTAAGGATATTTAAGCTTGTTTCTATATTTTTACTGGAGAACAGGACAACATTTTTTGCAGTGTATTAACTAATATGTAGTCTTTATAGCAGTCTGTATGTTTCCCCAATAGGAAGGCTTGTTACTGCGCTCGTCTGTGCATGTTGTGTCAAGGGCAGAATCAGGAATGATTGTCGCACAGCGGCTGAGAGAACGCTGCGTGCGTTCACTGACTGAAGAATCATGCTCAGCTCAGGTTTCACAGCTCAACAGCTGGAGACAAACAGCTGGGTAAGATTTTTGCTGTTCTGCTTCGGGCAAATCTACAAAACGGAGAGATCAGGTATAACTTTAGAAAGCTGGCCGGCTTCCCCTCGCAGACAGTGCTGGAAACTGGGCTTGTCTGCCAAGCACTGATTTATGACAGCTTGTCTACCATGCAGTCGATGTTAGTGCGCAGTTTTGTCAGCTCTTTAGCACCTGCAGTTTATTTTAGATTGGCTGTGTTTGTCGCTTGAAGGTAAAGTGTGTTGTTACCTCCTCCAAAAAAATGGTGATCCATTGCAAAAGTGCTCGAATGCCAAGTCTGGCATTGGTTAGCCTTCTCCATATCACTGCTGTAAGAAATTAAAGGGTTGAGTGGAATGCCATTTGAACCGTTGTCCTCAAGACCCCTCGAGCTGCCTTAAGAATTTCCTCTAGAGCGTCTGAATGCATTTGAGTAGTTAATTCTTTCGAATAGGATTGTTATCTCCTCCCCGGCGATGCACTTGAAACACAGTGTTTGTGATATTATCAAGCAAATGAAGTGCATCAAAATAACTGCCCTGCAACCTCTCGAAATGCCTTAGCAACCACGTAACAACGCCCTGGAGCCTTTTTATGTCTGGAAGGTCTACTTTTGACCTCGACCCAACCTTGAGATCACCTCAGTCGAGGGAGCACTTGGTCTTTGGTGGGTCTCTTTGACAAGTTCACATGGCAGGACGAATGAGATCACATTCCTGTGATGAAGCAGGCCAAAGCCTTTGAAACGCTCCCCTCATGTCTGAATAAAACGCTGCGAAAACTGAGCCTGGGGTTTCTGTGGCAACCCCTCTTAAACACGTTACTTCTTTAGCACTGCTCTGAATGGAACTTCTTCTAGTCAGTGTTTCACAGAGACCAGGTTGCAGTTTGCATACCAAGTAGATATTGAGTCTCCATTATTATCACAACCAAACAGTGATGTTGAAAATAACAAAATAACTGCTATTGTTTCTTCTTTCAATTCTGCTTTGATTTCAGTGAGTTGCTCTGAAATCATTGTAATGTTTTACATATACAAATACATTTTGATGACAATGGACCTTAGTCAGGGTAGCAGAACCATATTTCATTTTGACAATAATGAGAACAAGACTGTGAGGGATAGAATTACAGGTTGTTCAATGGATTGCAATGTTGTTTAACAACATAACGAGTGTTCGCAACATTCCAACGCTTTCATTCAGTAGAAAAACAAATGAAAACATTTATTCAGTGCGTGCCATTGTAAAAACTGTAAGTCTACCCCTCACAGTCACGCATTAAATTCAATAGCGTCTGAAATCTCTGGTTGTTGTTTTTACCTGT
The DNA here is from genome assembly GCF_951802725.1 of Rutilus rutilus. NCBI lineage: Eukaryota > Metazoa > Chordata > Actinopteri > Cypriniformes > Leuciscidae > Rutilus > Rutilus rutilus. The sequence goes on along the minus strand of NC_140212.1, from coordinate 14,301,334 downwards.
GTGTGTAATCTAGGGATTGTGTCTTGCAGTAAAAGATATGAAACAATATTTTCTTCACTCAATCTTCACTTTTCTTGTCGTTGTTTTGTCTTTGCAGACGGATGAATGATTCAAAGCTTGCCGTGGTCCAGCGCCATGGTAGATATGCCGAGCCTGTACAGTCCCTTGTCCCCGCTGGGCGATCCAATCCTGGACAGCCCTCTGTGTGGAGAACTCATTGGTGACATGGAGGTGCTCGAGGACATCTCTCGGTCTCTCAGCGACGATACTTTCAACTTTCATGTGCTGGAATACCAGAGCTGCAACACATTAGTAGACGACTCCACTGTCTCAGGTAGAGCATTTGGACACACGCAATCCGAACAATAATCCTAACCAATCAGGTCTATAAAAAAAGGGTTTCACTTTTGGTCCCTTTAACACATTCTGTTGACTTTAAGTAACTTTGCACCTACATGTCTACTAACTCTCAGGAGAGTGTTAGTAGACTGGTAGGGTTAGAATAACCACAGAAACATGTAGTTGCAAAGTTACCATCAAAATAAAGTGTTAGCGGATATTAAACCGAGAGTCTACTAATACTCTAATGAGAGTTAGTTGACATGTAGTTGCAAAGTTACTTATAGTAATGGGGACCATCAAAATAAATTGTTACCAAAAAATCTTAAATCAACCCTAATCTGTCAAGGTAAAGAATTAACCATTTGCATATAAACACCCAGACATAAGTTTGGACACGCTTGACGATTTTATAATCATTTTGATCAAAAGGCTTATCCTTAAATGCTGTATTATATCATTTAAATTGTACATTTTGTAGATAAATACAAGTTGTGCGAACTGTATGAATTTATTAATGAAACAAAAAAGTATATATCCACACTTTGCTTATTTGAGTTAAATTAGGACATCATCTTAAATGCATCTGGGTCATGTGATGTTGTGATGTTGACCGTGCACATGTGTGTTTGTCTTGTAGATGTCTTAACCCCGGCATCTAGTCCGACCTCAGAAGTGTTCGTGGCCATCACCGGTCAGGACGAGAACTCCTCCGGTTCTCTCGCCCTCGAGTGCCGCGTCTGCTCCGACCGGGCCTCAGGTTTCCACTACGGAGTGCATGCCTGCGAAGGGTGTAAGGTAAGGGCACGTGCAAAGTGTACAGTGGAAAATTCTCACACGAGGGCCAAGAGTCATTATCGAAGCACCCTCAACTTTTTCCTGCTTGCCATTAGTACAGACACTGTGTTACACTTTCATAACCACAAATCTGTCCGGGACAAAAAACACTTGAGCGAGCACACCAGGGTCAACAGAGTTTTACTCCAAGTTTTTGGAGTATTTTCATAGCTACTTTTGCAAAAAGACTGAGAGTTCCCTCGAGGCTTTTTCCCCCTTCGTACATGTGAGGTGAAGCGTGTACAAGAGCTGTTGCTTCATGTGGTGCATGTCAAAATCATCAGAAGGACTCAGTGCGTACCTCCGCACAACACAGCCCAGCTGACTCGAGCCTGGGTCACAGCCGTTCTCTTTCCTTTAAAGTTAACTACCTACCACCAGCTCAGTTATTGCCATGTGCCATGTGTTTTTCTCCAGCAAGGGCAGACTTTGACCATTGGCACCCCTCAGGGTGCAATTAAACTGGAACAATTACAACCGAAGGTTTATTGCTGATGCAGTTTAACACTTTTTCAAGTTGCACTTTAAAATTTACCTTATATGCGTTTTGTTTTAAGGAATCGTGGTAGTTGTAGTTAAGCTACTTTTCAAATTAAATGCTAATTAAAAACTAATTTTGTGCGAAACTAGTCATACACAATCAGGATCTCTGTGGACTGACTAAGTTTATTATTCAGTTCAGTTCACTGGTTTCAAGGTTAATGCGCCTCTGGTTTAACTCATTTTCATGATAGTTAATTATATAGTTTGAGATTTACACAGTGTCCTAACTAGGAACAATGTGATAAAGTAACAAGCGCTAAAAGCTATTATTCCAAGTGAATCTGCGACTAGGACGGGACATTTTGCCCGTCACGTAGTTTGTTTTTCCATGGTGTTGAGCTCTGTAGCCCCTCCCACATTGAAATTTCATTGTTCTAAAACAACTGTATATTATCAAATTCCTTTTGAGAACTTTGAGGTGCGTAAGACCTGGAGAAAGCTCCTCAACAGCTGTCGCTCGGCTGACGGGGGATGCTTCCATAAGGATTCAATTTCAAATCCGCCATCTTTGCTTGTGGGTGCACGGTACTGCAGCAAGGTTGTTTTGAGTGACATGTAAAACCTTGACTCCTGCCTTGATATCATCACGGGTAGTTGTTCTGAACAAAGCGCACTGCAGGAATAATCCAGGAAACAGTCGTTAATTCAAAAATACTCACAACACCTCAACATTGACAAGATAGTGCAAGGACTGCAAGAACACAGGGAGGGAACAAATGAGGGAACTAATAAGCTAGTTAATTGGACAACAGGTGTAATGACTCAAACAGACACAAACTTGGAAATCTAGGTCAACTGACAGGGTACAAAGGTGAACAGGACAGAACCAAAAACACAAAGAAACAAAGTAAAAACAGCATACATGTTACAGGTATTGAGTGCTGCAGCATGGAATCCTAAAACTCAGAAGTTCAGTCTCGTCCCTACGGGGGACTACGGCATAATATATCAGTATTACCCCACTCATGGTGTTATTAGGCTTTTACAAGTTAGCTTTTGAATAAAGATTAAAAGATTTGTCAGAGGCTTAGTGGTGGTGACGTTGAAGTCTTGCGACCATTGTGTAGTTTGTTTATTGTCTGACTTTAGCTTTTTACTTCTGGCTGTTGTATTTAGGCATCAGAATTCATTCAAGTTTTTCATTTGTGAAGATTACATGTAAGAATCATATATTTTTGTCGGTCACAGAGCTTATTTTCTGCAATGATCAAAAAGCCAATGGAAAGAAATCCTAATGGGTTTTTGTCGAGGGAACCGGGGTGATTCTAACCTCCGGACTGTCCTAGAAAAGTAGAGATGTTCCTCACTGCAGAACACGCAATCCAGGGGGAGGAGTTGGATCCAGATCCAACTCCTCCCACCTTACATATACCTAAACCTACCCATCTCCACCCCTGATCCCTAAACCTACCAATCTCCACCCCTTAGATCTGGATCCAACTCCGCCCCCTGGATCTCATGTACTGCAGTGAGGTGCTACTGGAAAAGTACGCCAGCACTGCAGAACTCTATTAGTTTAACGAGAGATGAACGATCACCAAAAATAAAAAAAAACTGCAAAATTGTTTATTATTTCATGCTAGTTAAGACTTAAAATCTTGTTGTAAAGTGTTTCTTAATGGTTTATTTGCTTTGAAAAAAGAAATTCTACCCGATACATTTAACATTTTTATCTTGTGTTTTCTTTTGAGGTAAATCCGGAAGAATAAATTAGTCATTAGCAGCGTGCAGATATATTTTAAACTTCACTTCCCACAGCTTTTGAGAACAGTAGGAAATAATGCTTTGTCCTATAAAGGTTGGTATTCAGAGGCTAAACACAGTGACGAGCTGTTCCCTCAGTCCGGATTTATCGTTTGGTATGTTCGGTGTTGTAGAGATGCGTCATCGGTTCTGTTTTTAGCTCTGGAAGCGATCCGTGACAGTCTGTCATGAGCTCTCATCTGATACCGTTTCCATTGTCAAGCACGTGTTCTGCTTTTCCCTGTTGAATAATTCGTCTGGAGGGAACACAGAAGGTCTGTGCTGTAACTAGTCCACAGTGTCTATTCCGATGAAATGATGACAAAGATCATTCACTGTATCTTCATTACTATTCGATTTCGAAAATGATTTTCACTATGTACCTTTTCCCACGCATCTATCCCAGACCTTCTGGAGTTACTGAAATATTGTATAGCCTTATCTGAAAAATAAACAGTTATAGTGTTTTGACATTCTGACACACATGCACACACACTCTGTATCTGTTCATAGATATGCAGTGTTCTTGAGAAATAAATATTTTTATGGTGTGAATCTTATCGCACATCTTATCTCATTAGCATCTGGTTTATCGAGGTCACTTTATAACATCTTGGGAGGTTCCGCTATGTATTGGGCCTTAGGGAGCAAAGTCCTTATATTTATGTTTACATTTTGAATCGGTTGTATATTACAACATGAGAATGTACAATTTGGTATCATACTTTATTTTTTTTATCATTCACAGTTTGCTTTTTTAAGTGTCTTTTATGAATTTTCCACAGGGCTTCTTCAGGAGAACCATTCGACTCAAACTGGAGTACGACAAGTGCGAACGCAACTGCAAGATCCAGAAGAAGAACAGAAACAAATGTCAATACTGCCGTTTCCGCAAGTGCCTTGCAGTGGGCATGTCCCACAATGGTAAGAGCTTCACAAAGAGCAAATGAGTATAGATTAGAGTCGGTTTATGGCTTGATGATTACAGATCTTCAATTGTTTTATTGGTAATCAAGATGGCGTCCTGTTTTACTACAATAATATTTCGTAACACGTACTTTAATTGCTTCTTTGAAGGTCAGGAAATTTAGATTAGAATCAAAATATAAAACAACAACTTTAGCTTATCTTTGCTTTGACATCATGAGGTAGCACAAATCTACGCTATACAAGGGCTATCACAGGATAACCGCAGATGAACTAAGTGACACGGAAGACAAGCCGGGACTTTGACCTGGATCTAGGGTAGTCTCTTCTGTTAGCATGTGCCACTGTTAGTGTAATCCCTTCAGAGGTAGATCTGTATCATATCACGCCATACAGCCCCTCCCACGTCTGCCCTTTGTCCCGCTACTGATGAAGTGGCAGCAGTGTAATGACCTAAAGTTCTACCGCTCGTGGTTTGTGTATAAACTGGAGCTGATGATTCAATACGTTAACGCAGCGCAATTGATTATATATATATATTTTTTTTTAAAAGGCAAACAGATTAACGCAACCAGTGCCCTCTGACCCGCATTTGAGTTTTGGGGATTTTTCTACCATCCAAGCTATTTGAGTGTGGATCTGCACATACACCAGCAATCAAAAAGTACCCGTTGTGGTATTTATCATCCGATCTTTGATATTAAGTTTTTCTCAGACAGATTGATAAATGCAATTGCAACACACAAAAAACGTGACTCTTAAAACCGTGCCTCTTGACCCTTGGCCCTCTCACCCTATTCCCTAGTCGGGAAAAAAGTAAACTTGGCATAAAACCAGCTCTCTCTCAGTGATCGTGGCATTTTGGAACCAGTGTTGATAATAAATACCATTAGACTGGCAAAGCAGATGATTAAATGTATGTAACAGACCTTAATAAACTTATGGTTTATTTGGGAAAATATAACTATTTTGCAGAATTACAGCAAATGTGCATTATGGTCAGCAAGTTGGTAAATTTACAGATTGACAAGTAATTCTGCAAAATGGCTGGGGTTGAAATGCTTTCAAAAGCGTAGGCTTTCTGTACCAAATTAGGCTCTGGTGTAGGTCTTCCTTTGCCCCAGCTTTTCTTTAAAAGTTATTCTTGAAATTGGTGTGGATAATAAATTAGCGGAGATGTCCTCCTCACTAATGTAATCCAGCTGTAATTTCATAGCTGGACCATCATTCACAGAACTGAAAGCTGTAGGCGGAAAAATTCTAATATGGAGAGAATGGGCATCTACACAACACAACACAACACAACACAACACAACACAAACTGAATAGGCAGATACGAAGGGTTTATTTCCTAAAACAAAAAATTGTCAATTTATGAATTCCAAAAATAACATTAGAACAGGGTTACCTTCTGAGGTCAGTGATGTGGAAATAAAACATATGTACACAATTAATTAATTAAGCAACATATTTATTTAGCAATTTCACATCACTTTTAAATCAAATAACAGCTCTAGTGTGAACATTTGGTTACACTTTATTTTAAGGTGACGTAGTTACAATGTACTTACTCAAATAAGTACTGAGTAATATTAATTAACTACATTTACTTACTGTAGAGTTAGGGTTGGGTTAGGATTTGGTTTAGGGTTAGTTAACTTGCTTGTAATTATGCATAATTACTGTTATTACTATAGTAAGTACATGTAGTAACATGTAACTACGTCACCTTAAAATAAAGTGTTACCGAACATTTTGTTAAGCATTTATCTATCTGCCTTACAGTGTGTGTGTGTGTGTGTGTGTGTGTGAGACTCAGTCTCATGGGGACTCACTGGGACTGGGGACTTAAATTGAGGTCCCCATGGGTACACAAGCTTATAAATCATACAGAATAATTGTTTTGGGAAATGTAAAAATGCAGAAAGTTTTCTGTGATGGGTAGGTTTAGGGGTAGGGTTGGTGTAAGGGGATAGAATATACAGTTTGTACAGTATAAAAACCATTACGTCTATGGAAAGTCCCCACAAAGATAGTGAACCAGACATGTGTGTGTGTGTTCCTGTTTTGTTTGTATACGGTACATTAACTGTGGCAGCATGCATGATGTTGTACCTCTTTTTATTGGTAATGTGTGTGCGTGCGTCTTACAGCTATCCGTTTTGGGCGGATACCCCAATCAGAGAAGCAGAGGCTGAAAGCAGAGAAGGATGTCGGCGGGAAAGAGGAGCACCAGTCTCTGCAGCCGGACACGAGGAGTTTGGCCAGGCAGATGCATGAAGCCTACCTCAAACACTTCCACATGAACAAAGCCAAAGCACGCGTGTTTCTCACGGGCAAGACCAGCACTCCGGTGAGTAACTGCAGTTGGGGAGCTAACTCACTCACTCACTCACCCACTATTCACACTGTATTGCTCACAAAAGCAGAGTCAAATGAGGCGATAATCAAAATCTCCTAATCTCTACTAATCTGTCTGTTAAAGCACTGGAAAAAAATGCTGCCGTTCATTGGTATGGAATCATGGTTATATTTATTATAGTTGTAAATACAAAGAATTCAATTATTATGTTTTTGTTACATAAGGCAGGAATAAACTACATGACTTTATATTCTGGGTGAGTCATCGCTAGTTGCTAAAAGTCAAAGCCAGTCACCAGATTTTGGGCCAGAGATGTCAGACAAACTTATGCTTATGATGGGCACAGATTTTTGTGCATTTTTTTTTGTTTGTTTCTGGGTATGATTCCGTCCCATCATGATTTTAATTTGTCACACGTCTCCTAGCAAAAAGCCACGATTACTCTTGAGTTTGTTGTGTTTGTAGCGACTTGACAGTCTGTAAATATGTGATCCTCAGTAGTTTAGTGAATGAGGCCCAGCTTTTCTCTTTAACATTTGCAAAGTCGACAAGTTTATGATGCCTAGCGTTTTTAAATAGTTGTGTAGTGCATTCCGGCCTTTAGTTAGTAAATATCTGTAATTTTTATACTGTTATAGTGATTCATTCATTCAAAATAAATCCTAATAGTTTTTGTACCGGCAAAATAAAGGTCAGAGTAAAAAAACGTTCTTTAAATCAGATAGCTTAATATTTTTTTTAAATATTGACCCATTTCAGTATAGTTTTCTTCTGTTTGTAAGTAGTTTGTAGTAGGTAACTACTTTTTCAAAAGGCTTGACTGTATTTGACTATAAACCGTCAAGCTGTGGGTTCAAAGTAGCTTCCCCAACACTGAGCAAGAGTGCGTCGGTTGCTAATTACAAAAAAACGGAGAGCGCTAATTGCACAAGCTACTCATTTATTGAGCTGAACGCACACCTGCTCTCTGACTGTCCTCTCTCTGTCCTTCATTGAAGCCCTTCGTCATCCACGACATGGACTCTCTCCAGCACGCAGAGCAGAATCTACTCACCCAGCTGCTGGGCAACGTGGCGTCCGGCGACGCCTCCACTCTACGGGAGAGAGAAGTGGAGGCCCGGCTCTTCCTGTTCTGTCAGTACGCCTCGGTGGCGACGGTCACGGAGCTGACGGAGTTCGCCAAGGCCTTGCCCGGCTTCGCCACCCTGGACCTCAACGACCAGGTGACTCTGCTGAAGTACGGCGTGTACGAGGCGCTCTTCGCCCTGCTGGCCTCCTGCATGAATAAAGACGGGCTGCTGGTGGCTCGCGGCGGAGGCTTCATCACCCGCGAGTTTCTGAAGAGTCTACGCAAGCCCTTCAGTGACATGATGGAGCCCAAATTTCAGTTCGCCATGAGGTTCAACGCTCTAGAGCTGGACGACAGCGACCTGGCGCTGTTTGTGGCTGCCATTATCTGCTGCGGAGGTGAGACGCAGGGAGAGCAACGAGAAGTGAAATAGAGGCAGTGACAAGCTGACTAGCAGTTTTAAAAATGGCCATTACTCAGAAATGAGTTTTTGTCATGCTTCACTCCAACTGGAGCGGGGTTTTTTAAACTGGGGTCCAGGGGTCACAAGTTGGTGCTTGGCTTGTCCAAGTTAAAGTATCTTCAAGTTGCCAATTATGGTCGACGTAATTATTTAGGCTTGATCTATTTATTTACTCGTGTATTTATTATGAAAAGCACATACCTTGCTGTCCAGAAATTGTGATGTATATGCTTTTCCTTATACATTGATTTAAATTTGAAACTAAATTAGATCCTAAACTTCCCCTGTTCGTGAGCATCCTACATGTTAATATCTCACCTCCTTTGCTGAACTGTTAGTAGGTTAGTTGTGGTTCAGCTTGTTTTTTATGTCACCACTGGAGGCCCACAGCCAATAGCTTTTGAGAGACATGATAATAATGGTCAGAGTGAGATGGGGATATTGTTCTCCTGAGGACTAGCAAAAATAACCACAGTTTCCTCTTCCGCCGGTTCCAGCAGCAACCCTCGGACCCGCGGTCGTGCGGCGGGGACCAAAAAAACGCAGACAGTACCTCAAACCACAGCTTCCTGGAGAACCGCTCTGACTCTCTTTTTTCTTTTAACCTATATGCTAAAGAGAGACACCGTTAGCAAAATGACACTTGAACAAAAAATGTTTCATCAATATCTGCGGACACACTGTACAGATAAATCTAGGGATGTCACACTACCGAAGTTAAAGTCAGTGTCCTTTATTTCAAAAGTTCAGTATTAATAGAAATATGAATCATTTAAGAGAAAATAATGGCATGTAGCCTTTAATTCGTTTTCATTCAAGTAAACAGACTTGGTACCAAAGTAACGGTGCTTTTGACATCCTGACATCTGTCTCTTTTGTCTCTCTCTCTGTGTGGATCTCCATTGGCAGACCGTCCAGGACTGAGTGACGTGTCACAGATCGAGCACATCCAGGAGAGCGTAGTTCACGCCCTACGGCTCCATCTGTTGTCCAACCACCCCGACAACGGCTTGCTCTTTCCCAAGCTGCTGCAGAAACTGGCCGACCTGCGGCAGCTGGTGACGGAGCACGCAGAGCTGGTCCAGGAGATCAAGAAGACAGAAGATGCTTCACTCCATCCTCTTCTGCAGGAGATCTACAGAGACATGTACTGAGAGCTCGAAGCGTTCCCGTTCTCAGGAAGCGCTGGTGCACGAGAGATCCCTCTGCGTTCGGGACAGGAGACGAATAAAGCCTTTGAGTTGCCGAATGCTCGGCTCCAAGGGGGAGGAAGACCGGCTGGAACATCTTTGGGGTGTGTACCTGCTTGTGGATCAAGCACTGCTGGGACATTATAGGGCAAAGCCAAGGCTCATTAATATTGCACTAACCTTTAATAGGGAACTGACCTTTACAAGGACGGTGGTAATCCCCTAATAAGTGCAATATATGCTTTTCGCCTATAATGTGTACTCGTAAGAAAAGCCAATGAAGCGAATGGTATTCAAGTGTAGTAAGCAAACAGTACACACACACACAGACATAGAGAGAGAGAGAGCTCGAGAGCTCATTAAAGTGCCATTTTCAGCTTTATAAGCATGTGTTTTTTTCTGTTGCTTTTGACACATTTGGCCACATTTAGATGATGTGCTGGTGCTTTCCGTTTCCACCTTAATGTAATATTTGCAGGGCGGGGCTTCAGATCAATTGTAACTTCCAGAGCGGTTGACGTCCCATCACCTCTTCTGCCAAATAAGCTCCTACTACAGTAAAGATTTAGGATAAGAATTAGAATAAGGGGTGATTTTTCATGTTCTAATGCTAGAATTAAATGTATTGGGAGAGCCATATAAATCAGATTGTTTGTTACCTCATTTGAAATGCTTGTATATTGTACAAAATATGTTGTATAAAAAATATCATTGTATACTGTATAGCACTCCAACTGTAATTTTATTGTACAAATTTGTTGTGTTTTGACTCAGTACTTGTATTTGATCGGTAAATTATTGTTTTATTGAGGTTTTTTTTAGGGAATATTTAGGGAATGAGCCAGATCTACTTGTTGATGCAATTTACAAGACCCTTGATTACCAGAAATTGCATTGTAGACTTGCATTTTAACAAAGAGTATAGAAGCCAATATAAGTTCTTTGATTTTAATGAAACATTTAATTTTCCGTTGTGGATGTGTAATTGTTTGTATTTTGAAATTAAAAACAATGTTCATTAAAAAAAAAAAAAAAAAAGTTTACAAAAAACGTGCAATATCGGCATGGAAGTGTTTTATTACAGGCGCCATCCTCTGGCTAATCTGATGTACTGCAAGCGTAAACTAAAAACCGGAAGTTTTGAGACTGTCCTGTTTGACGCGCCGTAGTGACGTTATTCCACTATGGCGTGCCTTGAGAACGCGTGCTCATTCAAAACAAACAGCTAGGGTTTGTTTGAACGGGATGTAGGAACTGTGCTGCACGAGGACCGCGCTTTAGAGCGAATGGATTTGAGCGAAGGATCCGCGCTCGGCGTGTTCACCTGTGAGCTGTGCGAGCTGTCCAGCCCGTACAGTTTCTACGGGCAGAAGCCGCCAAACACCAGGGCAATAGTGTAAGTACGCAAGTATTTGTGAAATTGCAGTCTGCGATTAGCGCAGAATAGTTGTTCAATACTCTGCATATGCAAAAAAAAAAAGCGCGCGGAGCTGAACTATCGCATGTAATTTGCCGTGATGTCACGGTGACGTATGGAAAGATACGACGATTTTTCATTATATTGTAATTTAAATATAATTTAGTAAAATCTTTATCGAGAAGGATTAAACAATGTTTTTCATGCTTGTTCAATGAACTATAAACAATTATTTTCGCATGCACATAGTATGTAATAAAAAATTGTAATATTATATTCCTCACATATGTTTTAATCGGGATGGCAAACTGCTAATGACAGAAAACGACTTGCAACGTCACCCAAAAAAGGAAATCGTGTAATTCTACTCATCATGCCGTTGCAAAACTTTGTGGCTTACTTTCTTGTATAGAACACTAAAGATATTTTGAGAAATGTACAATGTATTGTCATTCAATGGGTAGCAAAAATTTTCCAAAAATACTTACTTATAGTATGTATGCTTTCAGCGACATGAGGGTGAGTATATGATGTTAATTATGGTTCAATTATGCATGAACAGTATGGCAAGCCGTCTGAACATTTAGTCCTTAAAATGTATTTTCATGCTATTAGTGCTTATTTTTGTAGACACTAATATCTATTCCATTAGTTACTAGTACTTGTTCTTTAGATAGTAGTGCTTTAGGTAATAGTATAGGTCTTAGATACTAGTTATTATTTTTTTTAGATAATAGCCTAGTGCTTATTTCAATAGTGACTATTTAATTAAACTTTACTTAAGACACTAGTACTTGTTTTTTAGTTACTAGTAACTTTTTAGACCAATAATATCCTAAACAAAATAGGGCCACACTTAAGATTAGGATCCAATTTTCACCAATAACTATGACTTTTGCCTGAATAAACTAACTCTCCGACGGCGAAGTGACACACACCCGCTCCTCTCACTCACTCATCTCATTCGCTGTGGTTAAATAGTGCTTGTATTGCGCATACATTTACTAATTCCCGCAGGGTTTGCGCTCAAACCAAAAGCGAGTGCACCACTGATCTATATAAGTGGAACGCACAAGCCGCCTCTAGTCTCAGTGTCAAGCAGTGTGAGTCGCAATTAGCCTACTAAGATGAGTGGCTTATTGCGCTTAAATGGTCAATTACACACAAGAAATTGTTAAAATTACCGTCTTGCTGAGTATTCAACGACTAGTCAACATCAAGCTTAAAGGGATACGCCACTTTTTTGGAAATCCCCCAGAGTTACACAACTCCCCCAGAGTTAAACAGTTGAGTTTTATCGCTTTCGAATCCATTCAGCCGAACTCCGGGTCTGGGGGTCCCACTTTTAGCATAGCTTAGCATAGATCATTGAATCGGACAAGACCATTAGCATCTCTCTCAAAAAAATGACCAAAGAGTTTCGATATTTTTCCTATTTAAAACTTGACTCTTCTGTAGTTACATTGTGTACTCAAGACCGATAGAAAATGTAAAGTTGCGATTTTCTAGGCTGATATGGCTAGGAACTATACTCTCATTCCTGCGTAATAATCAAGAAACTTTGCTGCCGTACCATGAGTGCAGCAGGCGTAATGATATGATCCAGTGCCTGAAAATAGTCCCAAGCTCAGTAACTGTCAACGTGACCGGGACTATGTTTGTCTAACCTATTAGACCTATGTTCAGGCGCTGCGAATGCATCCTGATTGCCGATTTGGCCACAGTTTGTTATAAGTTTCAATGTTTCAAATTTTTGCACTCAGAAATATAATATCTATTCACTATATATATATATATATATATATATATAGACTCTTTTATATGGTACATAGGTGAGTAATAATAATATACCCCAAAATAAATATGATAAATAAAAATATATAAATACACAGTAAGGGTCAGGAAGGTTTTTTTGAAAGAGGTCTCTTATGCTCACCAAAACTGCATTTATTTGATAGAAAATACAGTAAAAACAGTAATATTGTGAAATAACACTACAATTTCAGTTGTTCAATTTCAAAGTTTTTTTATTTGAATATATTGCAAAATGTAGGCAATTTTTTTCCTGTGATGGCAAAGCTCCATTACTCCAGTCTTTGGTGTCACAAGATCTTTCAGAACTCGTATGTGGATTTGGTGAAGAAATATTTCTTATTATTATTATTAGTTGAAAATGGTTGTGCTGCTTATTAAAATGTGGAGGTGTTTTATATCAGGATTTTTTGATAAATAGAAATAGGTAATGGAATATAGAAATGTTTTTTAAAGTTTTATTGCACATTTTACACATTTACAGTGCGAGACTAGGGGCATACCTTTATCATAAGGCAAACCACACTTACTAACATCCAAAAAAGCAAGATTTAAAATGGAACGTGCTCATGAATGATGTAAATCAGGACAGCACTAAAATGGTAAATATTGTCATAAAGGAGCATAGGTTTTCCATCTTTCTACTCAATATTTCAGTTCCAAATAAATATAAATATATATATTTATTTTAAATGTCACAAAATCATGAAAATAGATACTAGTATATTTAATCCCTTAAAAAATTTAAAACAGCTTTCCATACAAACAGTCGAGGTAAATTGTGAAGATTATTTACATTACGTTTAAGTCAAATGAATGGGAAATAATAGAAATTGTAGGTGACATTTGATGCAGTTTGGAACCTTTATAAATAATCCAGGTCATGAATTGAGCAAAATGTATGTAAACTTTGCAGTTGTTGAACTTAACAGCAGTGTGTGTGTGTATATTTATATTTATATTTATTGTAGTGATGTTATGTTCTACTTTGAATCCTGTGTCTAGCTATCTATCATGTGTCTGATAAATGCACATAAGGTTTTCTAAAGAAGTGCATGCGTTGGCCAGCTCTGCTTTGATGATGATGATGATGATGATGATGATGTATAATTAGCAGGATTCCATCACCTGAACTGTAATATATGAGTGTTGGTGGTGTTTTTCCTGAAATGAGTGCTTATTTAGGAGTTGTAGTTTGCAGAACCATGTCTGGCTGAATGAGTGTAAAAACATCAGTGATTGAGATGTGCCTTTCCCCGCAGGCTCTTGGAGGAATGTTACGGCATGAAGGATCCTTTCTGCCCAGAGAGAGAGAAGTTCCTCGTTTTAGGATCCAAGTGCTGTCTGTGCAGTAAGACGGTGTGTGTGGGAACGGTATGTGTGTGACTATGTAGAACATTTCTCCTTTTTCTGCAAATGAAAGAATTGAATTTATCAGTTAACTAATTACTCATTCCTTAATATTTAGGATATATTTCCATAAATCAAAGCAATCAATCACAATGTGTATTTGAACACATCAATAAACTTTTATTTTTATTAATGACAGGACTGCAGTCTGTTCTACACCAAACGCTTTTGTTTGCCATGTGTGCGGGATTATCTTCATCAGTTTCCAGAGCAGGTTCAAAATGAGGTGCAGAGGAAGAAGAGTGTCCAGAAGACATCGTCGTCCTCATGATGATATATTGATTTGTTTATTAGCCATCAGTTATGAACAGAGGACACTGGCGACACTTATCTGTTGTCCTTTTTCTATTTATATGAATCAAACTGAAGGTGACACAGCATCTTTTGATTGAAATCATGTGTTCTGTGATGAGTGTTTTCAGTTTTACAATAGCACTAAATGCCTTGTCTTACTATGTCAGCTATGAAATAAATAATGTTAAGTTGTATCATTGGTTGTGATTGATTACAAATGGCTAAAATGATATAGATGAGATTTGAACCTGTTGTTGGAGGAGTGCAGAATTGTTGTGAACATGGGCAATACCCCTACACCACAGCTGGGAAGTTACTAACTTTCTGATTTATCGCCTTGGCTTGAACCCTACTTGTTTAGTTGGAAAAAAACACAGGTTAGCAGTGAAGTATAAGTTCCAGCACACACATAGGAAGAGATCTGTGGCTCAGCGGTATGAGCACTGGCACACAATGCCAGAGGTCACTGGTTCAAGTCCAGCCAGATCTCAGAGAAGATGGAGCAGAGGACCAGACCTGGATGGACCAGACCTGGATGGAGCAGAGGAGCAGAGGACCAGACCCGGATGGAGCAGAGGACCAGACCCGGATGGAGCAGAGGACCAGACCCAGATGGAGCAGAGGACCAGACCCAGATGGAGCAGTGGAGAAGCTGACCAAACCCAGATGGAGACCAAGGATGACTGGAGGAGCAAGCAGCACGTGAGACTGGAGTGAAGAGGAGAGTGAAGACAGTACCCAAAGAAAGAAGAAGGGGGGACCATGACCTGGGTCCCCCCCCGGCTTCCGGGACAATGACCAGCAGCGGTTATAGAGCTGATTGTTTTAAATTTGCCAAAACAAAGTGTTCATACTTAACCAAAAATTTCAATTTTTGGCACAATATTTATTTTGAAAGACAGCAACAATGTAGGAGACTGACAAGTACAGGATGATCCCAAACAAGTTCAGCAGAAACTCCAGCTGATTGTATTGGTCAGTCACAGTACTGATTACCAATGAAATTAGCTGCAGGACTTCTGGTCCATCTTCTCTGAGATCTGGCTAGATTTGAACCAGCAACCTCTGGCATTGTGTGCCACTGCTCATACTGCTGAGCCACAGATCTCTTCCTATGTGTGTGCTGGAACTTATACTTCACTGCTAACCTGTGTTTTTTTCCTACTAAACAAGTAGGGTTCAAGCCAAGGGGAATGTCTTATCCAGACATCCTTGAGCATATGCCAATTCAAAGCAACACTAAGTAACATTTTTTTTACCTTAAAATAATATTTCCAAAATCATATCAATGGTTCAAGTCATAACAGGGTGAAAGGCACTTTACAGACCTATACAAATTTTACATCAAGCATTACAATAGTCTTCATTTTTCTGATGTTACAACATACTCTACCTTGTCTGTGGGCATCATTCCAGTGCTGGATAAACTGCAACAGTAGACTGCAGGTGGCAAAATTATTTACAGCAGTAATGGACACTTCCAACCTGTAGGGCAACCAAAGAGGAAAAGTTCCTTAGTGTTACTTTAAAGGGATAGTTCACCCAAAAATTCTGTCATCATTTACTCACCCTCAAGTTGTTCCAAACCTGTAAGAGTTTCTTTGTTCTGCTGAACACAAAGGAAGATATTTGGAAGAATGTTTGTAACCAACAGATCTCTGTCCCCATTGACTTCCATAGTAGGAGAAAAATATACTATGGTAGTCAATGGGGACCGAGATCTGTTTGGTTACAAATATCTTCCTTTGTGTTCAGCAGAACAAAGAAACTCTTACAGGTTTGGAACAACTTGAGGGTGAGTAAACAATGATAGAATTTTCATTTTTGAGTGAACTACCCCTTTAAACTCCATTTAGGCAGCTATTGATCCATGCCTACTGATGCCAGGTGCTTTTTCTGCTGCATTTCACTACACCCACTAGATGGCGGTAAAGCCATTTCTTACACAGTTCTCCTTTGAAAGAAACTTTTGCTGAGATGACATTACCCAAACCTTATGACAGTCACTTGATTCTGACAATATAACTCATGTATGTGTTTGTACATTTTGTTTTTCCTAAAGTCATCAGTTCACAACATGATTCAGCTGCGATGCTTAAAAGTCTTCACACAGACGCTATTGAAAAATTCTGTAGGGGGTGCTGGAACATTTCAGCTACTTGTTATTGGTAATGCCAAAGTCTGCCAGAGATAAGCAGTCTGCCAAATATGACCTCAGACTTGGCAAGATAACAAATCACACTAAGGTTTAGCAAGTGACATAGCTCCACTGAAGGAATAATGTTGTTCTCATCTTATTCAATCGCGCAATATTGTATATTACAGCTAAAACTTGCTAGGTGCATTATAAAGGTTTACTATCATCATTTTAATACCTTCATGTGATTTACGCAAATGGCAAAACAAATTTCAATCTGCAGCTGTGTTGCCAGATCACGAAAGAAGAGCAAGATCCAAAAAAATGTCCTTCGTATAAATCTTCTCCACCTTTTCACTCCAATGGCCCCCATTTCTAATTTCATTATTGAAAAAAGTGACTCAAATACTTTATTTTCAAATATCTGTTTCACTATCCCAGAAGTTTTAGGAGTTCATGTTTTTTTGGCCTCCCATACTTTTAATCAATACATTTAAATGAATATTTATCTCAGTCATTACTGATTTACTGGACACATTTATTAATCTATCCAATCAAATGTATTTTATTAGAGAAAAAGCTCCATGGCGTTTTAACTTTTTTTTTTTCATCTCGACGACCCCAGGGCTCAGAACCACTGCTTATACTACCATATTTTATAACCATTCAGAAATAAACTAGGCCACAGTGGTTTATAATAAGAGGACATGGCAACACTGTACTGAAGGGAGCGCGAGTTTCTACTGTTTGTATCGTTTTTCAACGGTGGGCGGGCCCCGTGTCCGCCGGCCAATCAAAGGCGTCTTCTGTTTAAATAGCCTTTGCTGTCAATCTTTTTTTCCCTAGCCAGTTTACTTGCGATCGCCATATTGGGTGCTCGCCTACTCGAATGACCCGTCTGTTTTTCTTCGGAATTACTACGAGACGTGTTCGGAGCCGCGCGCTGTTTTCATGACTTGTTTTCCACGCGCTCTAGTCTTTCTACACGCATTCGCGCGTTTGTTATGCGTGCGCTCTGCGATTCACTCGGCTTTCTTGGGAGGGTTCGCTTTTAGTTAGACTGCGTCTGGCTCGATTGCGACTGCGAATCTCGGACAAACTTTCATGTGCAAAATGTCAAAAGTGCGCGTCTCCAATGGAAGTCCCACGCTGGAGAGGGTGGACGCGAGGCAGGCGGACCCCGCCAAACCGCCGGTCTGCCGAAATCTCTTCGGCTCCGTGGATCGCGAAGAGTTCGCCAGGGACGTCGAGGACCAAATGCGGGAGATGGAGAAAGCGTCCAAGGAAAAATGGAATTACGACTTCGCCAAGAACGAGCCGCTCGCGCCGGGCAACTTCGAGTGGCAGGAGGTGGACGCCGAAGAAGTCCCGGAGTTTTACACCAGACCGCCTCACGTAAACCGGGCTACCTCTACCGGGACTGTGGACCATAACGGGAACCACGATTATTTGTTGACGACGACTCCCTCCCTGGAGAGCGTAGAGAGGGACTCTGACAGCACGGAGACCGGGAGTCGGACGGACAGCCGAACGGCGCCCTCTACGCCGAGGAAAAGACCGTCGAAAGAGGATCGGGGTAAATGTTTTGCGAGTTCGTGACAGCGCACTAGACAGTGCTATTTACGCGCTGATCTCGGGGGACAAACGCTTTGCCCTCCTCTTGCATTTGCTTCCGAGACGGAAATCAATCGCTTTTCTAACACAGTCTTCATTCTTCCAATAGATCTTCCTTGCCAAAGCAAAAGACCCAAGGTCCCCGCGACCGAGGAGAACCGCTGTCCGGATACGACGAGTTCGCTCGAGCAAGCGCCCGGCAAGTCAGATCCCAAAACGTAAACAAGGTGAGAGTGAGTTTCGTGCGTAACGTTACTGGTCTGGCGTGGGACTTGTAAACGCGTATGACTTCGTATAAAAATGTTAAACGTCGCTGTTTGTTTGTTTGTGTTTATTGCTGTGCCTGTTTTATTGTTACACATTAATAATGTTTGTTTCTTGTCGATGCTGCTCCACGCGTCCAGAGTCGAAACTGTTCGGTCTGGCGTTTTAAAACGAAACATTCTGTCACCGCGCGAGTGACAGTCGACTCAAATGCACAACATTGTAGTAACACGTCAGCAGGTCTCTTGTAGGGTGTGTGTGTGTGTGTGTGTGTGGGAGCGCGAGGAGGAGGGGGTCCGGGTTCACAATGCATGCAGGCGTTTACTTGCGCGCAAAATTGTTCGCTTTCCATTCCCAGTGCTTTATTATGCATTCTGAAATATTTTGCCGTTAAAGTTATTTAATGTATTGTGTGTCTCTGAGTGACATTTTTGCACCCGCGGTCGATGTTATTCCCTTTGCTAATCAACTTTCTTTTTTTCTTTTTTTTTGTTCCCTGCAGAGAGAGATGAAGACGCCTATGTTCTCCATTAAATACTTCAAGAGCTTTATGAAGTAAACAGGGACAGCAGTTGAAAATACAAATCGAGCCTTGGAGAGGGCTGTATAAGCACTGAATTTTTACACTAAAGTTTTGGCACTCGACAAAATATATTTGCCTCAAAAGCAGATAATGTAGCAGTGTGCAATTGGAGTTGCTTCATTTGTTCTTTTACTACCTATGTATATACTTTCATTTTATATGTAGCACATTTAAATGTAATACTAAGATATATATATATAAAAAAACAAACAATCATTTATAAATGGAGTGCGTTTGACTTGAAGAATTGCTGTGCAGTTTTTAAACGTCTCCCTAAAATTAACCCTTTTAAAGTAAATATCTATGTACAGACACACACAACACACACACACACACACACACACACACACACAAACAACACACACACACGCACACACACACACACACAGCATGTCCCTTTAATTAGGTTAAACAATCCCATTGTCTCAGTTTTGGCTGGCAAACAGCAGCACAATCTTGGCCATTTTTAGGTTGCACAAATGTCACTGTCAGCATTAATGTCGTTCATGTTTATTGGTACTTAATATGATTTTACCAGCCAAGGTTACAGCACCTGGTCTGTGACTCCTAGTGTGGTATTAAGGTTTTCACACTTCTTTACAGTATTATATCCCTGGGTTATTCCACTAATTTTCTTTTCTTTTATTTAAATTATTTCTTTTGTTATTTTGGCATAATTATATAAACTCTCATGAACTCAAATCCTACTGAGTACACATTACAAAAAAATAAAGTGCAACTGTAGTGACCAATTGATTTGCTTTTTTGTTTTGGTCAATTTTATGTTTTTCTATTATTGCTGTGTAGCATATTGTTTATATATATATATATATATATATATATATACATACATACATACATACATACACACACACATACTTTTTTTTTTTCTTTAACACTGGGCCATACAATTAAGAACAACATGAAGCCACTTTTTTGCCACAACATATTTGGCTTTCATGTTGAACATGACATGGCACTATGACAAAAATATGTATAAACCGGCAAAAAAACTAAATTGAGACGTTACACAGTAAGTGTGAACAACATTGAAGTGTACATGCATACTGCTTTGTAAAGAAGAAAAAAAGGATAAAAAACACTGAGGAAATTATACTAACTTATTTATGTCAAGCTTTTTGTCTTTTAAGACTATCCAAAGTGGCATTTGTGCATTTTCTGTATGTACTTCTTTTTATAAGTATTTTTTTTCTTTTTTTTTTCCACAAATTTGTGCAAGGTTGCAAACTGAGCCTATTAAGAAATTGATGTGGATTGTGTACTGCTTTATAAATGAGATGATTAAATGACATGGACACCCTCACCTGACTCCTTTCCATTATATCATGCAGAGAAACCTCTGAATGTTAACACACTCTTAGGGGAAACTTAAATACACTCCTCACACCCTGCATTATGCAAAAGCCCAAAACTGACTCTAAGCTGTGCTAATAACCGAAATACATTTACAACAATTTTATTTAACTGTTAAATACATCTCTCTCATGTGCTGGTATTTGGCCCTGTACAACCTAAAAAAGATTTATTTTTATTTTATTTTGCACCTGCACACACATACGCAATTATTTAATTTAAACTGGCCAGGTTTTTTATTTAGTGATATTAAACAGAAAGTAGGATGCAAAATGCTTTTAAAAAGTATAATTATTTTCTGACCTACTGTAATACATATATGATTAACCAGCAATTAAACTGGTGGCAACAACAATTTGAGATTCCTATTAGGAATAGGATTAGATTGTCATTCAAATAATTAGATTGTCTTCAAATAATGTGTTGCCTGTAATATTTTATATGAAAAAATAATAAATAGGAAGAAGCTCAGTGCTGAATATTATTCAAAAAATCAAACTTTGACACTGCAAAATACTGCAACTGACCGGGTATGTTTTGAGTAAGCTGTAATATATTTCATAAATAGTGTTTTCAGCAATATAGCGCGAACCATTCTATGTCAAATGGAACCGCTATTTTACTTCACATTGTTTGGTCGCGCGTGTTGACTCGCACGACTGGAGATAACGTACATGGTCACGTTATTCTTCTCCTACATTACTATTGTAATACACAAGTTATTTTTCAAAGCTATTCTGATGCGTGTGCTCCTTTTGGTTATTTAACTCAACGTGCGACAAGTTCGTGCGTAAAACTGCTGCGTTTCTAACACGACCTGCTGAGCTCCCTACTTCGATTCAGAAAAGAAGAAGAAAAAAAAAAAAAACAAGGACACGTCCCATGCGGAGGGGAAAAAAAGGCAAGATACTGACATACGGGTTGTCCAATCAGACAACTATTAAGAAAAACACACCACTTACTGCAGCCACTGAGATTGGCTTTGCGCGCGCTGAGGTTGGAGTAAGAGTGTGTTTGTACAGACTGTTCTACTCGTAAAGCACAACCCAGAATAAGAGCCATTGGTCAGACTGATATTTCTGCTGATGTTTGCGAAAGGGAAGGGAGAGGTGAGTTTGGCCCGAGGGTTAAATCGGATGGATCTTTCTAAAGCCCCGTCCTACTTCTACTAAAAAATCACGGCTGCATATAAGATGACGAAACGCACATTAACACACAGCGGTCGCAATTTACACGAGCGCACGCGAAATTATTTTCCAAACAACTACTTGAACTCCCTTTATTTTGTCGCATGACGAAGTGCTGATGACAAAAAATATGTTACTGTGCGATATACAAATAGGGGGCTAGTTGTATCGGGCATGCTTGTCAGTGCATGGTATCACCATGAGCCTATTAGCCTATTTAAACCGTGAAAAAATAATGACAGCAGAAAATGTAAAAGGTAACAGAAAATAAACCATTATTTTGGCCTACAAATCAGGCCTATAATTCAAATAAGTGATAGAAATTACACAAATAATAAACATGCATTTATAACAATTAAAAAGTGACAAATAAAAAATACAATTGTCCTAACATCTATAAAAAATATTATTTTCCTGTGAAAAAAAAAAAAAAAAAAAAAATCTACATTCATTGACTGGATGTAGAGTAGTTTTATTGTGTTCACTTTTTTTTTAGCAAACATGTTTAGCAATTTTAGAATGTGGAGAAAAAAAAAAGATTCCAATTTAAGAATAATCAGTAGGTGTTTGAAACCAAAGGGTAAAAACAGAAGAAGAAGAAAAAAATTCTAAAGAAACCCTAAATTTGTTAAATTGGACTTTGAAAAATAAAAATAAAACGTATAAAATATATATCCAAACATATCCACACTTTTCACACACTTCACTAAATTAGTTTTTTACATGATCTGAAAAACCTTTAAATGTTTGAAATAATTTTTTACAGACAAATGTAAATTCCTGCATATTACTACTTTTGCATGTGTTGGAGCAGACAGGCATGAGGACTACCAGGATACACCTCATGAAGCTGATGAATGTGCCAAGCATTTTTGCCCACTACATTATTCCCATACTTCTAATTGTGTAATTTCACTATTTTGATTACTTTAATATTATAAAAAATAAAAAGCAACAATACTACTTATAAAGTCTCCAATTTTCTAATAATAAACCTGAAGCTTTATGATAGAATATTCAGAAGGGTGGAAATCTTTAATACACACAACGTAGCTTCTTAAACGAGTGAAAACAACATTTATACTATCAGTGGTTATTTTCACAGAAACATCTTTCCACTGAAAACCAGACAGGCTTGTGGTCAAATCAGTGAGAAAACCACTGTTGCTGACTTTGTTACACAGCCCTTCCCTTGATCAGACACGAAAATCAATACACTAAAAACCTTTTTCTGAAAAGTGCTCCTCTGGTCAATGAGTGATGAACTTTATAAACTGGCAGCCTGCCATGGCATGAGCCTTGTAAACACTAATAGCAGGCTGATGAAATCAGTAATTATAATACAAAAACAGCTGAGGGTTTCACATTTGCAGCTGTAAACCACCAATGACAACGCCCTTGCTAGGCCCATGCAGTAAAGATACTGTACTAGTGTGGTTTTTAATATCAAATTATAGTTAACCTTTTTGAAATCAAAGGATTAATTGAATCTATTACACGTCTTTTATGTGGAAGAACAAGAGATTTTTCCTTACCTCCTTTGCATTTGAGATGTCAGCCATGGCATGATACTTGTGTAAGACATCTTGACTGCAAAAGATAAATTAAATGTGTTAGACAAATTTAAATTAAATGTGTGTGTGTGTATGTATGTATGTATATATATATATATATTCATATATATTCTCACACACACACACAAACTATTATATAATAATTATTATTATATACAGGGGCCCCAAAAAGTATTTGTTTGAACAGTACATTATGAAGCAATATATACATTTTAATTTTTCAATTATTTTGAACCAATCTGCCTCAAGGTAATTTTTCATGGATGTATGAAGTCAGTTTCCCCACAGGTGTTTTAGTGGTGTAGTTCATTATATTAACATATGGACCTGTTTCACAACCAGAAAGTGTCCAAGACTTTTTGTCTTCATTTTCAACAATATATCAATAGCTACATACTTTAAAATCTAACAAACTTCATTTAGTTAAAAAAGTGTGCTCGTGCTATATTTGATCAATATTGTCCAAATAAACATTGATTACTATAATGATTCGAACAGCTTAAAGGTACAGAACAACTCTAGGCAGGCATACAGATGGCAGAGATGGTCAACAACTCAACTTCTGACCTTCGAGTTGTGCATCTCCCTGCACCTCGTAAAGGGGAGGATGATATCACAGCACAAAACTAATCAATGCCAGAGATGACCTCATGTACTGTGGGATACGGGAGATTGCGCGGTGGTTCGGTCTTGTCTTTGCCACCATTTATTTACACTTGCTGCGTTTCGTGACTAATTACAGAGTCCCAATCTCTGAGATCAGCTCTTAGATATGAGCAAAGTTGTAATCACAAATCTCAACACATGCAACAATAAGGCGCAGCACAGCCAAACTTCCCTCCAGCCCTGTCAAACTAACACCACATTTTCAGGACAAAATTAGCTGAAGGCTAATTTAACAACCTTGCAGATAATGAGAGGAGAAGAATCGTAAAATCAGAAAATGTTTACAGCTGGCCCTATTAATAGATATTGCACAGCTCTGCACATGACCTCATATTTGGCCTTCCCCGTTAGGAATGAAACCTTTGTGAATCTCAATCTTATTTTGGAAATGCAATGTACCATCTGTTTTGCATTGTTATTAATTTGAGGGAGTTTTATGAGCCTCAGTGCTTTTTTGTTTCTCAGCCTCTCTTTGCCCAGCAGTCATGTGTTTTGGCTGTCCTCCGCTCAACTAGAAACCTGTGTCGGCCAGGCAGAGAAACAACCTCTGGCAGATAGTCGGTCTTAGTTGGCCCAAAATGTGTCCAAAAGAAGGATGTAAACAGTTACCTTTGCCAGCGGGGTTTTTTTTTTTTGTGTTCTGGCTCTCAAAGCTCAACATCGTGCTGTGAACTTCACATGCATGTGTGTTTTTGGTTTGCTCTCAGTGTTGTACTCGTGGGGTCAACCAAATTTTCCCCCCCTCCCTTGTGCATTCACTCTTTTTTATCTGTACTGATCAACTGGCTTTAATTTCTCTTATCTCATTCCATACTTTTAAAGGCAAAAGTGGGTGTAAGAGAGAGAAAAACAATTAGCTCTGATTCCTAAGGAAATCATGAGAGTGCTTTGTGTGCTTATAATACACACACACACACTTTTCATTCATTATGGGATCGGTACGTTTTTTATACGTTTTTATAATAAAACATTTTTTTTCTTATTATCAATGTTGAAAACAGTTGTGCAAATTTTTTTCAGGATTCTTTGATGAATAGAAAGTTCAAAAGAACAGCATTTGTTTGAAATATAATATTTTGTAACATTACACATGTCTTTACTGTCACTTTTGATCAATTTAATGCATTCATGCTAAATAAAAGTATTAATTTCTTAAAAAAAAATCTTACTGACCCCAAACTTTTTAACGGTAGTGTATCATGTTACAAAAGCTTTCTATTTCAGATAAATGCTGTTCTTTTGAACTTTCTATTCATCAAAGAATCCTGAAAAAAAAAATACACAACTGTTTTCAACATCGACAATAATAATAAATGTTTCTTGAGCAGCAAATCAGCATATTAGAATGATTTCTGAAGGATCATGTGACTGAAGACTGGAGTAATGATCCTGAAAATTCAGATTTGCCATCGCAGGAATAAATAATATTTTAAAATATATTCAAACAGAAAACAGTTATTTTAAATTGTAATAATATTTCACAATATTGCTGGGTTTTTTTTTCTATTTTTAATTAAATAAATGCATCCTTGGTGAGCAGAAGAGACTTATTTTAAATCTTACCAATCCCAAACTTTTGAATGACAGTGTATATAAACATACTTCCCAAGGGGAAGCGGAGGACAGCTGACAACAATGCAACTAACTGGCCTATCAAGATTAATTATGCTAATTAACCTGTGTGTTTATGGTTGTGGCAACCTTCCAAAGCCTGCTCTCTCTTGAATCCAACACGAAAGTGACTTAAATTCATTGCAATTCCTCTACTGACCACTAGAGACAGCCTCCAAAATAGAGTCAATCCCACAGAACCCCCATGTTAAAAAGGCCAACTTTACAGCAGAATTTTTTTTTTTTTTTAATGTTTACAGCCTGGTACAAAAAGTGGTTTTAGTCTATATAGCTAATTTTTTTATAACTCATCCGTTTAAATTATATTAAGCCTTAGAGTTCTGCATAATTAAGGGCGTGGCCACTTGAGTGACAGGTGGATTGCCGCTGCTGTCCCTACCAGCCGTCTGTTAGCCGTCACGTCACCTCAGCTAATCCCGCCTCTTTGCCCATTTTTGGTTATCCGGTTGTGACGCGCTGCCAAGATGGCGACGGCTGGCTCCGCCCACTTTGGGCTTCAAAAATGCTCTTCAGAAACCTACGGGTGACGTCACAGACACTACGTCCATATTTTTCTTACAGTCTATGGGTTTCACGCAGTTTGACTTCACTTTCCAGTTAGTGCTACTGCAGCATGTTAAATATCCATATCCAAATATTCCAGCGGTGCGGCTGGAGGAAATCTCAAAGGTCAAAGACCTTTCAAGGGTCAAGCTGCCTCTCTCTTGTAGGAATTAACAGACACTCTCTGAGGTGACAAACAGCTACTGCTTACAGAGACAAGTGGCTGAAGGTCAGTGTATATGACCTATGTGAATCACCAGAGGGTAAATGTTTTCTTTTTACTTAAAACCATCAGGAGAATGCCTTCAAGAGAAGGTTATGATGCAATCTCGACTGCTGTAAACTTTCACAGAATTGTTTGTTTGTTTGGTAAGTTTTAAACCTTTTTTTTGCTAAATGCAACAAAGACAAAAAAGACAAGTAAAAAAAAAAGGCAGGTTTTTTATACAGGTTTACCAAGGTATCTCTAGAACAATTATGAAAGGAAAAGATATTACGCATCTAGCTAACACAGTCGATTGTTTTTTAGTTTTTTCCAAACAAACAAACAAATACCCTACAGCACTACATTTTTACAGAGCGCCCATCAGAGCCATCTTGTTGTCAAAAAAGCTAACTTACACTTTCACATTGTAATCTCACTAATCCAGTTAGTGGTGATAAAATCAGAAGAAAGCTCCCGGGTGAGAGGTCAGGCAAGCTAATTTGTAACTATGCTAATATTTAACAAAAATGGTGTTTCAGAATGATTGTAGTATGTGGAATACTAAATGGCGGCATACTAAATACTAAGGAAACCGTGTAGGGGTTAAATGAAGAAGAATTTGTATTTTTTACACCCACTGTTGTGGTTCTCAGATCTCTACACCCACACCAGAGGTCACAAATAAATATAAGCACCTGATGACACACTCGTTATCAGCATAGATACTTCATACCCTTGTGTGAAATCTAGTGTAGCCATTCTATGTCTTACACTGACTCTCAAATTAACTGTTGTGCTCAATTTAGAAATGATTAGCAAAACCTTTTGCTCTATTATGCTACTTAAAATAATGCAGAAGCTCAGAAGCCCATGCAGTAAGTTCAGAAGCTCAAGATTCACATTCTAGTTTGAACTGCACATGTGCTAATTAAGTTGACACTTTACTGCAGCCTCCTACGCAGGAGGACTGAAACGCTGAATGCCAGCTCTGTAAAATGCCACAAGTATGAGTAAAGAGATGTAGAATACAAATATTTAAAGGAATAGTTCACCCAAAAAATCTTTTACTCACTCTCATGTCATTTTTGTATTTTTGTCTTTTTGTATTGTGGTGTGGAGATGTTTAGAGAAATGTCCACGATGCTCTTTTACATACAATGTAAGCGAATGGTGGCTGTCAACCATGTGAGAACAAAGGCTCAACACATAAACAGTCCAGAGTCATTATTCACTGATAATCTTCACCACTGCTGCAGCTATCACATTTGTACATATTCAAATATGGCACATCAAACGTGATGCTCCAAGTTTGGAATTAATGATGCTAAATTTATTTGGTTCTCATGTCTCGTCGTGACTGATCACAATGCTCCTAATTTCATTATGCGCATGTTTAA
This sequence comes from Rutilus rutilus, assembly GCF_951802725.1. NCBI lineage: Eukaryota > Metazoa > Chordata > Actinopteri > Cypriniformes > Leuciscidae > Rutilus > Rutilus rutilus. The sequence continues at coordinate 14,273,752 of NC_140212.1, read as the reverse complement.
AATTGCCCAAATTAGATTTTAAAAGCTACAGCAAATGAGATATTGTTCCTCAGACAAAGCTATTGTATGACTTAGCTTAGAATATAGCGAAAAAGTCACATTAACTACTTTTTGATGGTGCATGACTAGGGTTGGGAATCGAAAATCGATTCCAATTTTGGAATCAGATACTTAGGGTCAGGAATTGGATACTTGTTATAAAATAAAAATTGAGAAACCTCTTATTGATTCCTTTGTGTGCATTTTAATGACCATTCAAGTGCAAGAAGACCCACGCAGCTGTTTTCTGTGCTGCACACATCCAAAATGAGCGCACAGGAAAAGTGATTTTTAACATGACTTTAAACCATTCAAGCGCAAGAAGACCCGTCACCCGAGCGCCGTATTCTGTGCTGCACACACATCCAAAGCGTGCACACAGAAACAGTGATTTTAAACCATTCAAGCACAAGTTTTTTTTGTTGTTGTTCTGAACACACATCCAAAACGTTCGCACAGAAAGCCGCCTCTCATACTGTATAGTGCGCGATACTGAACTGAGTTCTCTTGCGTCTTTTTGCACTTTCAACGGACAAACACACACACAAAATGTTAAAATATCCTCGTAAACGAGTCAGTTATGTCTTAAGTGAACATAAACAGTTGACAAAGAAAATGCATGTGTAACAGTATATTGGATCTGCACAGCTCTTAAAGTGACAGCAGCCTAATATTCCTGCTGCCGTCTCTATAATAACGTTAATCAAGCAACAAAAGCGAATTCACTCGCTGTTTCTTTGACTTAACTTTTGTAACTATATTTGTAATGAATTTTTTTTTAATAAAATGCAGTGTTATTTTACATTTGATTACAGTTTCTGTGCCTGAATACCTGAAATCATAAAACACTATTTCAATCGTATCTTTGTTCAGTTGTATTTGTTTGTTTGATTGCTAATTTTGTTCTTTTTTAATTACTGAGTGTTTACTTGTCTTTAATAATGCTTGGAATTTATTTTAGTTAAGCAACTTGTTTTTACCATATTTTTAGCAAAAGCTAGAGTTCCTTGTGTAAGTGTTCTTTAGCCTGTTGATTTTTGTTCATGGTATTCAGCTACAATGAAATGTTTTGCAGTAGGCCTTATTCAGAGCAGGTATGGAAGCGAGGCTGTGAGGGACAGACTTACTATGGTTTCAATGGCATCATTTGTAAAATATATATTCATGTCAAACTATTCAAACGACTTCTTTTAAATTGTGTGTGGTGTCAACTTCTAGTTTGGTTTTGACCCAACATCCCAGAAGCCTCTCAATCTCAGAAGGCTGCCTGTACCTTAAAATCTTGTTTAAAGATAACTGGTCCCATAGTGTTGGATCGGTGAAAGAGTAGGACTATTTGGCTTCAAAGCAGCATAAAAAGAACAACTTTGCCTTGGGTTATCTGATTACTCTGCTTGCTGCACAAACACACAGGAGTCTTTTAAAATGCAGACATCACCCACCACAGAAGCCCTTCGCCTACGGCAGCCACAAACAGACAGAGTCTGCAAAGCCTGGCAAACACCTACATCTAACAGAAACCACTGATGTCTGTCTCACTGCTAAACCACAGCTCAAACGTCACAGCCCATGGCAGCCAGTGAGAATGATAATCACTGTCTATGGATGTGCAAAACTACATATTTTCAAAGTCAACTAGTCAGAGGGTTGTCTGAACAACTAGTGTTTAGGATTCAAGGAAATTCTGTATAATTAGGCAGGTTACAGGTTCACTTGACCCCAATAGGATACAAGCACACCAACACATTAAAGCACCAACAGTAAAACTATTGGATCTAAAAAATAAAAAAAAGCCTCTGTAATTGATTAGTCGATTACTGGACAATATTAACTCAACCACTGTTACTACTCCATTGTACATTACTCATCCAAACTGACCATTCCTTGTATTTTGTAACAGGATCTTGAGGGACTATGGTGTGAGAAGCTTGTGTTTAGGCTGCTGAGCCATCAAGAGAAACGAAACCGCCACTATGAAGCATCCGACATGCTTAACATCTATCTCTCAATCTAAAAATGGCTACAATACCTGTGTAATTTTGACCCATTTCAACTTTAACGTGGAGAATGTTTAGACGGCACTAATAACAGTGCTAGAAGAAGACACACTTGTGTACAGCACACACACCCGGCATATTCGTGGGAAGACAGACATCATATCAAACTGTCTAGACCTGCTCTACCATATTTCCTACAAAATTGTAATTATTGCGTTACTCAAATACAGCCGAAACAAAATGCCCTTTGACATTTTACAGCCTATATCATGATAATGACATATAACAACAGGCCTGCATGCTTGGGTGTGGTGTGTTTAACTTCCAATTTCTTCAAGGCTTTCTAAATACATATTCACTCTGTAAATATTTGAATGTCCAGAAACCAACCTAGATGATTAAAATCCAATAAGAAATGTATCACCACGCTACTTTTTAAAACGTTGATGTGTTAGCATTGGAGTTACGAATATGAAAGATACTGTAAACTGCACTTCAAAAAGCGATCAAACACAATAAAATCAGTGATAAAAGTCCCAGGACATCCTAGCAACCACAGTACAACACCCTTACAACCAACTTTAACAGCCTAACATTATGCACATTTTGCATGGTCAAGCACCACAAATCACACTCATTGACTTCTTAAAAACACTTCTGGTGTTTGGGCACATTAATAAATTCACTTTTGTTTACACACAGTAGTGGAATATATCCTGTAAAACATCCTGATTTAAAACATCAAATCCCTCAAGTCAGATGTGTTCTCTCACATTTCTTGACCTGAGCGGACGCTGTGACAAGTCTCCAATGCAGAGTGCTGCCCTCTTTTGGAGGTGAAGGGGACTGTATTTCTGACAACATCTCTGGGAATATCAGATCGTACAAGAGGAGATCCGCAATAGTAGATCGTGTCAGAATGACGAAGGCATTCCTCAACGAAATCTACCTTATCTGCGGGCTGGGGCGATAACAGGACGTAATTACGGTTCAGCCCAGGATGGTGCAGCTAATATCATTCATGGTTTGAGCGCAGGATTCTCAGAGCAAATAGAGGTGTTTTTTTTTTTTTTTTTTTTGCGGCCTGGCTGAGTAAATAGATGAATGTCCCTGAATAGAGACCAGATATATGAAACCACAGTCTCCCTTTTCATTGCGTGGAAGAACATGGGGTTAGCTGCCAAAGGAACAAAAATACTACCAGCTTGTGGAATGTCTTGGCATTGGCGAATAGAGAAGCAAACTCATTATGAAAGAGAGAGAGAGCAAAAGAGAGAGGGAGGAAGTGGAAAAAAAATCCCCTCAGGATAAACGCCAACAGCCTCAAATCAAACTCTGGTACAAGAGCATTTATCTCATGGAAAGCGTGAAGTTTACCTAGCTACAAGTCAGCTGATTCGACATTTTAAATTTCTCCAATTCAACCCACTCCATATCTCTCAATATGAACAGTTCCTTAAATTGTTTAGTTCTTGTTTCTTTTTGACTACAATTAATTTTGACCTCAGAAAGCATTAAGGAAAACAAACTGAGGCTTAATCAGATACGTCTAATATCTGCCATCATGGTTATAAATGAAATATCATTATCATTTGGAACCGCAAAACCGTGACAGTATATGATACTAATAATTACAAACGCCACATAAAAATTCCTGGGTCTTACACAAACAACACAACAACAGGAAGGCGATCAATCAACTCTCCAGGATCTCTACGCTGGACAAGCCTGGGCTTTGTTGCCTTTGTTTACGGACATGTTTGCACTTGTTCAGAGAGACTGTGGCGGAAAGGCTGAGTGATGGACGGCCAATTACCTTCAGCCTCTCATCCTGTCACAGTCTGAGGTGAACCACATGACCTTTGAAGAGGCTAGTCGCCCAGGGTGGCCATTGTTTCTTTTGAATGTTTCACACCAGAGAAAATTGCAAATGTTCTGTTTTTTTGTGTTTTTTTTTTACTTCTAACAGTCCTTGAGGGGGCTTCAAAGGGAGAAGTGCTGTCATATTTCCATGCACTGGTCTACATCAGGCTTTCACCAAATCTTTATACTTTATCTTACATCTTCATGACGATGCAAAATTCCCTGCTTCTTCACTGTTCTCGTCCGGGAGTAGCAGAAAGTGAAAGTGCAACAGTTGTCAGTGCAACAGTCCACGTATACACTTCTGATAAATATGGTTCTTACTCTTCTACTGATTGCTTAATTCCACAAAGCTCGGTTATTTACAGAATTGACAACCACATTCTGAAACTGATTTCACTTCTTAAAGATTCACATGAAATCAATGGAGAGTGTACAAAGCACAAATAACTAGTTGTTAATGCAGAGACTCCGTTTCTCCTTGAATCGCGAAGGGTAGCTATGATTACAACTGGACAGACTCCAGTGCTGATTTATGTGCTGATTTTAGAGTGAGAATTTAGAGGAATGTAGTGAAACTTTAGAATGTGTTAACTGTTAAGCAGAAGTAAGGACACTTCAACCTTATTGGTCACTGAAAGCATGACTAAATGAGACTTGTTAGTTAAATAAATGCGTAAGCAAAGTGTGGGCGTATGTAGAACTTAATGATTAAGTGTGTTTACATAACCTTTAAAAGTTGAAATTCAGTCAGTCATAACGCTTCAACTGAAATCATACCAGTCTATTTGTTTGCAAGGTTGGATTAAAGCGGGGCTCAGTAGTTTCGGGATTTCTTCGCTGTATTCTCGCTTTTTGCTCGCAGGTTTCTCTCTAGAGCTCCCCCTACAGCTTCGGAATAGATATTTGACAACACTGTTGTAAAAACTCGTTGGCGATTCTCAGACACCAGAGGCTAGTAGATCAACGACATCAAAGCAGATGGGACATTCTTTAAAACGTCTTCTTCCTTCGGGTTCGAACAGCGTGAGGGAGCGCAATAATGACAGTATTTGAGCAGATTTCTTTTGGCCGTAAAGCAATTGTTTACATCGCGAGACCTGATATCACGCGATACTTCCTGACGCGGCGGCCGGCCGGCTCAAAGTTGCAAGTGCGGATTTTCCGCTCACGGGCACCAGGGGGGTGCGAAACGACCACCATTCAACCCGAAATAAGTAATATAACCATTCCAATGACTCCGAAGCTGTTCAGTTAAGGTAAAAAAGTTACTTAGTTCACCTTTAACAGACATATATTTTAGTTGAGTACAAAATTAAAAACTTTGAGGAAGGACTACATTTGACAAGGAACAAACTACATGACCGTTAAAAAAAACTAAAAAAAGTTCTTTATAGTAAGAATGTGTGTAGTATGAATGTAATCCAGCCAAAATACGCCATGCTGTCATTGTCATGTGACTTACAGCGTCAGGTGCAACATTTTATTGGCATTCACAACTCTCTCCTGACTGGTGAATGTGATTTCATCAAGTACAACATGTTCCTGGATCAACGTCTTTGTTGATCCTGGAACAACATTCCAAACAACCAATCAAATTTGAGGGACAAGTTTACAGTTTATGTCAAGTTTAGACTTACAACCAGGGTTAGGTGCTTCTACATCAGTGTTATTCACCCATTATTAACTGCAACAGTGTGGGGGGGGGATTTGATTGAATGTGTATTTCTCCTCCAGATTTACTATAGGTGCAGTTTTACATTAGCAGATACAATATGACAACACATTTCCCTTTTACTCTCATAGGGTTCACTTGAGGAGTGGAAAAATACAGAGTGCGTCCAAGAACAAAAAAACTTTTTCAAAAATAAAACCGATTGCTGCACGCTTGTGGTTGCTTACTATACTAAAGGGTGTTGCCCAGACACAGAGTAGCTGGGTGAGAAAAAGGTTGCCAATCCCTACATGCTATTTCTAATTAAATTAAACTTTTACTACGTAGCATGACATCTCATCAAGATCCTACAGTACCTGCACAGTCAGATCTGCAATCCCTGAATGAATGCCATTTTACTCTCGACTCCTCATTCAGCCCAAACTGTATTTAAAGACGTTCCACGAGCAGGAGGGGCTAAAAATGTCCAATTTACCCTCTGAAAATAAAATTCAACAGAGCTTGAAACCCAAAAATACATCAGCTGAAAAGATTTCAAAGGGAGGGCGCTAAGCAAACAAACAGAACTGGAGCAATGTAGATGGGGTGAAAGACAAGAGGGGAGTAAAGAGGCCTTGCTTACAAAGAAAAATAAATCACACAACATTTCAAAACACAACAGAAGAGGGCCTGTTTGGCTCCTATGATTTTACGGCCACGGTTTTCTCTGTGTCAGCAGAGATGCGGCACTTTGGTGACAAACATGCCTCAGAGCTGCTCGAACAAAACCATCAAAACCAAAACCCCGTCTCCACTCGGGATCTGGATCGTGTTGTGCTGAACAGATGAATTCGCGTTCCCCGTACAGCTGACTTTGCCTGCTCTTGGCTTTATCCTTGACTTTTGGAGACCTAAATTAGAGACAGGCAGCAGACTCTGTACTGAGGGTCCGGCCAAAGCCTGGGGCGATATGGGGGACAAGAATATTCCAAAAAAGCGTCAGATGAAAGGGCAGCGTTCCTGTTTATGGAGGGTCTCTTTCAGAGGGCTCAAGAGCAGCTTATAAACTCCCTCTAATTCAATTAAGCAGCATTACAGCAGGCTGACTGGAGCCTCACGTGAAGAGAGACACAAGCAGAGAGGGAAAAACAATGAGTACAATGGCAGGGAGGGGGTGTTTTATGCTGCTCTCTTTCTCCCTTTCTATATCTAAAGAAGATTACATAGTATCTAAACTCTAGATGCTGAGACTCGAATGAGGATTTAGGATCTCTCTCTTAAAGGATTAATTCATCCCCCAAAAAATTTGGTAACACTTAAAACCTTTATATAATGCATTATAAAGGTATTTTAATGCACTGATTATTACTTGTAATGCATTGTATGGTCTCATTAATAATTGTAACCACAGTTATAATAACAGTATAATACTTGTGTTTCGCCTTTAACACATGACAATCAACTCATTTCAGAAGTCACAAGGAATCTGCAAATAATATAATGCATTATAATGTGCATTATGAATACCTTTATAATGCATAATGGCTTTAAGTAAAGTGTTACCATAAATTAAACCAAAAAGAAGATGTTAAGCAGGATGTTCATGCTGCTCTTTTCCATATTATGAAAAGTAAATGGTGTCAAGCTCCAAAAATGACAACCTCCAATGAAAGCATCATAAAATGATCTGAAGCCAAGATCCAAATCTTCTGAAGCCAACTGACTCATTAATAAGTTGCCATTTCAAGCCTTCTGCTTATTTATTTGTGGAATTTTGAATATGCACATATTCATTGCTTTTGCTTACGAGACAACCAGGAACCAGTGACATTGGCCATCACTGATATGTAATCTGGCATGACACATCCTGATATGCCATATGTGAATATAGAAACGTCAAGGCAATTTTATTGCTATGGCAGAGATTATCAGTAAAATAAGATAGCTACATTACATTTTTTTCCCCTCACACAAAGCTATTTTAAGAATTCAACAGACATACAATATATGCATATGTTGTATGACTACTTTGTGGAGGTTTTTTGCTTTATGGTGGTTTTTATGTTCATTGTATTGAAAAGTGCATGCACATTCTGTTAAACTTCTTTTGTCATCCATGGAAGAAAGTCAGTCATACAGTTTTGAACAACATGGGCGACCATAAAAGTATATGTCTTTAATGGCTTGAGTACAGGATTCCGATAGCAATTAGAGCTGTAAACCTTACAGTTTATTGATAGATGCAATAAAAAATGCTTTATATACACTGCATGATCTAGTATGTGTGTACAAACCGTATTCTTAGCTCGGTGGCTTTCAATAATGAACATTCATATTATTAGATTTAAGGTTGTTAGATTTAAAAATATGGCTCTACTTTCATTACTTGGTCTTTCTGTTGAACAAGTTCTTTTTACAGTGACATTTTACAAGCATTATTATGCTTGGGTCTATAAAACTTGTCATCACAACTTTTTTTTTCTAGTTCACGTTTTTAGCCATCTCACAGCTTTTCGTGTTTTGGAAATGTAACACACCTTAACATAGACGGCACGTATCAGCTCCGGAGGCGATGTAAACACATCGTTCCTGGAAGAAAACTCAAGACTACAATAGAGGAATTTTAAGTCCAGAAACAGTGCTTACTGATATAAAGAATAACTCCCTTTGGAGTGGACTTTGTGCTTTGTAACCTTTTAGTATTCTAACAGCAAAAATGTATCTTTAAATAAAAGTTGTGATGCACACAGACCTGACTTGACACAAGAAGCCTATTGCATTAGCCATCCTAAAACAATCACAAATGTTGCCTATTGTGTTGGGTCTCGCTATTTTTTTTAGCAATTCATGCCACAAGCTCTGTGCTACACTGTTAAATTGACATCACATGAACACTGTAAAATAAACTGTTACCTAATCACATCTGATGTGCTTGTGCTGATATGGGATCTATTTGACTCAAGTCAGACTGATAATACTGTAAATTGGTATTATAAAAGTATTTAATTTCTTTTTAGCACACTTATTGTGAAGAATTCAAGCTTAAAAAAGGCTCTCTGTAGAGATCCTTTGCAAACACGAGTGCTTGCTCAGATCCATTATACGTGACAGAGATTAGATCTCGTAATATCTAGAAGCAAATAACGCTTATTATGCTGACATGTGGTAACTGGAACAGAAACTGGGCAAAGGACCAGAATGTTTCCTGTAGTGGGTACATTCCTTATAGAGTACCCATAAAATCCTTATCATTCACTTAGCACATTAATGGCATATAGATGTGTAAAACATTGCATGTGATAAAACCTGAACACGCACACAACACACAGGGGTTAGGCAGAGAGCGTCGGCATAGTTTCTAACGCCAAATAACTAAATAAATATTATTATTAAAACCCTGCAGGCCAATAAGAGTGGGGATATATTATCCAGTTTTATTTTAAATTCAGGGAGTCACACTGATTTCAAAAATGTTTCTTTTTTAGCAATAGCTTTGGGCTCTGTGGATTTCATTGTGTAAATCCTTAAACTATTGCTGTCAATCAGCTTGTCTTGATATTACTAGATGATCTACTTTTGAGTGTGTAATGTGATTCCTTTGTAAATACTCTTTGATTCCCTTTAAATACACTTTGTTTGAGGCAGAATGTGGGTTGAATGCTGTCTAAGATGTTGTAAAATTGAGCCTGTCTGTCCTTGGCTGGTAAACGCTTTTGAAGGCCCTTGGCCAACCAAACCAAACCAACCAGTGTATGAGCAACATTTATAATAATACAAATAAAAATATGTCACAGCAGATGTGGATGTTGCACTCTACATAGCACTTATCTACAACAGTAATGTGTCCTGCAAATGCTTTCATTCAACAGAAGTAATAAATAATTAAAATTGATAAGGCCTATAAGAATGTGTGTATTATTATAATTTTCCTCACGCCTAGAGCCCAAAAAAAAAAAAAAGATCTTTGGTATCATATTTAAAAGTGGGGCTAGCACCCATTAACAGAAAAAATGCTGATTCCAGTTTACAACAGACATTAAATATTTGCTGGCTGTTATCATGACACTCTTCCGTCTGGGCCAAGGTTGCAGACAGAGAGGAGACTCTAAATGATTTTATGATTATACTTGGAGCACACACCTGCATTAAACCTGGTAAATTACCTGACAGTAAACCTTAGGAGTCATGCGATGCTGACTGGAGGAATCTGACTTTTCCCTAAACTAGGGGAAGTGCATTAGCAGATACAGGCTCGCTCTGCGTGCAAGCAGACCACAGGAGACCAGAGGCCCAGATAAGATTACTGCTCGTATGAGCAGTGTGGGGCAAATCTCTGTGCAGAGCCAAATCTTGTGAGGTAAACCATACATTAAGTACTAGGGCTTTATCTGCTGTTTCACCACTGAAACATATATAAGCACGGTTCCAAAATGGAGTGCTCTATACAGGCAAAAACACTGTTCCACTTTGCAATTGATTTCAATAGAGTGCAACAGTCCCTGGCCTTGGTTCCGGAAATATTTTTTCCATTGTGATTTTAAAATAGTCTTGTTTAAGAGTTATAAGCCATGAACCAAACCAACCAGCTATGAGGCGAATCACATTACAAACTCTGATTTGAAGCAAAAATGTATTATAGTATAATGGAAATATTTTTAGTTTTTTGCAAAAAAATATTTAAGTAGTTTCAGAGCGTAGGAAAACTGACTCCATGTCATTCGCAGTGCTTCATGGGAGTGGGTGGCGATCACTACGCGATTCTCTGATTGGAGGAGATATCTCTGCAGAATGGAGTTTTTCGCAAGCAAAAAGTTGAACATGATTATTAATTTTTTTTTTTTATAATGTGTGCTGATGGCTTCAACAAAAGCATATACTATGGATTAACAACCTCGTAGCTCACAGTAGTGTTCGTTAAGTTATGGTTAAAAATCAATTCCCCTATGGAGAAAATTAATTGAATTTTTACTAAAAGTTTTAAGTAAAACTTTTTTCTTTTTCTAATTTTTCTTTTTTTATTTTTTTACTTAAAAAAAAAAAAAGTTAATAGACTAAAAGCTACAAAACTCAAATTCCAATTAGGAATTCATCAGGTTATATTAACAAAATTCTGGTAGAACATCAGATGATAGTAGATATTATGACCTAGAACCAGTAGTGTATTTTATTATTGTGAAAAAAAACAAAAAAAAAAACACATATCTAAACACAGACACAGTCCTATGTGGTTTTCTAATAGTGAGTCATTAATGTTCTTATGAAGTGGGTGAAAATGGAAGAGTGAGGACATCCCACAATGATCTGAGACTCAGGGACAGTTCACACTTCTCTCTCATTTCATAGTGCTTTGATCCTGAGGATAATTGACCTCATAGAAGACCTTTATGAGTGTCTATCTGGTTAAGGGTGCCATTAGAGGAGGGTGGAGAAAAGAGTGGTTGGAACTTTCCACAGCAAAACAACAAAAAAAAATCAAAATAAGGATGAGAAAAAGGGAATGGTTAAATTGGCTACTATATTTGTTGACTGGTCATCAAGATGTCATGGCAACCACTCCAGATTTGAAATCCAGAGAAGAGGACCCGTTCATCCTGTTATTCAAAGCACAAAAGACGGGAAAACGCCCAAAAACGTCAGATATGCTGCTTCTAAGTCATCATTTACTCACTCTCATGTTGTGTCAAACCCATACGACTGACCTTCTTTCGTGGAACAGAAAAGGAGAAACTTTGAAGCTTTCAAATGTCAAAAAGGACACAGAGTAGATACAAATAATACAACTACATTCATTGTATTCCTTGTGATTTATTAGCCCTAGAGCGTGACACCATCTTGTTTGTTGAGTTTCCCAAAGAAAATTGGGTGCGACCACAGCTTATAACATTATATTACAGGTCATCTGCAAACGTATTATAGTTTAGACACAAATTTTTGAAATTTACCATAAATCTTGACATCTGCTCAGCCTTTTCTTGGTGTGTTCTTGAGTTCAAGAGATATCATTAATGAACTAAAGATGGTTGACGTACTTCATAAAATCTGTCAAAATAATGTATTAAATCAGAACAAATCTCAAGCTCAACTCACTACATTGCACTTAGGAAAAGGGTTTATTCCAGGGTTGATTTTTGCAAAAAGCATTGTTCACAAACATCATGTAAAAGTGAACACTGCTGTCCTTATGCAGTTTATGGGTTAATAGAAAGCAGTTTAGCACTTCTGAATTTCTGCCGGAGAACGAGTTTTATGTGGTCAAGTGGCTTTCCTACAGTTTTTTTAAAAGCGTTTACGTTCGTAAAATATCTAAGGTAACGGAAACGGAAATGCATTGAAAAAGCAGCTTACTGATGTGATGCTAAGAATACGCCACTAACACAGTGCATCTCGTGGTTTGAACCACTTGAACAGCTTTCGCAAAGAGGTTTACTGGTGTGCTATGTAAAACAATCAGTTCATAAAACGTTCTGAATGATTTTTTCACAAGTCGGACGGATCTAGCTCTCAAGTTCAACTCACTGACTCTGATGATCTGGTTAACAGTCCATTGAAATGTCAGATCATCAGTAAATAAACAATTTACTGATAAATGTGTTTGGTTTTAATGTGTTTGTCATATAAAGCTTCAGAAGCTTGGCCAAAAGCCGCATGGACCCTTTTTATGATACCTTCTATGGTGCTCTTGAGTCATTTGAAGCTTGAAAGCATCTGTCTCAATTCACTGTAACTGCACGGAAAACAGCTAACGCTATGTATTATTAAAAACGTCTCCATTTGTGTAAAAATGTATCCTTTGGAATTTATCCAGGTTTGTAAATAAAGTAAATGATCTTATACTGATATATACGTCAAGGAAAAGATATAAAAGATATAGTAACATTATACCGTAATAATGAGGCACGTGTACGGAAATGACAAAAAAGGCCTGCAAAGGCATCAGCTAAAAGTAGAACTAAAGTGCTCTTAAAAGTAACACACGGCATAAGTGCCTAAAATAGCTGACTGCTCATTCAGAAGAACAGCTCCACACTGCAATTACACCACTGCAAGTCCCTGGAACCCCTAAAACGCTGCCTGTTTTCAGATGTTATCGGATGACAGATTTATTCTTCATTAATGATACCCTAGTCACTCTATTTTCAGCCAGTCTTGGTTATTTCCAGAGATATTTAGCACTGGCAAATCCGGGTGTTTTATTTCCACAGAATAGTTGATGCTTAAAATCTGAGCTGAAACCACAGACCACACTATGGCACTACGCAATGCCTGATTAAAGAGGGGGAAAGTGTAGGCCGAGCGTGCAGAAGGCAATCCCTTCATTTGGTACTGAAGATGAAGCAAGCGGTCCTTCAGCATTAGTTTACCCCAAATGATCTTAGCACACAGCGACAGGGCTGGACGCCAGGTTTTCAACGTACAAGTATGCGTGAAAAAAAGTATGTGGAAAGAGAAATCAAGGGTTACCCAACTCTGTCAGGAAACGTCAGGCGCTTTTCAGTTTTTCCTGAAGTGTCTTACAAATGATCAATCTAAGGCCTTGTCAGTATTTGGATGGATGTGGCCAGTCTGAGACAAATGCTTATAAGTCACATGTGATATCAGAAGTGAAACCTTGCGTCCTAGTTGTGCTATCATAACTAAAGCAAATAGCTGATAACAACTGACGCTTAAAACTTAATTACGTACATAAAAACAGAAACTATGATTAGATAAAGGACTATAAAGTAACTATATTTGCTTGCCACAAATGATTTCCATCTCTTCAGTATTATAAGTTTCAGTTCTGCTGTAAAGTGACCAATCAGCACAAGAAAACGAAACTAAATGAGTTCTAGACAGACAAGAGACACTTCAAGCATCTGACAGATTCTAAGCTTTTTTGTGCGCAAAAGAGCATTGATTTCCTCATAAATAAATCTCCCTAGTCACGTAATACTATTAAATGAATGAGCGTTTGGGTTGTGCCCTTGGCACAGTCAGCTCTTTGGGTGTTGCCTCTGCTGTTTTGGCTTAGTTAATTGAATGACTTGCTCTACTGGACTTTCCAGCCTGGTGACATGCTAAAATTAGGTTTAACCTTCTGCTTCAGATGCCTTTATCTGTCATTAGACAGGGATGCATAAAGAAGGTGTTCTGGTATTTCCCACTCCTTTCTTAATCTTTTTTAATTCCTTATTCCTTTTGATCAAATGAAAACGTTTGAGGTGAGGCTCACGATCTCTAGAGGCTGAACGTCTATTCCATATACGCACAAAAATTGTTGCGGTACAAATGTCAACTTATTTTAATCTTCCTAAAACTATAAATGTGGAAATAATACTAATATATTAATCCTATTTTTGTTTATGGGTTTTCCAGTAGAAATATCTTAAGATACCATATTATATAAATAATTACATTTTTTATTAAGTAAAAAAAAAAAAAAGTAAATTTTTTAAGCCCTAACTGCACTAAATGTATCAAATATATGCTTAAATTAAGAACAAAAAACTATTTGCCATTGAAGTGAAGAAAAAAGTAAAAGTGACAGTAAAAACATTTGTTACAAGAGATTTCTATTTCAAATAAATGCCGTTTTTTTAAACTTCCTCAACTTAAATTCATCAACTTTCTATTGTATCATGGTTTTTGGAGTTTTGAACTGATGCTTAGATTTTATTTTTTAAATCAAGCAAATTAATTTTATCAGTAGGCTACACATATATCTTTACACGCATACTTAAACGGAGGATTGCTTGACAAGAATCGCATACAGTATGAAGCAATTATGACATAAATCAAATTTCCTGCCACAGCAAGTTAATGATTTGCAGCTATGCAAAATAAAATAAACACAAGCATGCCTCGGACGCAGTTAGGCCATAAATTCATGGGTAATTTTCTACTGGCAGCTGACAGCTTGCATCTATTAGAAGTTGGAATGGTGCCTATATGCCAACTAGGTTTCACAAAGGTGCAGAGAGAAACAATTGGTCAGACATGAGCGTGACTTTGCCCAGTGTCAGTGAGAGAACGCTGCTGTTTCTTGATGATGTTGGTTCTGGACAGTGACACACGGCAGGGTGTGAGTGGGAAAGTGTAGTGGATTTTCAACGAGAGAGTTTAGTCACCTGCTAATGGCCAGTGTGGCACAGACTGCGCAAGTCAGTCGACTGGTGGAGCCACTTGGAGCTGATGACAGCGTTTGCTCTTTGCCCATTCATCACGAAAAGCGCATTTACACAACGCATTTCTAAATCTTACACACCCTTTCGCAAGCTGACTTTACAAACACACCTAAACACAAACAGAACTGTGCAAATTTTTCATAAAGGCCCTCCCTGAAATGTAACCAAAACCACAAAGTGGACAGCAAGGCTACTCCGGTTTCCAAACAATTACAGGGAAAGCGATGAACTCATCTCCCTGTAAATATACTGTGGTAGTGCAAACTCCTCCATCCTTTGAGTGTCCGGGATGTCAGATTCCATGTTTGGTGGGTGATGTCATCCCTATGTGGAGTCCCAATCAAAACAGAAATGGTAAACAGTGAAAGCTTGCAAAAAAAAACAAACTCTAAAAGACCATGACTGACACAATCTGTATCAAAGTTGGAGGAGGAAGTAGGAAGTGAATCAGCTGATGCCATCAACACCCATCAAGGAAAAATACACAACGGAAGAACGGATTCCTTCAAAACTAGAAAATTCAAATGAGAGTTCATGGCTCTTAGTTAATGTCTGTTAGATGTGATACCTGTCTAACACTCTGATGTTGTTAAAGCCTATTGGCTATTTAAAAAAAAAAGCATTCAAAATCTTAGTCAAATCTCTTTTAAATGGTAGTGTACAAACATGCGCACAGTCTTCACCACTGTTGAACTTCAAAATGTTAACATTTTCTTAGGATTCATCTTGGCATGGCTGACTTTGTTGCTACTTGCTACTTTATACACATTCATGAAATGTATCATTTTTAAGGTTCACTGTAAAAAGTGATCAGTTGACAACTTATAAAAGTGAGAAAACCTGTTGCCTTAAAATTAAGTAAATAAACTTCATGCGTAATTAAAAAAAATAAGTTATGTGAACTTGACAATTCCACATAACTTAATTTTTTCAATTACCCATGAAGTTTATTTACTTTTAAGGCAACAGGTTTCCTCACTTTAAGTTAAATCAACTGATCACTTTTTACAGTGTTGTGAAATATATTCACAGAATTTGAGACGCATGCACAATAAATGTTCACATAACCTAAGGATGATTTGAGGTTTCCTCTACAGAGGAAGCCATTGTGACTTCTCCATCAACCTTTGCGATTGTTTTGTAACACAATCTGTGAAAATAAAGCCCATTTTGCTCTCGTTTTCCCCTTTTCATGCACTGCTCAGTGAAGTTAATTGTTGCTGGAGTATAAGGCAGCGTCATCCTGCACGGGCGGTGGTTAGGGTTTGTGGTCAAGTCAGAGACAGCAGGCTCCAGTTCGCAGTCCTGTAGAGACACAGCTACTTGTTTCAGACGGGCTCAGTTTATTTAAAGATGGACAACCCTGTGAAAGGCCTCACTACTGTCTCATGGCAACAAGTCTCAGTTCCTAGATGTCAAAGCCATGCTTTTTTTTTTTTTTTACCTTTTATTCTCAACCTACAGGCTTCTTTGTTGTAATTAAGTGACCCTTCAAGCCTTCTTAAACAATTGACTCCCCTGTATTTCATGCATCCAGGAGAAGGTAAAAGGCTACAGACGTCAATTTGCTTCTTTCCACACTGAAATATACAAGTCATATCTAGATTAAAACTTGTGAGAAGAGTGAAAGTCCACTGATGCAAAGAAAAGCAGCAACCTCACACGTACACTTCACACAGGAAGTTCAAAGAGAAACCCAACAGGAAACGAAAAAGATGATAACTCACTACCTGATGACTAGAGAATGTGAACAGCAGGTCAATCCGAACACACCCCTCACACATGCTCAGAGCCTATTTTCGATTTTTAAATAACTGTCAGTTATTTAAAGTTATTTACAAGAGCTATGCGACTCTTTTGGGAAAGGAAGTCAACAAAGTTGGACTGCCAAATTGGTGAGGAGAAATAAAGTATGCACATTTGACATTTAACTCCTCTAGCAGTATGAGCCTAAGCATGTCTTCCTGGATGACAGATGTCTGAGTTTTCCCTCTTAGCGCAAGGGCGTCGATACTGAGAAAAGAACATCACAAACACATGCATTACATGCAACTTCTGCTTGTCCATTAGTGCCTTTAGATTAGCAACGAATGATTCATATTATTCCAGCTGAAAAAAAACCTTTCCTGAACTAGCAGCCACAATTACTGCACCTCTGCGAATCCAAAATTAGGACAAACGCGCAAATTCTGCGCTTATGTTGAAAAACTTTTGTTAGTTCTTAATAAATGGATGTTTTGCTCATTATGAGACCATTAAAAACAGCAGTTTAAAAAAAAAAATTTCTTTCTGATGTTTTCAATTATGGAATATTAAAATGTGTAATGGAGAACACTGGCTTTAGGAGAAGGCACAACTGACCATCTGTGCTCATGAATTGGTTAACTATCTAAAAATGACTTTTTTTAGTCTGGTTTATTTACCATCAGTTTGGTGTAAATCATATAGGCTAAATGTCCTAAAACCTCAACCAATGACAAGCTAGCCTAATTCTTTGTGCATAATTAATGTCAATATGTGATGCGCTCAAAAATCAGCATTGTTTGAAAAATCAAGATCACACCTGGAGTGTCAGACGCAATGACTCACTGACACCTATGCCATCTTCTACTTAAAAATGACATTTTAGCTCATCTTGGAGTTCCCCTTTTTCCAGCACATTCACGACATTCATGTATTTCACAGGACTGAGGGTTTGCAATAGCGGTTAATAAAAAAATATAAGGCAAGGTGCAGCACAAAGTTTTGCTGACTACAATGTCATAAACCGCAATGGCTCATGTGTTTATGATGGAAATGCAATTGCTCTTGCATTCGGATCAATTTTTTCTGCTGATTTAAAAACTAAAACTAAAACAAAAGTGTGAAGATTGCATAGATCATCTCACAGTCATGTGGTAAAGAAGAGTGTGGTGGCTTTGGGCCAGTAAGCAAAGACTGTCACTTGTGCCTTGCACTTGCACTTGTCACAACATTTAATTAAATTCTCAGTTTTTTGTAGTAATTTTTGTAGTGTACTGATTTTTATTTATTTTTACTTGAAAATTAAATTAGCTAAAAATCCTTCAAATAAGATACATTTATCTGTTTTTAACTTCTGAAAATCTGGAAGTGCAGCAAGACTTTATTTTTTCCCCCAAAAAAGTGATATATGTTATGTTTCAATAAGAGTTTGGTTATTCCAAAGTAGAACACAAGTATTAATTGTATTTATTATTATTATTATTAGACATTTTTAGTATAGAAAAATTTTAATTATAAATACATTTTCTGTCACACACATATCTAAAAGCTGGGCCAGCAGACAAAATCCTTAAGAAAAAAATCTTCTGTTTTTGTATTCCTTGTCATTGTCGCCTCAGGTAATGTGACGACACTTTTGAAAAATGCACATAAACTTTGATCATACTGCACTGTTCACACCTAGCCTTGCTTCTTTCACACTCATAACCTTTTCATTCAGGTTTGAACTGGAATAAAAACTGCTGAAGCATAAAGCCTTCAATCTGCCAAAAGTCCCTCCATGCATTTGCCTCGGAGCAGTTGATTTAGGCTGCGGAAAAAAAAGCACATGGGGCCTAAATCAACTGGCTTTATTTATGATCGTCCATAAAGACGCATTGTTGGGGATGCAGGGTCTGAGTCAGACGGCTGCGAGCAGGACACGCTGTGTGGCTCAGGCTGCTTTGGTGCTGAGTTTGTCCTCTGATTAGGTCACGGATCCCGCAGGGGTTAATGTGTAACTCTCGTGGCTTACTGTGCTTGCCAAGTCCAGCAAACACAAGCAGGAGTGGGAGGGAGATACGGCTGGCTCATAATCAAATATGCTATCAAATCATGCAATTTCTCGACCTTGTTAACGTACGTTCGGCCAGAAATGGACCTGTATGGGCACAGAGGGGGAGTGCTGATGAGGTCACAGAAAACCAGCCCATGTACTCTTTAATACACACACGCACACACTCGGGAAATGAACACTATGACTCTATTTATCTTACACGCATAAAGATGATGTGAAAAAGTCCTCACACACATGCAGCACTATGCTTACATTGTAAACTTTATCCCAGATCTATTGCTCAACAGATTTTTTTTTAATTCTGTGCTCTACACATAATTCATCTGAACTTCAGATTCACGTCGTGAAGCATCGCAGACGTGGCAGCAGTTGTCGTCCACTATGACACAATATACGAGATAAAACGCATTCCGACACCCATTGTCGTTAAAGAATCCACACGACAACCTACGCCAAATGGGTCGTGCCAAAATCGAGCTAAAATCGAGCAGTGTGAACCGGCATTACAGTATCACGATCAGATCATTCCAAAAACAAAAGATGTTTGTTTTTTTCTCAAAAATGTCATTATTGTAATATCTGGATGTTTTACTTGGTTTTCTCTAATCCACACATTTCATTGGTTATTCTCATTACTGTAATATAGTAATTTCTTCTCTGCGATTTTTTTTAAATAAGCACAAATAAAAGGCAGAATAACAAACCCTTTACCCTACAATTAAATATTTCAATTAAAATGAAATATATTGTTATTACTGTAATGACAAAACAGAATTGTTTACTAAAACAATTTATTTATCATGATCAAATTTGTTATACAACAGGCATTTCAAAAAAATATAAATATCCAGACTTGTGACAGTAATGATAATTTAGGAGGAAACCATGCCTAATTGTTATAGAAATAGTCACAATGCAAAACATTTTAATAATCCTAAAATAGACTAAGCTCTAGTGTTTACATGGTCTCTCTCTTTCTCTCTCAACACACACACATACGTACATACATATATATATATATATATATATATATATATATATATATATATATATAACTTTGTGAGAGAAGAACATTGAAGCCACAATTCACCGCAGGGCCCGACTCACACCCCACCTCTCTCAGAGAGAGAGATGCATGTACTCTACTTCTCACACTTTCTTTCTTCATCTCCATCTCTCATCTTTCAGTCCAGACCGGGTTATGAGGTCATATGGAAGTGTTGACTAGACATTCCCATGTTGGGCCAAGAAGGATGCAATCAATGTGCAGACATTTAGTTGAAATAAATTAAATTGAGAACGTCTAGTGATTTAAAATAAATTAATTTATGTTTCTACCTACCATGCAGAATGAATATATAGAAGAATGACCCATCCCTAGTTACACAACAATAAACAAGTCCATGGAAAGTTTTTCAGCATCAACAATAAGCATTACATTCCATCGAGCTGATTTTAAACACAAAAACATGTCTTGTGTAATGCCCTTTAGGAAACACAGCACCTCCAGTTAAGACCTATGAGCCAACCAGTAATTCAGCCAAGCAAACGACTATTCCCTCTCGAAAATCTGTAGTTTTACACATCCCTAATGTGTAACATTTTGCAGTGACTAAACACCAAAAGGGGCTGGTTAAAACACAAGAAAAGAAATTGCTAGATGTCAGTATGTTTCTGATGTGAGCAATGATATATGCGCAATAAATGCAAGAAAGCTGACAAAGGCTGAATATTCTGACAATCAAGCTGAAGAGAGTGATATATAAGTCTCCATAAAAGGTTTCGTCATCTAAACATGCCTTTTGTCACACTTAAGATACTTGTTTTCCTTTTTCAAAAATGCCACAAATATTGGACATGTCATGATTGTGGAATCTTTGACTTCAAAAGAGCTCAAACTATGTATTAAAAAATGTTCTTCTGAGGTCACTGGATAACAGCAGCATGATGTCACAAAAGCATTTGATACAAATTTCACTGCACATTCCTCAGAGACAACAGTGTTTGGTGTCAGAGGACAAGCGCACACGAACTAGACAAATGCTAAATGGAAATAAACTATGGAGAATGTTTATTATAGCAGGATAGCAGGATATGCATCAAAACAGCAAGGGTAATGGTAGGAAAATGAGCCAAAAAGCATCAAAACCAAGACAAAAATCACTCACAGACCAAATTCTCGGAAAGCACAGTGTTGATAACTTCGCAGTATTTTTTACACCACGGATGTAAATCTACTGTATATAGGCTGCGAGTGGCTGTAGGCCTTTATGAGCCTTCTGGCTTGCTTTGAGATGTTTAAAACTAAATGTATCCTCAACAAAACACATTAGTTAAACAATGTTTTCTGTACTCTTGAGTCATCCTCTCCTTGTTACATATAAATCATTCCTTAAAGCTGCACTCCGTAACTTTTGCCACTCTAGTGGTTAATAAACAGAACTGCATGCTTCTTGCGGAAGAACATTGTAGCCGGAGCTACTTCTCTCTGTTTATGTCTATGACGAGTCACGCAGGTACTGGGATACTCTGCAGAGGTACCAGTCTAAAATATTTACACTTATTATAGGTGTAACATAGTGATTCAGGATAAGGCAAAAACACGGTTTGGAAAATAGATTCATGATGTACTCGCTTATTATATACAGTGAGGAAAATAAGTATTTGAACACCCTGCTATTTTGCAAGTTCTCCCACTTAGAAATCATGGAGGGGTCTGAAATTGTCATCGTAGGTGCATGTCCACTGTGAGAGACATAATCTAAAAAAAAAAATCCAGAAATCACAATGTATGATTTTTTAACTATTTATTTGTATGATACAGCTACAAATAAGTATTTGAACACCTGAGAAAATCAATGTTAATATTTGGTACAGTAGCCTTTGTTTGCAATTACAGAGGTCAAACGTTTCCTGTAGTTTTTCACCAGGTTTGCACACACTGCAGGAGGGATTTTGGCCCACTCCTCCACACAGATCTTCTCTAGATCAGTCAGGTTTCTGGGCTGTCGCTGAGAAACACGGAGTTTGAGCTCCCTCCAAAGATTCTCTATTGGGTTTAGGTCTGGAGACTGGCTAGGCCACGCCAGAACCTTGATATGCTTCTTACAGAGCCACTCCTTGGTTATCCTGGCTGTGTGCTTCGGGTCATTGTCATGTTGGAAGACCCAGCCTCGACCCATCTTCAATGCTCTAACTGAGGAAAGGAGGTTGTTCCCCAAAATCTCGCAATACATGGCCCCGGTCATCCTCTCCTTAATACAGTGCAGTCGCCCTGTCCCATGTGCAGAAAAACACCCCCAAAGCATGATGCTACCACCCCCATGCTTCACAGTAGGGATGGTGTTCTTGGGATGGTACTCATCATTCTTCTTCCTCCAAACACGTTTAGTGGAATTATGACCAAAAAGTTCTATTTTGGTCTCATCTGACCACATGACTTTCTCCCATGACTCCTCTGGATCATCCAAATGGTCATTGGCAAACTTAAGACGGGCCTTGACATGTGCTGGTTTAAGCAGGGGAACCTTCCGTGCCATGCATGATTTCAAACCATGACGTCTTAGTGTATTACCAACAGTAACCTTGGACACGGTGGTCCCAGCTCTTTTCAGGTCATTGACCAGCTCCTCCCGTGTAGTTCTGGGCTGATTTCTCACCTTTCTTAGGATCATTGAGACCCCACGAGGTGAGATCTTGCATGGAGCCCCAGTCCGAGGGAGATTGACAGTCATGTTTAGCTTCTTCCATTTTCTAATGATTGCTCCAACAGTGGACCTTTTTTCACCAAGCTGCTTGGCAATTTCCCCGTAGCCCTTTCCAGCCATGTGGAGGTGTACAATTTTGTCTCTAGTGTCTTTGGACAGCTCTTTGGTCTTGGCCATGTTAGTAGTTGGATTCTTACTGATTGTATGGGGTGGACAGGTGTCTTTATGCAGCTAACGACCTCAAACAAGTGCATCTAATTTAGGATAATAAATAGAGTGGAGGTGGACATTTTAAAGGCAGACTAACAGGTCTTTGAGGGTCAGAATTCTAGCTGATTGACAGGTGTTCAAATACTTATTTGCAGCTGTATCATACAAATAAATAGTTAAAAAATCATATATTGTGATTTCTGGATTTTTTTTTAGATTATGTCTCTCACAGTGGACATGCACCTACGATGACAATTTCAGACCCCTCCATGATTTCCAAGTGGGAGAACTTGCAAAATAGCAGGGTGTTCAAATACTTATTTTCCTCACTGTAAATTGTGTACATTTTGAACACAAAAAAGTTACAGACTGCAGCTTTAAGTCAAAAAGGCTTAGGTTTTAGTTTTTCTGATACACAACTTCGCATGAAAGTAACAAATACATGGCAGAGAGAAATTCTCCAGAACACAACACTACTTCCAAAAAATAACATTTATTTAAACAAAGCACCAAACTAATTACACGTTGAAACTCAAATATAAAAATGCATGACTGTACAGATTTAAGTCAACAACGCCCACTATATGCTCAGAAACTCAGCCTGCCCAGTCACAATGAGGAAGTAGCATACTGTAAATACATACTAATAAGTCTGCCAACACTGGTCCCATTCCCAATTATGTGTAGCACCTATAGCTCTGCACATCCTATTTAAAAATGTAAACTCGATCTTCCGGTAAACATGTGAGTCTTCTCTCTGGAGATGTATGCCGGACTTCGCCAATCATTTAGTTCTCTTCAATCTTTGTTATAGTCAACTGTAAGCTTTCATTAATTTTTGAGTGCAACGCCCACATATCAAAACCAAATCAACAACCAATGAATTAAACCAAGTCCAAGTTTGGGGTCAGTAAGAATTTTAATTTAATTTTTGGGGGAAATAAATAAAATAAATCAATACTTTTATTCATCAAGGATGAGTTAAACTGATCAAAAGTTACAGTAAAGACATTTTTAATGTTAGAAAATATTCTATTTTAAATAAATGCTGTTCTTTTGAACTTTCTATTCATCAAAGAATTTTGAAAAAAATTAGTACACAACTGTTTTCAACATTGATAATAATAATGAATGTTTCTTGAGCATCAAATCATCATATTAGAATGATTTCTGAAGGATCATGTGACACTGAAGACTGGAGTAATGATGCTGAAAATTCAGCTTTGATCACAGGAATAAATTACAGTTTAAAATATATTAAAATAGAAAACAGTCATTTTAAATTGTCATAATAGTTCACAATATTACTGTTTTTTTTATTGTTTTTTATCAAATAAATTCAGCCTTGGTGAGCCGAAGATACTTCTTTTAAAAACATTAAAAAATCTTACTGACCCCAAACTTTTGAACGGTAGTGTAGCCTACATGACAATATGGAATAAAATATCTGTCGCCATTTCTGTTTCATCGCGACTAAGTACTGGTCACTTTTCCAACTGCACCATAAAAGTAGTTCATATGAGTTGTGCACTATATTGCCTTCTGAAGTCATAAGAAAGCTTTGTATGGTGAACTGCTCAAAATTTAAGACATGAACGACATGAATAATGACAGACCGACAGCTCTGCACATCATTCTGAAGGATTTGAACATCAGAAAAGAGCAGCGAAAGTTCAATGTTAACAAGTTCCCTGATCGTTTCAGTCTTGACTGTTTGAGCAACACATTTCAGCACGGATTGTTTTATGAACCTGTCAAGCAAGTCATCTGAAGTCAATACAATAGTTTGAGTGAAATATTCCTTTAGATACAGTGGAAAAAAGTGTCTGTTTAATTCTAAAAAAAATAAAAATATAGAGAGAGGATGGAAAATAGTCATGAAAAAATCTCTGATCAACTTCGACTAACATTATAAGTGGACCTGGAAAAGTACATAATGTACAATACAGCACCTTTAACGTGATGGCAACTAAGCCCACCTGAGCTCTTCACCGGCATGATTTCATCTAGACTCTTTCTGTACTTCAGAAGCAAACTTTGTTCCCCAAGTACAACTGAGACAACAGCAGTAACTGTGAGGAACGTAGTAAACAGATGCTCAAACGTGGCATGGCAGTGACCTTCTGAGCTCTGGCATGTGCCCTTCTCTCAGACATCCTGAGCATCACAGAGCTGCGTGAGCGTGTGTTTGCACTTAAGCTCTCCTCTTATTTCATTCACCCTCAGCCACATTTGTTTTTTATGTTGGGGGACATGGTCAAAGACTGCTCTGATCCGACTGCCTTGATCCTCGTACACTAGAGACAGTGCCGTGCTCGTTTGAACCAGCCAAGAGACGACTTCAAAGCGGGACATTAATGACTAACAGCAAAGGGAAGTATGTCCTCTTTCCATGTATTGTGATCTTTCAGTTGAGAAATGCCCAACAGTAGTGAAGGAATGAGAGGGAGGGGGAAGAGCCAGAAAAAGTACCAAAAAATATTTAAAAAATATTTTTTACTAAGAGAAAGAGAGGCAGGCCACATCTGTAGAGCATTTGTGTTTCCACACCCATTGTCTGACAAACACATGATACAGAAACACACACAAAAGAAATATGGTGAAAACAAGCTTTGGCTCATTTTCTCACTTTCACACAGGGTCCAAAATGAATACTCGCCAAGTGCAAGACTTGAGTAAAAATTGAATTTGGTGAATAAACCAAACAGATCTACTTGCCAGTTGGCTTCATATATAGTGTAAATGTATAAGAAACTAAAACATAATACATTGATTAAATCAAATCTATAAAAAGTGATAATCTGTTCCTCACTGATGTAAGTCACCAAGTAGGCTAAGTAACAGCTTTTTTTTACCCAGCGGAAAAAATGATCTATAATGCCTAAAGTGTTTCTTTCTCCATGTGCCGACAAATATGTGGAATATTGCTCTCATTAAACCGGCAAAACAAAACTACAAGAAACAAAATCACAAGGCGTTTGTGTGAATTGCAGTTTTCTAAGACTGAGGACCCGTCCACACTACTGCGTTTTCGTTTAAAAACGGAGACCTTTTGCTACGTTTGCACCTCCCGTCCACACTAAAACGGCAAAAACGGAGACCCAAAACGGAGAAGTTTAGAAACGCTGCCGACTCGTTTTTCGTTTTGAATCTCCGGAGGGCGTTTTAGTGTGGAAGGGTCAAAACGGAGGACTTTAGAAACAGAGGCTCACATTCGGCTCTATGATTGGGTGTCATCAGTCATGGAGTAGCCTATACACACAGGTAATATTCAGTACCAGTAAAATCCACCGGCTGGAACAGTTTCTTACAGAAACTGCCGCGTCTCAGGCGCGGTAAACGCGTGCATGCTAGAAATAGAACCGACGCCTATTTTTTTTTTTATGTGACACGCAAGCGTGTTGGAAGCGTTTCCAGGCAAAATAGAATAGGAAAAGATGTTTATATGTCATTTTGACACAAATACATATTAATAAATGACATTTTGATGTTTGAAAGCATTTTTTTACAGTCTATGTTTGAAAGTCTCTAGGTTTACACCGGCATGCGCTCACATATTCACAGTGTTGGTGAATGGTCACGTGATCCGCGTTTTCAGTCGTTTTAATGTGGACGGAGAACAATTCTAATACGCAGCTAAAACGCTGGTGTGGACGGAGATCGTATTCGTTTTAATTCTCCGTTTCTAAACGAAAACGCAGTAGGCTAGTGTGGACAGGGCCTGAGGCTAGCTTGTATGGCTGCAATGTAACATATTCAGGAAATAAACAATTAGAATTTAATTTCATAATATTAATATTATAAACAATAACAAATTGTATAAAGCAGCAATACATATACTGTATATTATATTTTTTTACACATAGTTTCATGAGTGATTGACTTGTGTCCATAATTCGATTTATATGATTTCACTTGGAAAAAGAAAAAGAATTTCCCTTCTCTTCATTTTGCCTCTTCTTTACCTTGCTTACCTAACCTAATTGCTTAGTAAACCTGGCATTGTATATTTCGAATATTGTTGGCTCTTTGCCAAACTGCTTTTGCTCCACTTCTGTCGCTTTGGATAATTATGTCTGCTAAATGTCTGCTAAATGCATAAATGTAACCAACATTTCACACGTCCACTTTGACACTTTGGAATAAATATGTGTGAAAGAGACAGACAGTGTGAAAGAAAGAAGCAAGACAGAGTCAGAGATGGTGAAAAATTTGAGCTGCTTACTTTCCTTAGCAGACAGGTCTACTGCTGACTCAGAGTGAGTGATTCACGCTCTACTGGAGCTCAGTGCACACGAAAATCAGCGCACGTTCAACCAAAACCCATCCCTGACTCCACCACATTAACTCATACATGTACATCAGTGGCATTTCTGAGAACTCTGAGAATGATGCACAGGATACACAGCATCTGTGGCTAGAGAATCTGAGGCACACATTTACATAGAGAGGGTAACCACCATCTGAAGGCTGCTAAACTGCACCATAAAATCAAAGTGGCCATCACACTGAATTGTGGGATACCATTGCTGTTCTGTCCTGGCTCTCAGCACACACTCGTACGCCCTCCCACATGCCTGACGGAGCATCCCATAGGCAGAAACTGGAGATTTCTGTGAACAATGTGATTTTCAGCAAAATGTGCTCGTAAATTGGTAAAAACTGGTCTGAATTAATATTATTCTTGGGACAAAGTGTGACATAATGCTAAGGCATTTCTTAAAAGAAATTGCATGTAATGAGATTAAAAGTGGAAACTGTAACCTGAATCGAAGCAAACGCCTGTCACAGTTTGAAAAAAGATATCCGTGATAACATTATTGTAGAAACTCAAAATTATACTGTGAACTCTCACTATTGTCTCAACTATGACCCGAGTCAATACAGAATTTTAAATGTATTTTAACTTAAATGTAGGTGCTCTTATTGATATTTTACATTTTGTTTGTGAATGAGAGTAAATTAAATCCACAGCAAGATTTGTTTTAAAAACCGCTCGTAACACTAGTGCCTTGGCAACAGCATTTTACCATATTTTGCATAATTTCTATGAAAATACATTTAAACATGGGAACACATTTTCAGTCATGCCCAATTAGTCACGTCAACTAATTCATGGCCAAATTATGTCTCTCATAATTCTCAAGTCCATTTTGTAATAAAGTCATCTTGATGGCTTCACCAAAAATCCCTCCATATAAAAGTAGGATCCACCCAGCATCCATCAGCTACCTGAAGAGTCTTACAGCACTGTGAAACAGAGCCCGTGCAGGTGAGTGTGTCAGCACGGCGCAGGCCTTTAGCTATACAGCACGCCCCATTTCTGTCTCATTCGTCAAAAACACCACAGGAGCCCAGGGCTGAAGCACTCTGGAGTGCGGTCAAAAACAATATGGAGCAGAGAGGGTGATGCTGACATAACATACAGATCCTATGCTGAATTTATGGAGGGAGAGGCCCTTCTAGTGCTGTTCATTATTCCTTTTAAACATCAAAATACCCTAATGGAAGCCAAGAAGTGTCTCTTTTTGCTACAAGCAAAATGTGCAAATATTAAGAAAAGTGGCGTGTTGAGAGAGAGACAGAGAGAGAGAGAGAGAGAGAGAGTGAAGCTAATCGGAAACATGAAAGAGCAGCATAGTAACACAAATAAAATAAACTAACCGCACAATTAGGGCTAAGCCTTTGGTTTCCTTTCAGTTATAAACAGAAAAACGGCAGGAGAACAGACATAATTACTCAATTCCTTCTCTTCAAAGTTTACATGGCACGTTAAAGCCTTTTCCACCTCTTTATTTTTTGAGACCTCTTGGATTACCCCTTCAGTATTAATATGAAGGAAGCCAAGCAGAGAGAGCTCTGGGTTGTCTCTCCCTCCCTCAGTTGAAAAATTACGCTTCAACATTAAACTAAGCCATGGATAATATTGTACCGCATCTGATTCATAAATATGCATCCCATAAAAACACTCCATCTGTGTGAAATACAAAAGAGTGAGCTAAAACTCCATGGAATTACTAGGTGAAAGGATTCTGGGATGGGGATCTGAAATCCCTGTTAGAAGAAACACTGGTGCTACAGTTTGCATGGAGACCCGGCCTGATGCATCCCAGTCCATGACTCACACATTGAGGCTTGTAAACACACATTTTTCCCTTTTGGTTCATGCTCAGTACATGCTAGGATGTATTCGAGGGGATGGAAAAGCATGACCAGTGACACATTAAATGAATCCATTCTTTAATTCAATGTGTGTCAGAGTCTGGCGAGAGGCCACAGAGGCTGCTAGACAGCCCTGGTCTGACAGTTTAACAGTGGTAAAGGGACTATGGGACCGTCTCACCCACAAAACACCACATCTGCCCACCTCTTGGGCCCCACAGTGCCACTCTCACACACTGTAATTTTCCTATACTGGGCTCTGGGGACATCTTTTCATGGGTGGGCCACTTGTATCTCTTTCTTTCCAATACGTTCCTCTTTTTTCTGCCTTTGTCCTAGGACATTTTTGTGCCTGATTATGGACCACTAATGACCTCCCCCATGAGATAATCCTACTAGGTATTAAAAAAATGAAGAGAGATTACAAATAAAAAGAGACTTTGCTTTTTTATACTTTGGCTTTTATTTAAAAAAAAAAAGAAAAAAAAAGAAAAAAAAAGAAAAGAAAATTAATTAACCATGAGCTTTTGTGCATGTCTGAATATGAAAAACTAGTATCACAACAAGTTCAGACATGCCCTGAGTGGGTGTGTGTGGGCGTGTAGTGGTGTTTAATAAGGCAAACATCTACTATTGTTCATACTAATGGTTGGGAATTTTAATAAACATTAGTACTGATGTTAAGTAGTGATTTGAGTACACTCAAATCACATGGCTTGAGGAGAAGCCACTACAATTTAAAAAAAGAAATACAATTAAAAAATAACACCTAGAAATCACCAGGGTTGTGCTTGATTCAGAATTTAATTGAGAATGTCTTTTAAAACTAGGTTCAGTGCTATAATTTAAACTAGAGCAAAATGAGCAGAATTATAATCATATAACTGTTCCATTAACTAGGAAAGCAAAATTTGTTGGCGTAACGCCTTGATTTTAGAAAATAGAAACATTAAATTAAGGAAGAACCACTGCCATTTTCTTGAGAAAAAAAAAAATAGAACAGCCTAGAACCTGCAGCTGTCTTGCCTAAGGGCCAAATACTGAATTATCCTACCTAACCATGTGATCCGTTGAGTGGAGCCCCCATGTTACTAAAGATGATCATTTCCATTACAGGGCTCTTAGCATGCCAATCAAGCTACAAGTTCTGCAATGGATGACTGAGATTCATCCCTCATTTCAAACTAAGCTGAACAAAATACACTACTTTATCTCTCTGTATGAGCACAAAGAGAGACACACACAGGGATAAGGGCTAATGGCAGAGAAGAGCTTATGACAGAGAACTAGGTGTCAGTATAATCTTCGGATTAAACCAGAGCTGGGTGAAAACAAACATACTGTTGGCCCTTGTTGATGGTGATACATTATTTATATTATTTTTTTAAATCTTTAAGGGACAGGGTATGTTTTGTTTTTCCTCTCATAGACTGACCAATAACAGAAATGCAAAGTTGGATGGGGAAACTCTGCAAGTCTTGAGATGTAACTCCACCCCCCGTCCAACTGCGGCTGCCCTGACAGAGCTCGGTTGAAGGGCCAGAGAGTCAACACTGCCCCCTTCTGCCTGCCTGGACAAATCTAGTATCACAACAAGTTCAGACATGCCCTGAGTGGGCGTGTATGTTTTTGGAGGAAGACAAACTTATGGTGGGTAACAAAACAAAAATAAGTACTGCATGTCTATCATTTGGAAATGAGCCTGGCTTTTTTTTTGTGTGTGTGTGAGTAATTACCTTCATTTGTTGTACTTGCATGTAAAAATTTTAATACATGCTAAATTCTTAAATAAACATAGCCCCTTCAACTGACTAAATGCAAAGTACAAAAAAATGACAAATTACAGAAAGCATATCCTTCACTCCCAGCCTTCTGTTAACAAGCACCTGAGAACATCTTTCTCAAACATATGAAAAATGGAAAATCTTTACCCTGGTCCAAACGTGTACACCCCTAATTGAACATTATGTTCTAGCCTATTCACTGCTTTTGTTTTAAATGTGTTACCAAGTAGAAAGGCATGCTGTAGTTCAGGCATTACCAAGGCAGGGTGGCAATATTAGTTCTAGACTTCAAAGTGTATCTGCATGAGAAACCACAACAGACCAAGATCATTTTTTTTCAGCAAGGAATATCACAAGTTCCAGATTTAATCTCACCACCTCTACAAATCTGAAAATGTCTTGATGGAAGCCATGTGTGTTTTAAAATTCAGAGGGCTTAACCCTTCAGACACCTTACAAACTCACTTCAGCTGAGTTTAAGTGAGAAGACACTGGACCATTTCCACAGAAAGATCGCAAGAGCAGTAGATGATTTTCATGTTTCACTATAAGCTGCCACTTTCTGAAAGAGAAACATTGGTTCATAGTTGGAAGCACGTCTCAACTTTCTTCCAGAGCACTGCATTGAGTCAACACTGTTCTGTCAACAAATAAAAACCCCTCCGTCTTGTGTGGAGGGACCAAGAGAGACACTCCCCTGTGCTACTGTTTCATAATGACTGAAGGCTGGATTTCTCTTTCGTCCTCCACCCAATGCAGACCTGTAATGCAGGGTGTTATTGTTCCAGCTGAGGCCAATCAAAGTTCCTTTTAACGAGTACAGTCCATTTTTATTCCCTACTTCAATCCTGAATCCAGCTTTCTATACAATGGAAGAACTTGCCTCAAGAGAAGTTGGGTCAAATCGTGAGTGGGGAGTCCAGATGACAGAGTAAAGGAAAACTGAAAATTCTGCTTTTCCGTTCAACAACTTACTCAAACAGTTGTGAAACTCATGAGATGTTTGTGAATGATGCTGTGGTTTACGAGAGGGTGAGAATACTCTCACTAGCAAACTCCGCCTCGACACCCATCACAGCAAGAAATTAAGATTTATTAATAAACTCCAAAACACGCAGCTGACGTGCACAACCACAGCCTCTGCTAAAGATTTTATAAGCATCAAGTGTAGCTTGTAATGTGATCTTCTATTGTCCAGCCCAGCCACCCAAGAGCACTGCAGAGTGTTGGTGTGGAATGGTTTACCACAAGGCTTCAGGACAGATGCTTTAGCACTCACAATTTCCCTCCTAACTTCATCCTACCATCTCTATTAATTGCTATGTTCCAAGCAAAACCTCAAATTTATTACCTCTTTGAGTGCTGAGACTGAGAACATGAGGGAAGCTTTCACAATGTATTACTGTTGACTTTTCATTCTACGATCATACAAGTGACATTCAAATTGTAGCAATGTTTAAGTCCTACGTTCCTGCAGTGAGGAACCAAACAAATGTGAGAGCTTTGTGGATATTAGTACCTGTTTTCATTGTCATCGTTATAAGGACAGTTTTTGTATCAAAGCAGAAGACCTTTGTATTCCCCTGTTCCTATTGCAAGTTTGTCATCCACAGTAGTCTGGTAATCCACTGGTCTGGTGATCTGGTCATAAGGACATATCTGTGTGGCCTGCTAGATCCACTAAAAGCTCCTTTCTTCTAGGATTACCTGGTACAATGAAGATGTGGTGAACAAACTCAGGGTGTCTTCTCCCTCACATCCTGCTGTGATTGATGCATGAATGAAGCTGGATCATTTAGGTCTACTCTGAATGTATGGTTCATCTAAGGCCCTGTTTACACCTGGTATTAAGATGCATTTTGGTCGATCGGATCAAGAGTAGACGGGGGAGACACATACCCATTTATACCTGGTATTTTAATCCATCTCTTTTGTCCACTTTCAACCACTTGTGTCCTGATTTCTTTGAGGGAAGTGTCTATGGGTGGGAAAATCTTTGATCTAATGGGCAAAATAAGCTTGCGCAATTCACATATGAACGCACCCGGAGACGACGGAAAAACATACGGAGAGCAGCAGCTTTAATTTCAGCTCTAGTCGCAAGACCACACTGAACACGGCGAGTGCGTGTTAGAAATCAGGAATGGTGAGAGAACATTGTGTTTGGTAAATTTTTCGTCTTCAAACCAAATTTGGGTTTTCAGCCGATAAAGTTTAAATCCTGTCTGGCTAGCACACTTCCCATAATGTTTACGCATTAAGTCAGTATGCAGAGAATAGTTGGCCTTTTGTGGCTGTTCGAACGCTTTCGACCACATGAGCGTTTACATTATGAAAGCAATCCAGGCGAATGCATTTTCGACCACCTTTGGAAGAGGTCAAAAGTGGACAAGCTCAAAACATTTTAGACCCCCTTTATACCTGCATTTAGCGTCATTCACTTGTGATCCGATCAACCAAAAAGCATCTTGCACTCTAAAAAGTGTAAATAGGGCCAAAAATGCTAAATATAGAATAAGATTTTCACAGTGGTGTCTATCCTCTTATCATGCAGCATTCGGCAGTAGGATATCTAGAAGTTTAATCAATGTGCTTAGCTTGACACTGTTGCAGAGATTCAAGATGATGACTGGTGGTTTGCATCCAATGCCAGGATAAACTTGAGATGTAATTTGCAAGTGGATCATCGAGTCCACTGAACTAAAAATGCTCTTCATTCCCACCCAGGAGATATCTGTTTCCCCATCCAAACATTCCAGAACTCTCATCCAGTGGAATTAACTGCAGGATTTTCAAGCCAATAAATTACAGATCTTGAACGACAGTTCTGGACTGGTGAAGTCAGGCTCCAGCTGGGTTGTCTGGCCTTCACAATCACTCATAATAGCTGCATTCATAATAGATGGCAGAGAGAATGTGGACACAGAGCAGTGAAAACAGCCAATGGCCATATGTTGGTAATGACCGAGTTAAAGGCAGGGTGGACATGGTCCTTTCACTGATGCATGCTCTCTTCCTCCTCTTCTCCTCCAAACAGCCCCTAAATGGTGCATGAGGCTTCCCATAAACCAGAACCTCACCTCAGCTACCAGATGGCACAGACAGGAACATTGAAACGGATGCACTTACTCCGGCTTGTCCTTTGTCTTGCAGGCAGCTGCACAAACATGGAGCATGCAGAAATACATGCTATGCTTGAGTTAGTAAATTATGTGTTTTGTGATGCTAAATGACAGCACCCCAATATGATGGCATTGCACATGCTACTTTGGCCTGGTAGAATCTACTTCTTCACCCTTAACAAAGGGCATGGGCCAAAGAGAGGAAAACAAAACAAGGGATTACAGGAAATCGTACCAATCTAACTACAAAGACAAAGTCATTACATGCCTTTCTGATCAAAAACAGATTTTTCAAATCGCTCCTAATATCATAACAATATTACTTGGCTGGATTGAAGGACAAGAGGCCTTAAAAAATAAAGAAGTAAACCACTGTCGATATTATCGCTGCAATAACACGCACATTTATTCCAATAACTATTTAGTGACACAGAGGGTTGACAAGCAGGTTGAGTTTCCATGACAGAGAAATCCAGGCAGCAGGCTCTGTTTCTGTTTACAAGTTGGCTCAAGAAGTTTAAATCCCTGTCAAACAAAGTGTTCTTTTTTTCTGTCTTTTAATGCTGGTTTTGCAGAAAATTAATTATAGTATCCACCTCAACAGAGTATGGCGAGGGCATTCTTCCCCGCACCGCTTTCCATAACAACACTCGGGGCTCTAGAGAATACTCTGGGCTGGAGGAGTTTTCATTTGGCACGGATTCATCCGAGGAAAAAAGTTGGAGCTCTTCCAAAGACAATATTTGTCAGAGAAGCCTCAATTCAGACCTAACAGTGTTTATTAAATTGGGAGCTGCTGTACTGCTTTTTTGGTCCTCTGATCTGTATGTACTTTGAATCAGTTTCAGACTGAATTTGAGAGTTGTTCCTTTTCCCCTTGCTCTGCAGTCTCTTTCAAGTCTGTCGTAAACAACTGATCAAAGGCGTAGCTTTTTAATCAGACACAACAGATGTGAAGTCAGATGACCGTGGGAGTGTTACGTTTTGGTTTTGATTCAGTCATTTTGACTACTACAGATATCTACTACAATCAATAGGTGATATGGGGCACAGAACTTCATAGAAAATGTTTACAGGAACATTAGATTCATTTATTTTATCTCCAAATAAAATGTTATAGGTGCTGGCATGAACTTAAACAGACCTCATAATCCCCCCATGCTGGATCTTCAGCTGCCTAACAAACAATAGAGAACAAGCTTTATAGTTCTGTTGACAAATGCTTTAATTAAAATGGGTGCAGGGGGAAGGTTAAAACTGCACTAAATAACCAATCCAGGGCCAACCTCCAAAGAACAAAACTTTTGCCCCAGGGGGGTAGAAATCAAACCTGCTCTGCAAACAGGAACCTTCAGCCCACATCTCAAAGGGGTCAGAGTGGATTCTAAGCCATCCTATTGGGTGATAAGTAACCATGGAAGCATTTGAATAATCACAGAGACCGCTCAGATACTTGAGCAAGCTGTTAGCACCGTGTACAAACATTTAATGCCCTACACGGAGACCTAAGAGGCTCTTTCCTAGTCACGGAGTTGGAGCACTTCCAGGCAAAGTCTTCTGACTCACAGCACCTGCAAAACTCAGCTGGGGGGAGGAATAGACACGGTTGCACGCTCAAAACTATATCTAGGTCAACAATACTGCACCAACCACACTTCCCCAAACAAACACGTTCGCTCAGGAAACACCCCTTCTTATACCAAAACACACGAAGCCTACTGTTCTCCACGTACTTTGTGTCTGCTGCACATTAAGCCACAAGTGTGCATGGGTGTGTCTCACTCTGAGCCGGTATGTTTACTTTTTACAATACACGTGTATGTTGTGTGCGTGTGAGGCATGCGTGTAATGCTGTATTTAGAGCCTTTTCATGAGATCACACGCAAAATGCTGTCGGATTAGGCAACTACTTGCAGTGTTGTCTTCCCAGCGCCAAGTACGTTTCAAGGAAGACTGGCATGTGTACAAAAAAAAGTCATCTTCTGTTTATATGGGGAGAGGTTACAAGGTCATCAAACACTTTTTCACTATGAGCTGTCAGTCATGCTCTTACTCTAACCACAAGTCCAGAGCATTCAAAAAAAGCCTTGCAGTCAAGAACATTAACCCACTCGCATTAAAAAAAAGTGCGTCTTTGTGCATGATCCAAATTAGTTTTAATCCTCAGATTAGTAAACAGTTTTTGCTATTCAAGTCAAACAGCAAATAAAAAGGACTAAAACCACATACATATAATCAGGGGTGCACATGACTGGTGCGCAGGAGCGAATGTGTGGTAAAAATAAACGATGTGCAGCAGAAAACGTGGAGGGAAGAGCTTTTGAGTACCAAAATGTATGGCATTTTTGGGGACGGGCACGTTTACTTAATGGAGTAGGATTTTTTCCTTCATCTCTGGTAAGATCGCAATCATGATGACAAGTGTGTTCATTAATAATTAGGGTGCAACGGATCGCAGTTGATCTGTGATACGTACGGACCAGGCCCCACGGTTCGGCACGCATGTGATTCGTGGATTAACCATCATAGAGTGAAAGTTTATCATTTGGACGTGCTTTGTCTTGCCAATATACACATTCAAACCATTTTAAACATGGAATAAGATGCGAAAATCAGGACTCACGCGCTGTTATCTGTGCAAACATCCTCACCCACCCGAAGCGCATGCACGCAGAGAGAGAGAGAGAGAGAGAGAGAGAGAGAGAGAGGCGCATTTCAGACATCACTTGAACACCGAATTGATTCCTCTTTCGTGTTTACTTGCACTTGAATGGACACATACACTCAAAATTATGTCAAAATACCTGTCTCGGCAAGTATTCTCTTTCATAAGTGAACATTTGAGAAAGAAATCGAAACTGTGTCAGTATATTCGGTCTGTGCATTCGGTCTTAAAGTGATCGCAGGCTAATATTCCTGCTGTTGTCTGTGTCATTAATGTAAAACATCATCATCATCCACCATGTTCGAGAGAAAAGAAGATAGTGAGGAGAGCCCTTTGGGGACTAAAACAGGTAGGCCTATTTTTCAACTTTTCATCAAAAAAAAAAGAAATGCCAACTGGTTTGAACTGACATGCAATTGAGTAAATGATAGATTTTTCATTTCAACACAGCTGATGAAGGCTGCTCTGTTTATTTAATGGTATAGCAGATATAATTTAATTTTCATGCAGAACAGTAAAGTTTCACTTGAGCATTTCATTGGCCCCTGAGCAGCTAACACAACCAGACAGAGCTGAGTGAGGTGAAACAGGAACTTCAATTTGACCTATTTCACAGAGTTCATTTCCTGTTTTGCCCACTAGCAGAGAGACGCGTGAAACGAGACACCAAAACACTGTTAATGAACGTGCCACAGAGAGCGGATGTCACAGCCCCGCATAATAAATGCCAATAATAAGACTCAGTCTGAAACAATAGCCATCTTAACGCAGTCAGGTTCAATGCACGTACATCCCGTACTTTTCTTTGAAGATCAAAGCGCAGTAAATGGCAGTCTTATATACGTTCATTGTTTAAAGTTTAGCCAGTGTGCACACGCTAAATGAGCTGGGGTGCTCCCCTGGCAGAAAAAAAAAGCTTTATCTTAAATCTCATCACCCATACACCTATGATTTATGTCGCTGACCCACCTACTGTGCTGCATTAGTGGGATGAAATGTTCTGTGCTGCGATAATAGAAAATTAATGGGAGGCTTTAAAAAATGCTGTTCCAGGACATTATATTTAAGGAAGCAGTTTTGTTTGTTTTATACACTTGGACAAAGTGCATCAGGTTCTGCTTTTATTTACCATGCTCCTTGCTTTCATAAGCATACCTTAATGCATAGTTAAGTAACTACCAATATATCTACGAAGTAAACACCACTTTTCCTTGAGCCAAGTATTTTGGCTATTACACTTGCTACAGTATGTAACAATCTTTAAGATCTTATTATAAATATATTCAGAGGTCATTTTTAATCTGTGCCATTCTCAGTTTTTTTTTATTCAATTTCACACTTGCTTTGACAAATTTTCTTCCTTTTTGCATTCAACATAAGACTTGGAGGGGGTGCAACTCATAGCTTTATCTCCTTTCATTAGTGTAAATGTCATAACAGGGGTGGGATGTTTTAGACAGCACTTCGAGAGCTCTCTGTCTGCAGAGAGCAGCTCAGTCAGTTGCAAGAATATTCAGAGGATAGGTCCTTTATGTTTCCTGCACCTCTTGCTCAAAGGCAATTCAGTCCAGCGTGGCCAATTCAATTGAAAACCCAGACAGAATCTGTTCCAAGCAGGCCCAGGGCCATTCTATGAGAAAACTGAATAATTAGACCGATTAAAGAGCTCTGATTCTGCGCAGACACTGTGGTAAGGATCGTCTGGTGGGGGAGGGGGTGTTTTCGAGTTAAGGGATTCCTTTAGTAACTATGAGTCTGTCCCGCTTCACCAGCCAGTAAGGGCCCATTATACATGCCCAGTGAAATGTGTTTAGCAGATAGCATAGATTTAGACGTCATGAGATTTCAAATTAGAGGTCTGTCTTTTTTTTATAGTGAGACAAATGTGTGGAATAACTGCTGTGAAATACAAGCGGTTTATCAATTGCTCATGTGGCAAAACTCAGGGACCACACTAACTGCAGCTAATGCCATACTTCTCCATGCAAAAAATAAAAAAATTACAGTGCAAAGTACTGAAGACTTTAAAACTTCTATATTTTCAACACCTAAAATGAATAGCTTTGGGAAAGTTTACTAATACGCAGACTGTTCTTTTCTGGTTTAAATAAAAAATAAAATAAAAAACTATGGTCTCACACTTTCGGCCCCTATTGTATTTTCATGGGTGTGATGAGAAATCAATTTTAGGAGGTATGGATTGTGTCTTCTGTAGGTGTGTTCTCCACAGCTGTGCATGTTGTCTACAGGTCAAAGGTCAGATATAGCAGGCCCACTAAAAGACAAGATAGCAGACTGCCCACAGATGTCCAACAGCAGCACACATTTGCACAGTGTCCCGCAAGAGAAACATGCTACACCCCTTCACTCCATTTGGCACCTCCCTTCCAGAGAGAGATGAGGCACCATTCACACCCTGGAGAATGTTAATTTATAAGTAAATACAAGCAAAACTAAGAACATTCCACACAGCCCTTTTCATATAATATCTTAATTTTTCACACACACAGAATAAAATGGTGCATGCCAACTCTCTGTAAAACATTTCAACAATAATTACTTCTATTATTTGCTAAATACATTTTTGGTTGTTATTTGGGCCAAGTAAAAATGCCTGAGATTATGAAATCAACACAGAGTTCCGAGACCCAGTGAATGAAATTGTGCACATTTTAGTGAAGCATATCAGGTGTTCCTGTGTAGCATAAGCGCTCCCTTGTGGCAATCACAAAACTCGCAAAAGTGATGAACTTGGCCCAGTGCTTTGTCATCAAATCTGCACTTTTGGGTTTACTTTCTTTTCGTTAAGAGCCAGACACAATTTGTTTAGCTGATATTACACAGAAGCAGTTTCTGTGGAAAACAGCTCACTGTAATTGGACGGCCGTCAGGCTGTGTGAGGTTCTGTGCTAATGCCATGAGGTTCGAGTCACGGCTTGGAGAGGGTACCTGTTAGTTGTAATTACCCTTAAAATGCACAGCTGGATTTAAATGGCAGTAAAACAGCAACAAACAGATGTGAGGGCTGTTAAGGTCTGCTTCCAAGTCAGTCACACAAAACACACCAGGCCAATAAAGTCGCAACCTCACACCAAGGTGTACACGCATGCCTCTGAGATTGTAACTTAGTTACGGTGCAATCACGATCCCTGCAGCTGGCAACAAGTGGTTCCTTTAGACTGTAGACTAAACAAATACCAGTGTCAAAAGACGCTCTGGATGTGACTGGGCTTCCTCAGTGGAAACTGAACCAAGAGGGAAGGACTGACAGAGCTGGAAACAAGTGAAGGAGATGGCGTGTTTGTAGAAGTGTTTGGACCTGGCTGGCCGCTGGACATTTTTCTGAATGAAAGAGACGACTTTTAAAAATCGCACCTCCCTCCACGGGCCTCAGATGCGTAGCTTCCCGAAAATGTGAAACGTTCCAATAAACTGATGCCTCACCCTGTAGGAATCCCTCCAAAAAACACACTGCGCAGGTGCATCTGCACTGAAGTTCACAAATAAATTATTTCACTCTTGATCGTTACCAAGTCAGAGGACTATTAGCTTTCCAGGGTGGTGGAAACATTCATGAGTTTTCCCCATCTTCGGATAATAAATCCCCAAGAAGAGTACAATCTAGTGCTAATACATAAATCAGCCTAAATTACCTTGACACAACTACAAAAAGCGGTATGTAAACTATTGTTGACATTGTCATTCATTGGTGCCAAAGAATGATATTTTGCCTTAGTAAAGGTATAGTATACTCTTAAAAATAAAGGTTAAG
Source organism: Rutilus rutilus (assembly GCF_951802725.1). Taxonomy (NCBI): domain Eukaryota; kingdom Metazoa; phylum Chordata; class Actinopteri; order Cypriniformes; family Leuciscidae; genus Rutilus; species Rutilus rutilus. The sequence goes on along the minus strand of NC_140212.1, from coordinate 14,233,814 downwards.
GGGTTTTCACAGTAATAACTATTCTGAGTTTGCTAAAGTGAAGAGTGAAGAACCTTTCTCCACTACAAAGAACCTTTTGTGGAATGGAAAGGTTATTCATGAAACTATACAATGTAAAAACATGCAAGTTACCTTACAATCTATGTATGGTGAAAAACTGTTTAACATCGCATTACATGTAATTTTATTGTAAAATACCATCAAATCTATGGTTTTTGCGAAGTAAAAACTATGACTAACCATATCATTTACGTACGGTAAAAAAACAAAAACAAAAACAGTAAAAGGACATTCCCAGAAGTCCCTGCTTAACACATACGATTAAACTTTCTTCAAATAATTTAGTTTTTTTCTTCTCATCTTTACTATTAGTAACGTACATTAGTGTATGTGTTTTTTTTTTGTTACATTTCATGTTATTTAGTTAATGTTTATTGCATTATTTTAGTGTAGCATTAACCTGATTATGTTTTGTCTTTGTGTGTATGACCTTGTACACCTATATATGATGAGTATTGGCCATGTTTTATGGAAAGGGCACTTGAACTCTGATTCATCTTGTGGCTTTCTATTGTGCCACCTGCATTCTTGTGGTGGTTAGGGATACATTTTAAGAAAAAATGGTAGATTTTGGTAGTTAAAGTCATTTTATTAACGTTATATCACTTAATGAAAGTTAATATACAGGCATCCTTTAAAACTGGAAACATTGTCACAGTATTTTTTTACGGTGAACTTCTGGCAAACACAACCGGCAGGTTTTTACTGTAAATTTAACGGGTTATTTTTAAAGTGTAGATTCCAATATAGGACAACACAAAATATACTTTGACAAATGTTTCATCTGTTTTTGTCCATACAATGAAAGTCAATGGGGTCCAAAACTATATATCGCATCTTGTTTTCCTCATTTGTAAGTGGCTTAATGTAATTTGTAAGTGCTAAATGAAATGTAAATAGACCCCACTGATTTTCAATGTATGGACAAAAAAGAAAAAAATATCTTTTGTGTTCCAAAAAAAGAAAGAAAAAAAAGTAAAACAGGTTTGGAACGACATAACGGTGAGAATATTTATTTTTGGGTGAACTATTATTTAAATGTTTGAGTTAAAGAGTCTGGGGTAACAAACAGAACAATTTCCTACATCTGTTTTCACAGCTATATACTATTTTCCAGAATGAGATTATATGTCCAAAACAAATGAGCCTGAATGCTTCTGAGCTATTCCACCATATTTATCAATGATATTTTAAAGAAATGGACGTAACTTGATATCTCCCTGGTTTAAGTCACAAACACTCACCACCTGCTGAGGCTGGGGAGAGGGGCGGCTGGAACCTCGGTGCAAATCAATCAGCAGGCTAGTTCAGACGAGGACACTGGCAAACGCTCCTCAGGAGCTTGCGTGTCGAGAGGCCTGGCGTGAACTGTGGAACCAAAGCTCGCTGCCAGCCCTCTCCATAACTAAAGCTGATTTAGACTGAGGGCCTAGAACGGGATTAGGTTTCATCCTCTGTCATGCATTTTCATAGTGATGTTTTGAGTCCTGCGGCACTCTTTGATTCGGCCAAAAAAAGCCTGTTTTTTTTTGTCTGAATCTATGTAACGTAAGATGAAGAGCACAGCAGGATGAAATGCAGTGCTCTCGATTTCAGTCTTTCCCTCCAAACACTAAGAAAAACAAATCTAATGTTCACTAAACTGACCTTGGTGTTATTTAGTACGGTAAACGCTCTCCTTCGCGTTTCCAATTTGTTATTCCTAAGCGAGCCACTCGAGATTATATAAATGGACAAGTCAAGAGAGGCATGGGGATATATATATATGCAATGGGGGAATGCTTTTTCACTGTTACATCATGATTTACATACTGAATAAATAAAAAATATCTCTCCTGCTTCAAGTATGAGGCTGTGTCCCAAAGAGCCTTTCAAAGATTTTACAGTGAGTGCAAAATATTATGAAATGTGTTAAATAAAAGAAATGCAATAAAAAGGAAGTTTTGCAAAAGCCTTCGTGCTCCCTACAGCCTAGTAAACATCTAATGCCAGCTTGCAATGTTCTGACAGAACAGGGAACTTAAATATACATGCCTAGAAAAAGTTTAATTTGAAGGGATATTTAAAACATGGGTCAATGACAAATAAGGCAGTCCAAGATAAAGAAAATTAAATGTTCTAATTTCTAGTTTATAGCAATGTAGTTTGGATTCATGTTGGTTTCGTGTGGTTCTGAAAAAAAAAGAAGTTTCAATTTAATGACTCTAAAAATGTCATGTGATGTAACCCTCAAGTAAAAAAGTAATAAGATGTTACATCTTTATCATTTTATAAAAAGTTTTTAAATATATTTTCATGGAACAATTTGTATTTATATTTTTACAAATACCATCAATTATTATAAAATGTCATTACATTTTTTGGGGCGGTTTTACCATATGACATTTTATATCCTGAACTAACCGTGAAATAGGCCAAATTGTCTGATATTTTAAGAAACATATTGATCTTAAAACGGTATTGATCTTTTTTTTGTACGAAATTATTACAAAAAAACAGATTGGAATAAGGTTTAAATAGATCTAGACATAATGCTTATTTAAACCATTGACCCAAATATTAAATTATGTTATGCTCTACATTAATTGTACCCGGGGAGAAGAACATATATCAACAGTTACTTTAAGAGTGATGAAGTGTTTAACTAGTCAGGTTCAACAGGTAAACTAAGGTCTGCCCTTCACACATGAAAGAATCTTAGAACACCAATAAATGACCATTATCTAAAATGTCATATGTTTGACTTAAGTCAAAGCGTCCTTCACAGTTCCACAAAGACGGCTTATCAGTATAAGCCATTCCACTCTCACTCTCGACAGCTGATCCATAGTAAACAAAGAAAAATGGACCCATGCCAGAGTCGGTCATTATGATCTTGTCTTCCTGACCTAGAGTTTACATGGCTTGGCCCGGTGAGCTGGATTTCCAATTAAAAACTGGAATTCTCATGGTAGGAATTTGTGGTAGAAAAACTTAAAAATTAAAAATTACATGAAATGAAAACCATTTTAACAGTTGGTCAGATGTTCTTGCTTCCAATGTAGCTCAAGATGCTCTTTGGATTATCTCAAATCATGCTGGAGAATATGATCATCAGGACTTGTGGAGTTCATGCAGTCATTAATGCAAAAGTGGGACAAACCAAATATTAAGAGATTAAATACAGACCCTCCAATCACCTGCTAGCCAAACATAACACTATAGCCTGAGTGTGACATCCAACCAAAGTATTTAACATCTCTAATGTCCAAAGTCTTTGTTCCAAAACCTAGCATTTCCTTAAATCGAAGCAAAGAGGTAGGCAGGGGTTAAATGAAAAAGCAGCTCTTGTTCAAGCTCCCCCCCATCAGCCCTCCACCCCCACCTCGGTTGCACTTGAATCTTTTTGCCACGCGCTCGCGGTTCTTCCCTGCCAACTTTTTTTTTAGTGCGTTCCTCCTCCTCTCTTTCTCCTTGCCTCAAACCTGTCAAATCCTATAAGCGAAAACATATTGAACGCACACTATTTTCTTTCTTACTCCCCACCTCCCTCCCTCCCTCCCCCCGTTTTTCACGGGACTGATGGATTTTCAATCTCCGAAACATTTGTCTGCATGACATCACCCCTGGGTTTTAACTGCATTATTTCACCAGATACTGTACTGAGGAGAGAAACACTTTCATTACCTCCATAATTCACTTTGGAAAATGTTCCTCAGACGTCTTCCTTCTCTTTAGTTTAGCTGGTTATTACTACAGGAGCAAACCCCCATCCTTACTTGTCACAATGGCATGCATTTCATTAACTGCCTAATAACAAACTGTGATTACAAAACACTGTGGAGGATGAAATTCCTGGATGCTGACCTTGACAGAACTGCAGTGCATGGTCATCAAATACTACATCACATTTCCTTTTTGAATGGTTAAACACATGAAACTCTACTGAGTAAAATGCATTACCTTTACACTATTTGAGCTATTGTTTGAGCAGTTATTCAACAAGGATGCATTAAATTGATCAAAAGTGACAGTTAAGACATTTATTGTTACAAAACACTTCAGGACTTCAAATAAATGCTGGTCTTTTTTTAATTTGAATTTTTTTGATCAAAGAATCCTGAAAAATAAAATAATGGTGTCCACAAAAATATTAAGTAGCACAACTGTTTTCAACATTGATAATAATCAGAAATGTTTTTCAGCATATTAGAATGATTTCTGTAGGATCATGAGTAATGATGCTGAAAATTCAGGAATCCATCACAGGATTTTTTTTTTACTGTATTTTAATCAAATAAATGCATTCTTGGTGAGCACAATAGATGAGATGTTTCAAAAACATCAAAACATCTTACAGACACCAAACTTCTGAACAGTATAGTTGTAATTAAAATTATTCAACCCCCATTGCAAATCAGATTTATTGGCAACATTTACAGACTTTCAGCTGTTTGCAATGAACAAATCAAACAAAAGTAATTGAAATAGCTCAACACAACAAATGTTTCAAGTAGTTTCTGCAAATTCAACTGAAAATGCATCTTTTAATGACTTCCGCAGTCTCAAAATTATTCAATAGAATCCCTCACAACAGCACAATACTGCAAGACAGGTGCTGTCTCAAGCACACCTGATGCAACTAATCAAGGGCTTCATTAGTTGCACCAGGTGTGCTTGAGCTAGAACACGACATATCTGAACTGGTTAGGTTTGTTGAGTCACGTTTGACTGCATGTTAGAAATATGGCTAAGTCAAAAGTTAAGAGATCTCATCGCCCTTCACAAGGAACAGGATACAAAAAGATAAATGTTACTAGAGACACCACTGGAATCATAGTTCGCAAGTTCAAAGTTAAAGTAACAGTGGTCACACTACTCTAATGGATGGGGCAGAAAAACTACACTACTGGATGTGGCAGAAAAAGGAAGCTATCAACAACTACAACCAGATTTCTGAGAAGGTAACAGAAAAACCCTCGAGTGACTGCAAAAGACCTGCAGCAAGACTTGGTGGCAACAGGCACTGAGGTTTCAGCTTGCACAGTAAGGTGCATACTAAACGCATGCCAGAACTCCAAGATTGTCTGTGGAGCGGTGAAACAAAACTAGAACTTTTCGGCCCTATGGATCAGCTGTATGTCTGGAGGAAGAAGAATGAAGCATATGCTGAAAATAACTCTCCGTCTACAGTTAAGCATGGTGGGGCTTGGTGATGCTCTGGGGCTGCTTTGCATCCTCTGGCACTGGAAAACTGCAGCGTGTGGAAGGCAAGATGGATTCATTGAAGTATCAGGAAATCCTAGGAGAAAACGTCATGCCATCAGTGAGGAAGTTGAAGCTTGGACGTCATTGGACCTTTCAACCGGACAATGATCCAAAGCATACCTCAAATTCCACCAAGGCTTGGTTGCAAAAGAAGTCCTGGAAGATTCTACAGTGCCCATCACAGTCACCTGACTTGAACCCCATAGAAAATCTCTGGTGGGATTTGAAGGTGGCGGTTGCAGCACACAAACCAAGAATATTACTGAACTGGAGGCCATTGCCCATGAATAATTGAATAATTTTATGAATCACCTGCTTTCAGATGGAGCGGCATTTACTACACAGAGCCGTAGTTCACTGACAAGCTGAGCCATATCGCATTAATTATCACAGGCGATACGTCCGTATGGCGATTTACTACTAATCAAGGAACCGGCTTTACTGGCGAGATGCGCATAACAATGTCATGCGATATATCGCCCAGCCCTATCATTACATTGGCAGTTCAAGCAGCTCAAGTGCTGCTCAAAATGCAATAAAACTTAAGGCTGCTCATAATAGAAAGGTGTCAGAACACTCAGTGGATCAAGGGGTGGGATATATTAGGCAGGAAGTAAATAGTCTGTTCTTGAATTTTATGTGAGAAACAGGAAAAATGGGCAAGTGAATAGATCTGAGTGACTTTGACAAGGACCAAACAGTGATGGCTAGAAGACTGGGTCAGAGCATCTCCAAAACAGCAAGTCTAGTGGGGTGTTCCTGGTATGCTGTGGTTAGTACATATCAAAAGTGGTACAAGAAAGGACAAGTGGTAAACCGGCATCAGAGTCACGGGCACCCAAAGGTCATTGATGATTGTGCGGAAAGAAGGCTAGCCCGTCTGGTCCGTTCACACAGAAGAGCTACTGTAGCTCAAATTGCTTAAAACCTGTAGGCTGAGGTTGAGGAACATGAGAACACGGGTGTTGCCTTGGCCTCCAATTTCCCCAGATCTCAGTCCTGTTGAAAACATCTATGGGATGTGCTGGACCAACAAATCCAATCCATTGAGGCAACCTGCAGGACTCAAAGAATCTGCTGCTAATGTCTCAGTGCCAGATATTGTACCACAGGACACATTCAGATGTCTCGTGGAGTCCATGCCTCGACGCAACAGAGCTGTTTTAACAGCATAAGTGGGATCTACACTATATTAGGAAGGTGGTTTTAATGTTGTGGATGATTGTTCAAAAAATATATTTTATTGATAGCTATAAATTTATATTAATATTAATTTTAACCTCTTTTCCACTGCCGCAACTATTTTAAACTAAATTAAAAAAATTAAAACAAACTGTTGATATTGTTATAAAACGATTTACATTTTTAATAGAATTATTAGAGGACTAATTTATATCATCAATATGCTATAGTTTATATTTTTAGATGATATACATTTTCTTTACATCAATATTCACATAGAGTGTCAGAAAATAATTTGTGATTACAAAAGGTGGCTTTAGCGGCCATTGTGTTGCGTCTCATCAGCTGACAGCCTTACACTGAACCCAATGCGGATGAGGGTACACTGAAAGTATGCTTACAAAGAGAGTCATCAAGGCAAAGGCTATGCCTACCAGACTCTCTTCCAGCTTGCATTCTTTCATCAGCCCCAGAATTCACAGACGACGACAATTTGAGATCTCCATTTGGTACAAGCAAATTATTCCTGCAAAAATAATTTGTTTAACTTTCAAGGAAGCAAGCGTTCGATTTTAAGGCTTGTTACTGTGCAAAAGGTCCCTCGGCTGTAGAAATCACTGTAAACAGTTCTGGTGAATAATTACTGTTTTATCAGTTTTGAAAAACACATCTGATTGGCTCGTGGATGTGGGATGCCAGCAGACACAACACACAGCAGACTCAAGGTAAGCACATCTTACCCCGGCATGTGCGGTGGTTTATTAGAGGGAAGGCAAAAAGCATGCTGAGAGATGTGTCAGGTCTGGAAGAGCCAGATAGAGCGAAGCGACGCCCGCTGATGACAGACAGCCTCACGAGTACTGACGTCTACAGCACCATGGGCAGATGAGGCCTCTTGTAAAGAATTAAAGAGCAAACAAACATAAGTTAATAAGCCTGTAAAAGGACTGCTAATCTTACATTAAAAGGTAATGAGTGACTATTGGAGCTGATAAAGGGCTGCTTTAAATGGGATTTGGTCATTGTTACATTACTGGTACGGCTTTTATCCTCTAAGCCAAAAATGACAGCAGTCCTAACCGCCACAGCAAATGTGGGAAAACAATGCGTTGACAACAGTTAACATCAACCTGAAATGGCTTATGAGTCATCATCAGGTGCCATGTAGTCTGGTGGTGTGTCAAAAATGTAAAGCCTCCATCATTTGGTCACCCTTTTGTTGAATCTAGCTCGTTGTTGAAATAACTCGTTGGGACTAATCTCTCTGGGTGCCAGACATCACTGCAGTCAACCTGTCTGATGGTAATAGCACTGCACTGTGGGTCACAAACCATTTTAGTCAATTGTTTTTTATAATTGAGAAGATGAGAAAAGCATATGGCCATTTTAAGAGACTGCAATTGTCACTCATAAAGCTTTATAATCTATCAGGCATTGTAAAGCAATCAGAGAGGCTGGGAGTGAATTCACAGGTCTGTCTTATTCACTCGTTTATAAATAACCCTAGAAGACTCTGTAATGGATTTTTTCTAAACCTGACTATCTATCGTCTGCAAATCGACACTTAATAACCTTTATACTCTAGCTCTCTGCGTCTTCCGTCGACAACTGGCCGAGTCCCTTACCCTAACTTCTTTGCTGCGCAGCATAAATAACAAAAGAGACAGACTTCAGTAAATGTCCCTCAGATGGTTTAATCAAACGGCCGGGAGTTCTCGAGCAATACTCAGAGAACCTCGACCCAACAGAAGAACACAACAGGCTTTATAAGATAAAGCCAGACACATCAAAATAGAATCATCATGACTAACATGTCAAGCTCTATCAATATGATTGGTTAAATTGTTTAAAGCAAGCCCCCCTTTCATTACCCTTTGTTAGTGACATCAGTAAAATATCAAAAACATTGTAAGGGGTTAATATTCCCATTGAGTCAAAAGTTTGTTAGAAGGTTAGATCATATTGAAAGTTTGTCTGATGGCTACATCCTAAATAAAAGGAAGTAAGAATTATTTTGTTTTATTGTTAGATCTGGAATGGAAAGTTAGTCACCATCAGACATGAAAATGGGAAGTGTGATAAAAGTTTAAAGTCAGATTTCCATGGTTAGTAACATAATTAATCTTATCTATAAAAAAATCCACCGCAACTTCCATGAAGTATAATGAATGAGTGTCATGATGAATGCTAAAAATGAATGCTAGTGTGAATGCTAGTGTGTAAACCATACGACAAAAAAATTTATTTTTCAAAAAATGTTTCCTATCATTGTTTGGATAAGCAGGAAGTCCCATCCTAAACTCACACCACTGGTTGAACCTGAAGTTGACATGAACTGAATGAAGGTGCGCTCAGTATTTTTGGTAAAAGTCTTTATGCAATGCATTATAAAAGTATTTTGTTGTCATAAAAGTATGTAATTTGTATTAATTTTCCCTTATAATGCATTGTATGGTCTCATGAATAATTGTAACCACAGTTATAATACATTATAATACTTGTGTTACACCTTTAGAGAGTATAATGCATTAAAACACATGACAATCAACCAATTTCCGAGTAAGCAAATATTACTTTTGGTAAAATTATTTATAAAAATTATAATGCATTAATGTATATATAAATAATACTTGTATAAATACATTTATAATGCATTATGCATAAAGGCTTTTATTAAAGTGTTACTGTATTTTTTCCCTCATTAAAAAAAGTTTATGCAAAGAAATGAATAATAATGATAGATATTACATTTAAATGGTAATTAAGAGAGATTTAAAAAACATTCTGGACAATATGAACATGCTTATATTTATTTACATATAATGGATTAAAATTGATAAGTAGAAAATATAAAAATTTGTATACTAATAATAATTTGTCAAAATAAATGAAAAGTAACACTAAATAAATCACTAAATACAATAAAAACATTATAAGGTACGGTTTAAAAATGCATAATCTTTTTGAGATTTGCAAAAGATTAGATGTAACCGTATTCTAAGGTATTCTAAATGTGAAAAAGGGGAAATGAGCAGCACACACAATTAAATATGCAATATCCAGTGTTGTTATAATTATCTAAGACTATTATAATACTTAATATAGTAATATTAGTTAACATTAGATGAAAAACATGAATGTTAACCAAATTAACTGAAATAAGTTGAAGTTGAAGTATTAAAATGACTAAAACTAGAACTGAAACAAAAATGTATTTAAGAAATAATACAAATGGCAAAAGATACATAACAGTTACTAAACTCATAATTAATAAAAGTTAAACTAAAATTCAAATGAAAACTGAAAATATAAAAATAAAAGCTATTTAAAAATATGAAAACATCCTGTAATAATACATTAATACTACTAAAATAATACCAACAATATCGGCCGATAACGATAAAAAAAAAAAAAACTCTAATTTCAGCTGATAACAGATTGATATATTGTACTTTAGTAGTCAAGTTAAAAATTATGCACACTTACAGTATTATCAGTGGCTGAAAAAAAAAAAGCTGTTTTATTTTACATGGAGCTGAAGGCCACACATATTTAAGATCACGTGACTAGCAAAAACATTTCAAAAATACTGAGTGTACTTTTACCATTTTACCGTGCACAAACACAGCACTGAAAATGTGTTGTGAGCGTCACTCTCAAAAGAGGCGGTGGATGCATCTCATCTGACCATCTTCAGACCACACCGACCTCACATTTATGAGCATTCTTTCAGCTGCAGACCACACTTACTCAGAGGGACTTACTGGACCTCTTCACCCATACCCAGGTGGGCTGGGTAAGGTGAGACATTTCATCACTTTAAAAGAAGAGAGGGGGCAAATTTTATCAGCAGATCTGAGATCCAATGACAAGCAGTGGAGCGAGGCGGCTTGGGTCCTGGCAGAGCACTCCACACAGGCCTGATACTCTCCCTGGGGCTTCGCTCTCCATGTGTGGTCCCCCTCTCTGTTTCTCTCAGGGCTGTGTGCCTCCATGCACATGGACAATATGACAACACTGACGGACTGAGATGAGCCAAGACAAGAAAAACAATCAAGCGAGGGCTGTGAACTCGACTGTGAGAGCTGGATTTTCACTGCCCTCCACTCCCTATCTGAAAGCGTCTCCCACAAACATGCACATACACACTGGCTCTTCTCTTTTTCTTCCACACTCGGCTCGGTAACGTAGCTTAATGGAACGATGGTAAAGATCCAGATAAAACATGCCCCCCTTCTTTTACGTCCTCCATATGCTTTGATTTCACTGCTCTGAAAGGAGGGAAAATGATTCATGCCGTTGGCGTGCGCAGCGGAGCTGCAGCTGGACACTGCACCTGCAACTCCCAAATCTGGGAAAACAAGCTCCCGGGAGCAGGCAGAGAGAAACAGGCCAGGCTTCACACACACATACACAATCCCTCGTCACAATCTAAGGGCTAATTGATTTTTTTTTAGCTTAAACTCTTTAAATTATAGAAATTCAACTGACGCATTTATTAAAACAGCTATGTTGCCACAAAAACAGGAGGCATCATCACCTTTGTGATTCAAGCCAGTAAAAAGCAACTTTTCCCAACAATAAAGCCTTTATTTATCAAGAACCGGTTAACAGTCGACTTTAATGATGTTTTGGCTTTCATGATGACTTGTTGGACTGTTTAACAACGAAACTGGAATGTCAAAGCAGTACTAGATCAAAAGATCGTTATGTCTCCTTTTGTCCTGTCCACAGGAGAGCCTCTAACTCATAACACAGTCCTGTGCGACCATTGCCCCCAAAAGCGAATTCTCCACAGTCTCTCTCACACACACGTACACACATTCCACAAGATACCCCTGCACATACACAAACATACCAAGAATAATGACCCTATCATTTCTTAATCCTCAGAGACTCGAGCATTGCGATTTATGGTGTTTTTAGGAATCGGTAACAAAGCATATTATTTTTGTTGCACTGAATTCTAGAAAAAAAAGTCTTCAATGTTGCAAAATATCAGCGGTTATAATTAATTGATTTTGTTTTAATTTCTTGAGAAGTGTCAGGACATCTACACCTCACTTTGCCCCTGTAAATTGCCCTAAAATATTTTAGCATGTTTTAAATGCATAAAACACAGGTCTGATACATTTAGATAAAAATTTGTTTTTGATTTTATATACATTTATTTATTCATAAATTACTTGATGTAACTGATGTATGCAATTTTAACCCATATTTAGAGAAAATTAATTACAATAAATATTACTTTATTTATTACAATTACTAATTAAATATGGATATCATTTAATTGCAAAGTTCACATATAATAATAATAATAACAATAATATAATTTTACTAAGTACTCCCAAAAAATTTGAATAAATGTGAGACAATATTTCTATATTTAAGAATTGTATGCTTGTTGCTTTAAAATAAGAGCTGTTGTAATTGCACTAAATATGGGTTAAAATTATGTAATTATATTGGTATTATTATATTAATTTGAATATAATTGAATAACATGGGTATTTTTTAATTGCAAAGTGCAAATCTAATAATAATAAATTATATTATTTATTGTAATACCCCCCCCCCTAAAAAAAAAGTTGCATAAATGAGACCATTTTACTATATTTAAGGATTTTTGCTATAATGTATTTCAGATGTGTGAGCTACTGTTGTAATTAGTTATTTAATTGCAAAGTGATGCTACAGTGTGTCTCTGAGGGTTAAACATGAATTCATATACAAAAGGGATTATTACAGAATTTAAAATCAGCGATATTTGCATGCCAAGCTATGACACAGGAAAACAGACGCACAAGGACACTGACACACACACACACTCTCTCACGCAAACTTGTGCAGCCTCTCTATTCACACGCAAACAGCTGGGTAAGGAATGTGGGAAAAACATGCTCCCAGATCTGTTTTGAATAGCACTAACTTCGCTGGTCACCCACTGCCGCTTTGAAGCATTCAGAGGCACTCTTGATACTTCACAGAAAGACTGTAATGCCGGATTATGGAGGTGCTGTTGGATGTTAGAATTGCTATGACCTTTGTCCTATAGTGAAAGAGATGACTGTACCTTATGATGGTGCATTTGGCTCCATAACATGCATATGGTTCCTGTTTAAAAAAAACAAAACAAAAAACATGAGATTTGTATCCATGTCACATGACAAAACCACAACAATAAAAGACTGTTTGACCTTTATCTCACAGTTAGATCAAATAATCTGTTTCAACGCCCATGATGGTGACAGACATAGTAACATATCAACCTCAGGTAAGTCCTGAATCATGGCCACCCACATTCTTTACTAAACACACATAACATGAAAGCAACTTAAGAGATTTTTTGGGAGATATGAGCTACTTAGAACTAAATATGCAACTTTGGTTAAGTCTTTGGTATGAACTGTACAAAAGGGGCTGATTTGGTTTGGAAAGTTTCCCTATAAACAGTCCCTTCTCCCTGGTCGATTCAGATTTTCCTGGGCTGACAGCACTGCTCAGCTTCACTCCCTGACTCAGACTGGGAGGGTCACACTGTAAGACCAAGGTTGTCACTAAAATGCTCAGGGCCCGGAACCAAAATTTTATGGGTGAGCTGCTTTTCCCCCGGGGGGGGCTGAACGAGTAAGCTATGCTCATCAACGGTCCCGGGACAATGTTCTCGTTTGCCCCCTCTCCTGACGATAACCGTGCGTGGCTGTACTTGACTGACTTGTTTCATTCTGACGGTTTGAAAATGCCAATATGTTCCAAATGCCTTTAATGTATATAGGCAACCTATATGACTTTTCAGGACTTAGCAAGAAAGAAAAAAGAAAAGAGTATTTTAAAAATACACATATGTATGAACACACTGTATACACTATTTACATTTAAAAAATAAACACATAATATAGACACTATATTAATAATACACAATTACTATTTGAATACGTACAGTATGGGTCAAAAAATTTGGAAACATTACTATTTTTAATGTTTTTGAAAGAAGTGACTTATGCTTATCAAGCCTACATTTATTTGATTAGAAATACAGAAAAAAAACGTAATATTGTGAAATATTATTACAATTTAAAATAATGTTTTTTCATATACTTTAAAATATAATTCATTCCTGTGATGCAAAGCTGAATTTTCAGTCACACGATCCTTCAGAAATCATTTTAATATGCCGATTTGATACTCAATTATTATCAATGTTGGAAACAGTTGTGCTGCTTAATATTTTTTTTAGGGCTGTCAAAAGATTAATCGCATCCAAAATAAAAGTTTGTGTTTACATAATATATGTGTGTGTACTGTGTATAATTATTTTGTATATATCAATACACACACATGCATGTATATATTTAAGAAATATTTGCATACATATACTGTATATATTTATATATAATTTATATTATATATAAATATAATTTTTTATATATAAATTACACATTTTTCTTAAATATATACAAGCATGTGTGTGTATTGATATATACAAAATAATTATACACAGTACACACACATATATTATGTAAACACAAACTTTTATTTTGGATGCGATTAATCGCGATTAATCTTTTGACAGCCCTAATTTTTTTGAAACCTGCGATACTTTTATCAGGATTCAGTGATGAATAAAAAGTTAGAAAGAACAGCATTTATATAAAATAGAAATCTTTTCCAAAATTTTGACCTGTACTGTGTATATATATATATATATATATATATATATATATATGTATATATATATATATATATATATATGTGTGTGTGTGTGTGTGTTTATTTTTATACACACACATATTTACAAAAATAATAAGAATATAATTAATATTTGTATTATTAACAATAATTTATAATTGTGTGTGTCTATGTATTTTTATTTTACTATCCTGAAAACAACACACAACAGACTCACCAGTATTCATCTGGGCACTGTTACAGAAGAAGGGGGTCCAGGGTTTTTCTAGGGTGCTATACATAAACTTGAAGGCACTGTGTGATGCTTACTGCCATGTTAAGCTGGATTGGTATACGTTGCCAGTTTAAGAAACTACATACAGCTGCTGCTCAGGCCAGAATTGACTTTGGCAAACACTCTGAAACCTCAAGATCCTTAACAACTTATGTCCTTTCTGCCATCCAAGGCAAGCAGAGCCCTGTCAGAGTCATGTCAGGAAACCTCAAACCAGCATAGTGTATCAAAGAGGCCTTCAGGCACTAATGCCAGCGCCTCCTGCAACTAAATGAGCCAAGCAATAACATTTTGGGCGATTTATGTCTTTTGCACGACCACAATACTAGGAAATGACATGAAATATTGTATAAATGCTTTTACAGCACTAAACGTGGTGACAGTAATGCTTGAACGCAAGTTAAATATAATGTTACCAATGTAGTAACGCACAAAGCATATGTTTGGCAAATATTTAGACATAATAAAATAAATATGCAGGCACCTCTGCAGCGATATTTGTATTTTATGCGAGTTAGCCATTGTTCACGGCGTTGTTACGTTAATTGAGATAACGTTAGCTGTCTTAAAGCTGTCGTCTCTACGCTATTTTAGACTTTTGTTTCAACTACATGGTGAAAATTGAGCATATACAGGTTTCTAAACACAAAAGTGTCGAATAGTTGTGAAATAAATGTCTTAATCCATGCTACCAGTGCCAGGTAGAGAAATTGAAACGCCACAGACAAGGTCGAAGGTTGAGCTCATGAATGTTAATTAGATTACGTCGCAAACGGTTTTGTCTGGATTACGTTTGCGTTGCGTTACGTCATTACGTATATTAATATTCATAAGCCAGAACGTGTGGTCCAAAATTCACAATTAAAAACATTTCACAAATAAATTCAAATAAATTATTCAAATTTGAATAATTTAACAACTAAAATGTAATATGTCTGCTACAATGTAGGCACTGCATAAGAACAGCGTTCTTTATCCAAAAAAGTAACGTTTCAATATCTTAAAACCATGATGTTATCCATGATTTGCTATTATTTTATTATGAGTATTATCATGATAATTATTTTAATGTAATTAAATTAATTAACGTGTATTGAAAGCCCTAGTTTCTGTAAATGAAAAGGTCTGGAACAAGATTTTTTTTTTAATCATTTTAGCTGAAGTAAAACAGAAAAAAAATCATAACATCGATCATAAGAATCATACGCAAGTAAGTTTAAACTACTAAAAATTTCAGTAGCATTTGTCTGCCAAAAGAGGGAGCCGCTGAGACTAAATCCACTGATGACGTGTCGAGCAACATGGCAGCGCCTATGATGGAGCATAACAACTACAGCGGCAATGATCTTTCTCATCTAAAACGTACAGATAGCAGTAAATCTGAATCTCCATCAGAGGATGGAAACCTTACAGATGATATAGTCGAACTTGTACAGAAAGAGATAGGTGGCGATCTTAAGTCGCTAAAGAAGGTGTCAGGGCTTTTGGAGAAATTGACATTAGAAAACAAGCAGCTGGAGGAGCAGGTAAATACAGCTATAGAGACTCTGTGAACATTATATATATATATATTTATATTTACATTCACCTTGCAGAATGTGGTAAACTGTTAATTATTTTAACAAAATAAGAGGAATCATTCAAAATGCATGTTATTTGTTTTATTTAATACTGTCCCGAACAAGTTATTTTACATTAAAGATGTGTACATATAGTCTACAAGACAAAAATCAAAATTACCCTGTTCAAAAGTTAGCACATTCTTGATTCTTAATACTGTGTGTCATTACCTGGATGATCCACAACTGTTTTTGTTTTGTTTTGTGATGGTTGTTCTTGAGTCCCTTGTTAAACAGAATTTTGCATTCATCCTAATGCAAATCCAAAAGAACACTTTGACAGCATTTGTCTATGCATGCAGGTGCTGACCGTATCCTCTTCAGTGCCGTTGCGTGTGTCCGCTGCCCTGTCCACAGCAGAGGAATCTCGAGTGAAGCTGGAGTCTTTACTGGAGCAGGAGAGACTTTTGTCAAACACTTTGCAGCAGCATCTGCAGGGCGCACAGGTCTGGGCTGACGGCATCGGGCAGGTCTTGGGTCAGCTTGACACATTAGAGAGGCATATGAAATACCTGCAGTGTCTGGCTCGTATTGAGGAGCTCAGGTAAGGCTTAAACCCTACATTGTGTGTCCAAATGTTTTGGAGGCTCATGTAGGTTTATATTGGTATCCAACACATTTGCTCTTCCCTTCTTTCATGTTGCGTTAGTGACCGTATCCAGCAGTGTCTGATGACCAATAGCGTGTGGGATGCGGTGGGTGCAATAGACAGCATGGCCTCTCTGGATATGGGTTTGCGGGAGTCAGGCTGTAGCCACCTGCAGGCTTTCATCAGGGAAACACTTCGCTTTTGGCACAAGATCCTTAAAGACAAACTGTCCAGGTATTAGACGTGCAGAGTAATTCCGAGTTGTGCTATTTGAAAGTGCTGATTTCAACGCTAAATGTTTGGTTCTGATTCAGTGATTTTGAGGAAGTCCTGACGCAGTTCCACTGGCCATTCATCTCGCCCCCAACACAGACCCTCTCTCCCCCAGCCAACGCACAGGAGATCAACAGCCAGCTGGAGCTACTGGTCTCCCAACTTCTCTCTCTCCAAACCTCGTATCCTTAATATTCTGGAATCAAATCCACCTAAATACAGATTCATTTTCTCAATACGCTCCACTAGATTGCTTAAAGGGATAGTTCGGCCAAAAATGATATTTAACCCATGATTTACTCACCCTCAAGCCGTTCGAGATGCATATGTCAATCTTTTTTCAGACGAACACATTTTCAGTTATTTTAGAAATGTCTTAGATCTTTCAGTGGTTATAGTGTGAAGCTATGGGGTCCACCTGCTTCAAGTCCCAAAATGTGCATGCATCCTTCACAAAAGTAATCCATCCGGCTCCAGGGGGATAAACGAAGGTCTTCTGAGGGTAATCCGTGCGGTTTTGTCGTAAAAATATACATATTTAAAACTTTATAAATGAAAATAACTGGCTTCCGGTAGCGGTCGACGCGCGTTCACGGAGATGGATGCTGGCGTATGACGTATGACGTCGCATAGGAAGCGTCGTGACGTAGAACGAACGTGACAGCGCAGCCAGAGAGCAGAGCAAAACAAAACTCTACGTTCGTTCTATGTCACGACGCTTCCTACGCTACGTCCTACGTCATTTTTCTTAATTTACAACACCAAGTTTGAGACAAACTACAGCAGATCCTGTTATTTTTTTATTGTTTATTATTATTTTCTTTTTTTAAGTTATTTATTTATTTCAGGTTTTTTTTTTTTTTTTTAAATGCAAGGCTGGTCATTTTCCTTAACAGGTGTTGAAGTGATGACCTTATATCAGAGAAGAAGGAAATACCATCTCATCCTGGACAGTCCCAGACTCCTCCACTCTCATTGCCCATTCAGATCATGCTGCTTCCCCTCAGTAAGAGGTTCAGGTATCACTTCACTGGAAACCGCCAGACCAACAATTTAACAAAGGTCAGAGATTACACATTTACTGCCATTCAGACTAAAATAAGTTTCCTTCTTCATTTAGTAAAACAAACAAACACAAAGAGTTGTGTGAACGTGCAAGCTACTGATAAGTAAACATGTGCACAACAATAAGATCTGATATTCACTTAAATTGTCTGTCACCTTTACAGCCAGAGTGGTATTTGACCCAAGTCCTCATTTGGATGGGAAACAGCTCCAACTTTATGGATGAGAAGATTCAGCCAATATTGGATCGTGCTGGGAACAAAGTTAACGCTAGGGTATGTTCAGCATTGCATTGGTTAATATTGGTTAACATTTTCCAAATGCATGTAAATGATCTTAATGTTTCATTCTAAAAAAAAATACAAAATGCCATTACTCGATCTTCCTGTGAAACGTCAGACTTCTCTCTGGTGATGTTTGCCAAAATGTATCTTTCAATCGTTTCACTAGACGTTCATCACATTACAGAAGAAAAGATCTGTCGCTTCTTCCCGCTTTATCACGACTTGAAAAATGCTGACAAAGCCATCTCTAGGCTTTAAAGTCTTCTCAATCTATCCTCCAGGTGGAGTTGTGCAGAGGACTCCTGACTCTGGCGCAGGAGAAGTTAGCCCAAGATGCTCCTCGATTGCTCTATGACGATGCTCTCTTCTGCCACCTAGTGGATGAGGTGCTGCAGTTCGAAAAAGAGCTCCGCAGCACCCACAGTTTCCCGCGCGCCTACCCTGGCGTCTTGCACATACTACTGGAGGAGACCGTGTTCCAGAAGTGGCTCAGCGTGGAGAGAAAAAGTGAGTCTAAATGCTGCATACTTGGGTCACGACTCGATTTCAGTTTTGATGATAAATTCAATTGTGTATGTTGCCCTCTAGTGGCTGTGGAAAAAGTGGACGCCATGCTGTCTACTGAGGGAGCATGGAGCTCTCAGTACAAGGACATCAGCGATGTGGACGAGCTCAAAGCACCAGATTGTGCAGAGACCTTCATGACCCTTCTGCTGGTCATCACAGGTATTGATAAAAATTCATCCTCAGATTTGATTCTTCTAGTTAAAACTTGTTTCTGAACCTCTCCGCCATCCTTTTCTCAGAACGGTACCGCTCTCTGCCATGTCCGCGGGCACAGCTCAGTTTCCTGGCTTTGCAGAAGGAGCTGGTGGATGATTTCCGCATCCGCCTCACACAGGTCATGAAAGAAGAGTCCCGACAGCCGCTGAGCCCCCGCTACTGCGCCATCCTCAACGCTGCCAACTACATCTCCACTGTTCTCAGTGACTGGGGGGATAATATTGTAAGTGTTTTTGAGTCACACTGAGGCTAACAGGAGTTCACTTTGTATGAGGGTGTTGATGCTAAGTTTTTTGTAGTAGTCGTTTGTCATCTTTTAAGATAATTTCTTAGTAAAAAAACAAAACTGCTCCAGTTTACAAAACTGCTTAATATTTTTTAAAAGTTGTCCACCAAATCAAAGTCATGTGGTGCAACCAAGAGGCAGAAATAAAATAAAATGAAATCATAGATAAGGACCCCTGAGGACCCAAACCCAATAACTCCAGGTTAATAAGCCTCTTAAAATATCAGATATGTTGACCTTTTTATGACAAGGCAAAGTTAGTTCAAGTTGTAAAATGTCATGTGACCTTCTCAAAAAAAGTAATATTTATTTATAAATATAAAAATAACTCTTTTTTTTTTTAACTTGTTCGAAAATAATGACTAGGATATGTACACTCGCATGTATTCAAGGTGAGAGGAAAATATGTTATTACTTTTTACTTCATTGTTAGACCACATGACGATTTTAGAGTTATTATATTTAATATTTCCTTTAAAATGGTAAAAAGATTTTAAAAACCATATGAAACCAACATGAATACAAAGAATGAATCTAAAAAAAAAAGATTCTTTCTTATTTTTGTTGTGGACACTATCATTTATCTTTGAGCCTTGAATTAATAAAAACTGTGTACAGATTCACTTTCATTGTGTTTTCTCTCAGTTCTTCTTGCAGTTGCAGCAGGCGGCGGTGTCAGTGGGCGAGGAGATCCTAGGCCCTCTAGGGGCCACGGAGACGGGCCGACTGGCCTCTCTGGAGGGATCTTTGTTTGAGGCTCTTTTGGCTCTGCTGGAGAGGCTACGAGGAGACATGCTGGGACGATTATTGGATGCAGTCATGAGAGACGTCAAGGAGAAGGCACAGTCATACTGCAAGGACAGGTATGGGTGGAAATAACCTGAAACTGTTGTGCTTATGATGCATTTATATAATTTCTTGTGAGAATATGCTTTTTGTCAGTGTAGTTTCATTTTAAGCCTAAAATTAGATAATTAGAAGCATCTCAATCTGAGCATCTGGGTAGCTGGAGGAAGTCATGGTGGCATTACTTCAAGGATCTTTTTGTTTCAGGTGGATCTCCTTGCCATCACAAAATGACCAAGCCACCATGTCGTTATCCAGCTCTGCATGTCCCATGATGCTTTGCCTGCGGGATCACCTGCTCCAGCTGCAGCAGATGTTGTGTCTTCCTCTTTTTCAGATGTTCTGGCAGGGCCTCACAGAGAGGCTCGACTGCTTCATCTACGAAGATGTCAGTCTCTTGCTTCAACGTTTTCACTGTTAAACCCTAATTTACCACAAGCGAATGTTGACACAACTATTCAAAAGTTTGGGATCTGTAAGCTTTTTGAAGTTTCTTATACTCAAAAAGGCTAAATTTATTTGATCAAAATACAGTTAAACAGTAAAATTGTGAAATATTATTACAATTTAAAATAATTACAAATTTATAATTTAATTTCATTTTAAAATATAATTTATTCCTGTGATGCAAAGCTGAATTTTCAGAATTATAATTCCAGACTTCAGTGTCACATGATCCTTCAGAAATCATTCTAAAATGTGCAAAATTTGCAGCTCAAGAAACAATTCTTATTATCAGTGTTAAAAACAGTTGTGCTTTTTCATATTTTTGTGGAAAGCATGATACTTTAAAAAAAAAATTTATGTCTTTGATAAAATTGAATGCATCCTTGCCAAAAAAAAGTTTTGTTTTTTCTTTCCAAAAAATAAAAACTCTTACTGACCCCAAACATTTAAACAATAGTGTAAAAAAACGTTCATTTCCTATAATAACTTTACGATAGGCAGGATTACATGTACATGAAGTCTGTGTACAGTAGCTTGATGGAGTGTGTTTATCTGTTTTTTGCTCACTCACAGTTGATCCTGTATAACCATTTCAATGAAGGCGGAGCTGCACAGCTTCAATACGATATGACCAGAAACCTCTTCCCTCTGTTTGGACACTACTGCAAGAGACCTGAAAACTTCTTTAAACAGTACGTCTGTTTATTCAGAGCTAATACTGTATATAGAAAAAAAAAAAACATTTTCATTTCTCTCTTTCCTTGTCTCAGTGTGAAGGAGGCCTGCATCATCCTGACTCTTAAGGTTGGCTCGGCATTGTTGTTGTGTGATGTGCTGAAGCAGTCAGAGGAAGATGATGGCCTTCTGAACCATCAGCAGTCCAGTCCAGAGTCAGCGCTCAATGAGCTGGGAGTCTACAAGCTGGCTCCCAGTGACGTGCAGATCCTTCTCAACCTCCGCTCAGCCTGGCTGAACCAATGATAATGAATACACCAATCCCTTATTTAGGATGCTTTACCAAGCACTAAAACACCTCTCATACTCCAGATATGAATGAATAAATCTCCTACATCGGATGAGCTACAGTATTTAAAGTGAACTGAACCTCAGAAGGGAAATATGAAGAGGATGCGGATGCTGACGTAAAAACTAAAAATAATTACGTATAAAAAGGAAAAATAGAAGCTTTTGCTGACATTATGAATAAATGAATACATGTTTTAGTGCTTTCCTCTTTATTTGGTGTTAAAACATTAAAATATTTTTTATAGCATATTAAATGTGTAGTTGGGCTATTTTGTTTTATCTTATGAATCCAGGGCAGATCAAGGCTGCAGGTTTTAACTCAGAAGAGAGAGGAGCCACGTGATGAGGACTGTATCTTGCAGCATACCACCTGTTGCAGGATTAAAGCAGCGTTCCAGGCTCTGAAGAGTCTGCGTGCTTGGGTCAAAGGGCATCTGCATTGGTAGAATCAAACATTAGAGACAGAAGCACACACACACACACACACATATATATATATATACACACACACACACACACAGGGCTTGACATTAACTTTTTGCTCACTTGCCACTGTGGCTAGTGCTTTTCCAAAGTTATTACCACTCAGCATTTTCACTGGCTACAATTTTTAAATCGATACCATGGGGAAAAACTGCCAAATAGATATTTTTAATATCTCATAATTTGGCCGCAGGTATATTAGGTTGTTGTCACTTTAAGACCTGACACACGGATCCATTGTACTGTATATAATGTATAAATCTTGGCGGACTAGATCTGCTACGCTGATGATGCTGCTGTAGAGCAAGTATAGACTTGCTCTTTCTAGTAGATGCGTAGATAAACACATAAATAGACATACATAAATCTCAAATACATGAATCTCATGATACATGAAGCTCAAAGGAACTCAGTGCTGCAGGACTAGCTTACAGCAAAAAATGAACCAGACTATTTCAATGTTGATCAAGCAATCTCATTGGCTGCAGAATCAACTTGTGCTATGTGGTAATGATGTGATTCTTGCAGATTTCATGTAATGGACCTATCATCCTAGCGCCCTCAAAAGAACAATAAAACTACTAAAATTAAATGATAAAGAAAGTTGAACATTTTAAAATCAAATTAAATTTAAAATATGAATAAATATTATAATAGTATATAAATAATTCTAAAATTACAGTAAAAATGTCTGGGACACTTCACCTCTGTGACGGGTGCTGAATTGAAATCAGGCTTCAAGAAATTCCTGATCTCAGTGCAGACATGTTTGGCCTTTTCCAAAAGCATTTCCTATAAGAAACAATTGCAAGAGAATGAAAAAAGAGGTTAATAGTGTATTCAACATTTAGTGTTCGACTGAAGGTACATCATGGCAGTTTAGGGCTCAGAAAGACCTGTTGGTGTGTGGTGGAGGTAGCCGTTCTGTTCTGCTCTTCTGGGCTGAAGGAGGAGGCCGAGCTGGTGAAGGGTGAAACATGCCCATCAACCTCTACACATGTTGAGCTCAGTAAGGCATGAACAGCCATCAGCCTGCCAGTGCATTAAGTCATAAGAGAAAAGTTGTAATAACTACCACTTAAATGAAATAAACAGAAACAGAAAGGTCAGACAATAATGCACTCCACATTGCACCTAATGTGAAGAAGTTTTTCTTTATTATGTTTTTCTTTGGATATCTGAACATAAAGTCTACCTGTCCAAACAGATTGTTCTCTGTCCAGCCTGTAGTACAGCTATTGTGTCTGCAGTAGAGTTTATTGCTGATATAGGAGCTTTATTCACAGTGAACAGAAGCAGAATCTAAAGAGATCAAACACAAATCTGCTGCTTAGGATCTACAAATACATCATATGAACAGACTATACAGCTCATTTGGTCCGAACAATTTCTATTTCTAAAATTTAAAAAATTGTGTTTTTAGCTGATGTTCATTGACAGAGAGAACCAATGAATCTATATACAAGGATAGCTACTGTAGATCAAAAGAACACTCGAAATGACAAAAAAATAAATAATAATAATAATAATTTTTGAAAACACAATGACAAACAGAAATGGACGAGTATCTGACTACCATGTTGTCCTCGGAGGAGGGTCTGTACCACTGGATGATCAGTTCCTGTATGTCCGTGTTGGCCCAGGGGAACAGATCTGACAAGGGTTGATCGTGCTGGCACAGAGTAATAAAGAAACAATGGTTTTATTTAATTTTTCTCATCATTTTAAGATGGTAATAAATGTGTGAATATGAACCTGTATTCGCTGAGGCGTCAGTATTAGAGCTGAAAGGGGATCAGGAATGGCCCACTGTCCTCTGTAAGATGGGTGGTGACAGCTGAAGAAGGTGTGCAAATATGAGAGTCTGAGAGCAAGTTTGGGGTCACCGGACGTGGACAGCAATCCATCAACACCCTGCATTGCACCTGAATAACACAGCCAATCACACCATCATATAAAACCGGATTACATAAAATAAAATAAAATAAAAACATACAGTACAAATGCTTTCAAAGGGTAGATTTATTGATTGATTAATGAATTGAATAACCTAGTTTAAAAGAGATACTTGTGGTGTACCTGGTTGTGAGGAGACCTGTAGAAGGTTGATTAAGTGCATGTAGTAGCGGGACATATGAACCCAGGTCAGCTGAGGGCACTTCCTGCTGTGTATCTCGCTCTCAGCGTCTATGAATGCTTCAGGTCTGGGGATACAATTCTCAGTGTTTCCTAGCCCCCCTGCCAATGAAATCAGCAAGAAATTAATACGTTTATTTAGCAAGGATGCATTCAATTTATTAAAAGTGTCAGTTTATAATGTTACAAAAGATTTATAATTCCAATTTCTTTTTAACTTTCTATTCATCAAAGAAAAACTAATTAAGGTTTCCACAAAAAAATGTTCAACGTTGATAATAATAAGAAATCTTTTCTGATCAGCACATCAGCATATTAGAATAATTTCTGAAGGATCATGAGACACTGAAGACTGGAGTAAAATTTAGCTTTGCCAACACAGGATTATTACATTTTACAATATTTGTTATTTAAAATTGTAAAAATATTTTTTCTGTATTTTTAATCAAATAAATGCAGCCTTGGTGAATATAAGAAACTTCTTTCAAAAACAAAAATCTTTCAAACTTGAACTGCAGTGTACATCAGGGTACAAAATCGTAATCATAAAAAGAATCCAATACTGTACTCCAAAATCCTATGTCTAATGCAAAACTGTGATTTGGGGTTAAAGGTTACCACAAGGGTGGAGAAGGTCATTCAATGCAAAGTCAGGCAGGGCTTTTATTGAAGAGAGGGGTACGGGGCCTTCAGTTACTCCAGTGAATCCATGCGAATGGCCATATTTGCCCAAAACTTCTGAGGTCTATGAAGCAAAAGGATAAAAAAAGAATGGTTAACATTAGTTAATGTATAATCTGACATGAACTAACAATGAGCAAAACATTTATTACAGTATTTATTCATCTTTGTTAATGTTAGTTAACAATGTTAGTCGTTCATTGTTTGTTCATGTTAGTTCACAGTGCATTATCTAACGTTAACAAATACAACTTTTGATTTTAATAATGTATTAGTAAATGTTGAAATTGACATTAACTAAGATGAATAAATGCTGTAGAAGTATTGTTCATTGTTCAGTGTAGTTAATTAATGTTAACTAATGAAACCTTTTTGTAAAGTGTTACCGAATAATTTACATTGAACACACTCCATACAGGTGTGTGGATGATGTCAATACAAACCTTTAAAGCTATTCTCAAACAAATCCAGCAGAGCAATAGGCAGGTCTCTCTGACTGTTTCCTGTGAAAATCACACACATGTATACATAAATATTACAATATTAAACATTTATA
Source organism: Rutilus rutilus (assembly GCF_951802725.1). Classification (NCBI taxonomy): domain Eukaryota; kingdom Metazoa; phylum Chordata; class Actinopteri; order Cypriniformes; family Leuciscidae; genus Rutilus; species Rutilus rutilus. Next base: position 14,208,285 of record NC_140212.1, on the reverse strand, counting down.
TACATAACTCGGCTGTTATATACAAACACATTTCACAACACCTTGCTGGATTCGTCAGGTGTTGGTGATGGGGGAGGAGTCGGATGTCCAGGGGGAGGGGGAATCTGCGCAAACTCTTGCAAGTATATCAATGCCATTTCCAGGTAGCACCTATGTGCCAATCTGAAATACACACATACAAAACAATGTGAGTCCTGTCTATATACTGTCATATCATGATAAAAGGAAAAATTACCACAAAAAAAATCTTTAAACTGATGCTGGTTAAACTCCATCCACACACAGAATAAAATCAGCATCTTTTAAGCCATTACATCAACATCTCTCATCATGGGGATGGGGGAACGGATTCTGACAGCTGGATTGTTTGCCGTCGAATTCTGTTCCCCCTTGTTTCTTACACAATGAGGTTCTAAGATTTACAAAACTGAAGCTGGCTAGTTGGAGCCCACAGCCTCGTGGGCAGCATGGTGTGCATAGTGTGCAGTTGTGTTTTGGGAGACCCAGTGTGCAGCTAGTGGACTTTTTCTTGATTTTTTCCCCCTTCTCTCTCTCCCACTTTGCTTCCTGCCAACTTACTGTCTTATCATATTAAAAGGCAAAAACTTAAAAGGTTTAATTCTGTTCCCTCCATGTTTCTTACACAGGGAGGTTCTAAAATTTATTAAACTGTCTCTGTCTAGTTGGAGTCCATAGCCTTGTGGGCAGTGCACTTGCATATCGTGCAGTTGTGCTTTGGGAGACCCAAGTTCAAATCAGCTCGTGGACTTTTCCTGATTTTTTCCTCCTCTCTCTCTCCCACTTTGCTTTCTGCTTACATACTGTCTTATCATAAAAAAGGCAAAAACAACAAAAAGTTTATCTTTTAAGTACTGATGCTGGTTAAGCTCCATCCACACAGAGATTGGAATCAGCATCTTTGAAGCCACTACATCAACATCACTCATCATAGGAGTGGGGGAACAAATTCTGACAGCTGGATTGTTTGTCGTTGGATTCTGTTTCCCCATGTTTCTTACACAAGGGGGTTCTAAGATTTACAAAACTGATGCTGGCTAGTTGAAGCCCATAGCCTCGTGGGCAGCATGCTTACATATTGTGCAGTTCTGCTTTGAGAGACCAAAGTTCAAGTCCCAGCTCATGGACTTTTCTTGATTTTTTTCCCCCTTCTCTCTCTCCCACATCGCGTCCTGCCTACTTACTGTCTTATCATAATAAAAGGCAAAAACACCAAAATATTAATCTTTAAACTGATGCTGGTTAAGCTCCATCCACAAACACATTGGAATCAGAATCTTCTAAGTCAATGCATGAGCATCTCTCATCGTATGGGTGGGGGAACGGATTCTGACAGCTGGATTATTTGCCGTCGAATTCTGTTCCCCCCTTGTTTCTTACACAATGAGGTTCTAAGATTTACAAAACTGAAGCTGGCTAGTTGGAGTCCACAGCCTCGTGGGCAGCATGTTTACATCGTGTGCAGTTGTGTTTTGGGAGACCCAGGTTCAAGTTGCAGCTCGTGGGCTTTTTCTTGATTTTTTCCCCCTTCTCTCTCTCCCACTTTGCTTCCTGCCAACTTACTGTCTTATCATGATAAAAGCCCAAAACACCAAAATATTCATCTTTAAACTGATGCTGGTTAAGCTCCAGATTGGAATCAGCATCTTTTAAGCCACTATATCAACATAACTCATCATAGGGGTGGGGGAACAAATTCTTACAGCTAGATTGTTTGCATTTGCATTCTGCTCCCCCATGTTTCTCACACAAGGGGGTTCTAATATTTAACAAATTGGTGCAGGATAAGCTCCATGCACAGACAGGATAGAGTCAGCATCTTTTAAGTCACTACATGAACATCTCTCATCATGTCAGCTTAATCAGCTTTTTGAAAAAATCAGCTGAATCAATGATTCAATGACTCACTCATTAAGACAGTAAAATGCTTGCTTCCTGAATGAATCAGTCCTTTGAATGAATCGGTTGAATCTCAATGACTCACTCATTAACAAGGACTTGCTGCCACCTCCTGGCGGGTTTAATTTCACATTTAAAGTATCTTTTCATTTTTAAAATAATTTCAAATAACAGTATTTAACGTTTTATATTTTCAATATTTCAAAACATTATGCATCGTTAACTGCTCTTCACTGATTATCTTTAATAAAGGTTGATCTATAGTTATATTTATACATTAGATTACAATGTCTGTACCTAAAAAATCTCCTGTTTAAACCTACATGAAAAACCTGAAAAGCACTGTTTATTTCATTTATATGTTTGTTCTGTTGTATTTATTTGTGCTATTGCTTGTGATTTGATTATTGGTTCCTATTTTATTACCTACTGTTTGAATTATTTAAACTAGTAGATTTTGGTGTCATAACCTTATTTATTATGGTTACATGTATCAAAAATAATGAAAACAATACTGGGCTTATTTTATAGACCCATTTTCTTTTCTTTTCAAAATTTTTTGTTGTGGGGCCAGTGAAAATTTTGACAAGGCAAGTAAGAATGTGAACCATTGGGCCAGTTGAAAAAATCCTTAGCGTTGAGCCATGATCTCTCATCATGGGGGTGGGGGAACAGATTCTGACAGCTGGATTGTTTCCCATCGGATTCTGTTCCCCCCATGTTTCTTACACAAGGGGGTTCTAATATTTAACAAATTGGTGCAGGATAAGCTCCATACACACACAGGATAGAATTAGAATCATTTAAGTCACTACATGAGCATCACTTCATCATGGGGGTGGGGGAGCGGATTCCGACTGCTGGATAATTTGCAGTCGAATTCTGTTCCCCCCTTGTTTCTTATACAATGAGGTTCTAAGATTTACAAAACTGATGCTGGCTAGTTGGATTTCATAGCCTCGTGGGCAGCATGCTTACATGTTGTGCAGTTGTGCTTTGAGAGACCCAAGTTCAAGTCTCAGCTCGTGGATGTTTCTTGATTTTTCCCCATTCTCTCTCTCCCACTTTGCTTCCTGCCTACATACTGTCTTATCATAATAAAAGGCAAAAACACCAAAATATTAATCTTTAAACTGATGCTGGTTAAGCTCCATCCCCACACAGATTGGAATCAGCATATTTTAAGCCACTACATCAACATCACTCATCATGGGGGTGGGGGAACGGATTCTAACAGCTGGATTGTTTGCTGTTGGATTTTGTTCCCCCCATGTTTCTTACACAAGGAGGTTCTAATATTTATCAAACTGGTGTTGGCTAGTTGGAGCCCATAGCCTTGTGGGCAACACACTTACATATTGTGCAGTTGTGCTTTAGGAGACCCAAGTTCAAGTCCCAGCTCAAGGACCTTTTTTTTTTTTATTTTTTTTTTTCTCTCCCACTTCGCTTCCTGCCTACATATGATCTTATCATGATAAAAGCCAAAAAACACCAAAATATTTATCTTTAAACTGATGCTGGTTAAGCTCCATCCACACAAAGATTGGAATCAGCATCTTTTAAGCCACTATATCAACATCACTCATCATAGGGGTGGGGGAACAAATTCTTACAGCTGGATTGTTTGCAGTCGCATTCTGTTCCCCCATGTTTCTCACACAAGGGGCTTCTAATATTTAACAAATTGGTGCAGGATAAGCTCCATGCACAGACAGGATAGAGTCAGAATATTCTAAGTCACTGCATGACCAACTCTCATCATATGGGTGGGGAAACGGATTCTGACAGCTGGATTATTTGCAGTCGAATTCTGTTCCCCCCTTGTTTCTTATACAATGAGGTTCTAAGATTTACAAAACTGATGCTGGCTAGTTGGAGCCCATAGCCTTGTGGGCAGCACACTTACATATCATACAGTTGTGCTTGGGGAGACCCAAGTTCAAATCTCAGCTTGTGGACGTTTTATGATTTTTTCCCAATTCGCTTCCTGCCTACATACTGTCTTATCATAATAAAAGGCAAAAACTGCCTCGTGGGCAGCACGCTTACATAGTGTGCAGTTGTGCTTTGGGAGACCCAAGTTCAAGCCTTAGGTCATGGATTTTCTAGATTTTTATCCCCCTTCTCTCTCCCACTTTGCTTCCTGCCTACATGCTGTCTTATCATAATAAAAGGCAAAAACACCAAAATATTAATCTTTAAACTGATGCTGGTTAAGCTCCATCCCCACACAGATTGGAATCAGCATATTTTAAGCCACTACATCAACATCACTCATCATGGGGGTGGGGGAACGGATTCTAACAGCTGGATTGTTTGCTGTTGGATTTTGTTCCCCCCATGTTTCTTACACAAGGAGGTTCTAATATTTATCAAACTGGTGTTGGCTAGTTGGAGCCCATAGCCTTGTGGGCAACACACTTACATATTGTGCAGTTGTGCTTTAGGAGACCCAAGTTCAAGTCCCAGCTCAAGGACTTTTTTTTTTTTTTTTTTTTTTTTTCTCTCCCACTTCGCTTCCTGCCTACATATGATCTTATCATGATAAAAGCCAAAAAACACCAAAATATTTATCTTTAAACTGATGCTGGTTAAGCTCCATCCACACAAAGATTGGAATCAGCATCTTTTAAGCCACTATATCAACATCACTCATCATAGGGGTGGGGGAACAAATTCTTACAGCTGGATTGTTTGCAGTCGCATTCTGTTCCCCCATGTTTCTCACACAAGGGGCTTCTAATATTTAACAAATTGGTGCAGGATAAGCTCCATGCACAGACAGGATAGAGTCAGAATATTCTAAGTCACTGCATGAGCAACTCTCATCATATGGGTGGGGAAACGGATTCTGACAGCTGGATTATTTGCTGTCGAATTCTGTTCCCCCCTTGTTTCTTACACAATGAGGTTCTAAGATTTACAAAACTGATGCTGGCTAGTTGGAGCCCATAGCCTTGTGGGCAGCACACTTACATATCATACAGTTGTGCTTGGGGAGACCCAAGTTCAAATCTCAGCTTGTGGACGTTTCATGATTTTTTCCCACTTCGCTTCCTGCCTACATACTGTCTTATCATAATAAAAGGCAAAACTGCCTCGTGGGCAGCACGCTTACATAGTGTGCAGTTGTGCTTTGGGAGACCCAAGTTCAAGTCTTAGGTCATGGATTTTCTAGATTTTTATCCCCCTTCTCTCTCCCACTTCGCTTCCTGCCTACATACTGTCTTATCATAATAAAAGGTAAAAACACGAAAATATTCATCTTTAAACTGATGCTGGTTAAGCTCCATCCACACAAAGATTGGAATCAGCATCTTTTAAGCCACTACATCAACATCACTCATCATAGGGGTGGGGGAACGGATTCTGACAGCTGAATTGTTTGCTGTCGGATTCTGTTCCCCCCATGTTTCTTACACAATGAGGTTCTAAGATTTACAAAACTGATGCTGGCTAGTTGGAGCCCATAGCCTCGTGGATAGCACGCTTATATATCATGCAGTTGCGCTTTAGGAGACCCAAGTTCAAGTCCCAGCTCGCGGCCTTTTCTTGATTGTTTCCCCTTTCTCTCTCTCCTACTTCGCTTCCTCCGTACATACTATTGTAGCATCTGGACCCATCAGACACACACAAATTATTCATTATATTTAATGAATAATCCAGCAAACTCACTCTCCCAACAAAGGTCTATGAAACTTCCCCCCAAACTATCACAAATGAATCTAACACACTGACAAAACTCGGTGTCCTGTTACAGGACACATTAAGACTGATAAGAAGTTTTACAACCCCAAAAGGAATTTTCAGAGAGTTATGACTCTAACTTAATTCTTGCTGAGAAGGAGAAATAAACCCTGTTAATCCTATATATTCTATATATAACCACTTGAGAAATGTATAAACATGTATGTATCTAATTTTCCAATCTCATGATTTTCCTTTTATGTGGTTTGGCCTATGTATTCTTGTAAACTCTATTGGGTTGTTTCAGACTTTGCATACTATGGTTTACCAAAATCATGTGTGGCATGTTTGGTCTCTATAAACTCCAATCTTCGTCCCCCATTTGTTGATTTACATTACATTTAGCTAACTGTGTGACGCACTAGTATTATAAGAATCTTGAAGATTCTTTTCTTAAACACCCAATGAAATTACATATTCAAATGCCCTGCTAGAACACAATGGGTCGGAAAAATTTCCCTCCAAAGGGAAAAATTATTATTGGCTCACACACCTCCAGAGGGTGTGACATCTTCACGCTTTAAAAATCACTGATCACAAGATCAGCTCTAAGTTTTCTAAGGACCCCCAAGCTTGTGCCAGGCTGCGGCCTTGTCTTTCCATTCAGCAAAGATTCTCTGACTCCCACTCGTTCTCTCTCATTAAGACCACATCAGCAAAGATCAACTGGAGCTTCAACAAATTGCATCAGGACTTTTTCATTCAAATGGGCGACACATGCAAGTATCGAACTTAGTCTCATTATTTGATACATTAAGTATCCTTACCCCTTTTAAAGAAGAGCGTGTTAGAACTAAACTGATGGTTTGCTCAAGGCTGTTGATCTGCTGAATTTCAAACAACGCTATAACTTCTTGCTTTCCTGTATTCTGCTTCAGCTCTCTTTCCCTTGGTAAACTGTATGCATGTATGTATGTGTATGTTAGAATAGTTTAAGTGTTTAGTCTAGTTAATAAAATCTTGTTCATGTCACACGTAAAGTTGTCCGTGTCTCAAGCTCATATCTAGAGTCTCTAATCATAGATCTTGACTACTTGCACTTAGTAGTACTGTAAAGTAAGAAAGACATTCCCCATGCCCCGGAAACGTACATTTCTTAGAATTAATAAACAATTAACACTGAGTGTTCACAGGACAAACAGGTTAATTGATTGTAATATTAATTTACAACATTAAGTTAATTATATTAACTGATCCAAATATTCATAATCAATTATAACCAGTTATTATTGATCATTAATATTTCAAAGAGCTAATTTGCTACACTGTCTTATCATAATAAAAAGCAAAAACACCAAATAATTAATCTTTAAACTGATGCTGGTTAAGCTCCATTCACACACATAATAAAATCAGCATCTTTTAAGCCACTACATCAACATCTCTCATCATGGGGGTGGGGGAACGAATTCTGTTTGCCGTCGGATTCTGTTCACCCATGTTTCTCACACAAGGGGGTTCTAATAATTAATAAATTGGTGCTGGATGAGCTTCATACACAAACACACAAGCATAGAATCAGCATCTTTTAAGTCACTACATGAACATCTCTCATCATATCAGCTTAATCAGCTTTTTGAACAAATCAGCTGAATCAATGATTCAATGACTCACTCATTAAGACAGTAATATGCTTCCTTCCTGAATGAATCAGCTGTTTGAATGAATTGGTTGAATCTCAGTGACTCACTCATTAACAGGGACTTGCTGCCACCTCCTGGCGGGTTTAATTTCACATTTAAAGTATCTTCATTTTTTAAATAATTTCAAATAACTGTATTTAACCTTTTATATTTTCAACATTTCAAAACATTATTTATGCATCGTTAACTGCTCTTCACTGATTAACTTAAATAAAGGCTGATCTATAGTTATATTTATACCTTAGATTACAATGTCTGTACCTAAAACATCTCCTGTTTAAACCTACATGAAAAACCTGAAAAGCACTGTTTATTTCATTTATGTGTTTGTTCTGTTGTATTTATTTGTGCTATTGCTCGTGATTTGATTATTGGTTCCTATTTTATTACCTACTGTTTAAATGATTTAATCTAGTAGATTTTGGTGTCATAACCTTATTTATTATGGTTACATGTATCAAAAATAACGAAAACAATACTGGGCTTATATTATAGACCCATTATCTTTTCTTTCACTTTATGATTTTTTTGTTGTGGGGCCAGTGAACATTTTGTCAGGGCAAGTAAAAATTTGAACAACTGGCCAGTTGAAAAAATCCTTAGCGTTGAGCCCTGATCTCTCATCATGGGGGTTCCCAGATTCCCATGTTTCTTACACAAGGAGGTTCTAATATTTATCAAACTGGTGCTGGATAAGCTCCATGCACACACAGGATAGAATCAGCATCTTTTAAATCACTACATGAACATCTCTCATCATATGGGTGGGGGAACGGATTCCGACAGCTGGATTATTTGCCGTCGAATTCTGTTCCCCCCTTGTTTCTTACACAACGAGGTTTTAAGATTTACAAAACTGATGCTGGCTAGTTGGGGCCCATAGCCTTGTGGGCAGCATGCTTACATACCATACAGTTGTGCTTGGGGAGACCCAAGTTCAAATCTCAGCTTGTGGATGTTTTATGATTTTTTTCCCACTTCGCTTCCTGCCTACATACTGTCTTATCATAATAAAAGGCAAAAACACCAAAATATTAATCTTTAAATTGATGCTGGTTAAGCTCCATCCACACAAAGATTGGAATCAGCATCTTTTAAGCCACTACATCAACATCACTCATCATAGGGGTGGGGGAACGAATTCCGACAGCTGGATTATTTGCAGTCGAATTCTGTTTCCCCCTTCTTTCTTACACAATGTGGTTCTAAGATTTACAAAATTGATGCTGGATAGTTGGAGCCCATAGCCTCATGGGCAGTGCAATAGCATATTATGCAGTAGTGCTTTGGGAGACCCAAGTTCAAGTCCCAGCTCGAGGACTTTTCCTGATTCTCTCCCACTTCGCTTTCTGCCTACATACGATCTTATCATAATAAAAGGCAAAAACACCAAAAAGTTTATCTTTAAACATGCACACACAAAATCAGCACTAACACATTGTGCAAGTTTGAGTCCCAGCCCGTGGACTTCTCCCCTTTCTCTCTCCTACTTCCAATCCTGTCTACATTCTGTTCCCCACATGTTTCTTACACAATGAGGTTCTAATTAGGGCTACAGCTATCGATTATTTTAGTAATCAAGTATTCTACCGATTATTCCATCGATTAATCGAGTAATCGGATAAAAAATAGTGGTAATAAAAATAGATCCAAGTGAACAACAGTCTTTAAAATTACTTAAAATACAAATATATAATAACAAGCAATAATAATTGGTTCAAATACTGTAAAGTATCAAAGTAATCATATGGGTTTTATTGAACAACACTGTTAAAATACACCATGTAAAATAAATGATATAAACTAATATAAACAAAACTTGTTTACATTACGTATTATAACAAATGCCTGCAGAGGGCGCCAACAGCCTGGTGTTAGTTGCTGTTACACTACGGAATGATCAAATCCTTGTTTAATATTGGCCAAACAACTTGTAATTCAAATGTCCACTTAATCTTTAATATTTGCCCACTTCTGTACGATAGAAATGCAACAGCCGCTGTAAAACCATCTGCGCTAACACAAAAATTGGAATGCACGCGGACAGTGCACAGACCGCTGCGGAATGCGGATGGCCGAAGTATACTTTGAGCTTTAGTTAAACAACTTACCGTAAGCTTTGGCCATGAGTGTGCTTAAATGTGGTTAAACACCCAAACAAGGCCTCTAGGACTTCCTGGGGACCAGATTTTTGCATGGGAATGAGATGTCTACCCACCACTCCTGTATACACAAATGATCAACCATCTACAACTGGTTCACAAGATAAGAGGCCAATATAAAAATTCACCTATTGATCACCTGTACAATAGAGGATATCAGCCTCCAGCTGGCGGTCTCTGTTGGCAGAGGCCTGAGAAATGCTGAGTGCAGACTGCAAAACTTCTTGAGCAAATATTAAGGGCCTCCAGGGCTCCTCACCTCCCTCAGAAGAACGTGACAAGGCCTGCAATGCCAAAGAGCGACCTGGAACAGAAAGAATCAATACACAGCATAATAACATTTTGAGCCTTCAAAATTGCAATACAAAATAAGTTTGCATTTTTAGAAGGAAATACCCATGCATAGCAAAATAATTATTTTAAAGTTTTAAGTTAGGTTTAGGTTTGAAATTTTAAATTTGATTTTGTGTAGAAGAAATGCGTAAATAGACACGAGGAAGAAAATACCAATAACAGCTTAGTATGCAAAATTATATAAGAAAGAAGACCAATCACAATTTAGTACTCAAATTCTACATATTTTCAATTCTGAACATTCTTTCAATATAATTGAATTAAGAGAATTATGTGCATTTATCCAAAACAAAACAAAACAAAACAAAACCAAAATAAAGCAACAAAAAAAAACTACACAACACAAAGCATAGCATACGTAAAGGTATTTAAAAAAGGTTTTTATACATTAAGCAGTTCTGTCTGAATTATTGCAGGTTAAGGACAAACACCTAACCATAATGTTAGAGGAATATCAATACAGAGCTGCCTTATTGTAGGTGTCATACCAATCCGCATGGTTGTCTTGGCAAGCAGGGGAAGCTGTGGAAGATAAATATTCTTTAGGCCCGCTCGTAGTTCCACCTCGCCTCCTTTTTTGAGACCTATAGACTCTCCAGTGGCACAGAGCTGAAAACAAAGAATAATATTACCACTATAAAATATGTAAAACACATGCATTTAATATTTTTGTTCTTGTATGTTAAATATGACCATGTGATCTGGGAGTTGTACAACTTTACCAGATCTTTACTGTCCTAAAACATTTTAGATAACAACAAATGGGAATTTTACATAAATTTTTTTCTCTTGCGACTAGTTTTAACAAACATTTTGAGCATAAAAGTGTAACAAAACCTGTTGCTGCAGTAGTTTCTGTGTGAGCAGGTGGAGAGTCTGGCTTCCTGTTCCTCTCAGTTCACTAAGTAATAATGCAGCCTCAGCTAGAGTCATTTGAGAACGCAGAGATAGAGCACTACGCCCAGACAACAAGCTCACAATTTCCTAAACAGACACACATGTGATCGGCCAACAGAAACAGTCAAGTTCAGGTCAAATAGCACTAAATCACAAACAACTGTCATAGCTACCTACTGACCTGTAGCATGGCTGCACTGTCTTCTCTGGGTCTGCCACGGTGTGTGTTGAGTTGGACGCCTTGTAGGAGCAGGAGGGCTTTAGTGTCAGGATCTCCCCAGGCCTCTGCCTCATCCAGACCCTCTTTCAGCAGCCGGAGCGCCTCTGCACTACTGTCTGTACCTGCACAAACACATGCAAGAATCATCAACAAACACCATCCAACGATATTTCCACCACATTAAGCTTTTCGGAGCAGCTAACCAGAGTAGATTGCAGTTCCAGGGATATGGCCTACGAGGGAACGAACCACTGCCAGCCTACAGCGCAGCCAGAAAAGGAGATCCATGCGTTCTCTCGCTTCCAACTCTTCTGGGAGATCTCCGGTATGGAGATTGAGAACAGACTTTGCATCCCGGGAGGTAGTCTGTAGAGAAAAGACAGATTTTCTTTAAAACTCTTAAAACATTTTTTTTTTTTATGAAACTGAATCTATCTTTTAGAACATGAGAGACTCAAGATCTGAATTAAGTATTGAATTTATGTAAGTAAATCAGAGGTTGATCATTACCTGATATGCTTTGGCTCTGGGTCGTCTGAGAGCAGAGGAGGGTGGTTTAGGAGGAGGTAGCGGGCGGAAATCACTTTGAAACACAAGAGAACTCTGGAGGAGCCTCAAAGCAGACACTGACAGATCTGCACTACAATAGAAATTAAAAATGTTTAGATTTTTAGTAGATTCAAACATCCAGACATAAATGAATCCCCAGGAACATACACTACCGTTCAAACGTTTGAGGTTGGTTAGGTTAGGTTTTTGATGTTTATGAAAGAAGTCTCTAATGCTCACTAAGGCTGCATTTATTTGCTCAAAAATATAGTAATATTGTGAAATATTACAATTTAAAATAACTGAGTTCTATTGTAATATTTTCAGCATAATTACTCCAGTCTTCAGTGTCACATGATCCTTCAGAAATCATTCTAAAATGCTGATTTTTAGCTCAAGAAACATTTCTTATTATTATCAATGCTGAATCAACATTGGGAGGCTAAATATTTTTGTGGAAAACTTGATACATTTTTGTCAGGATTCTTTGGGGAATAAAGAACAGCATTTATTTGAAATAGAAATCTTTTAAACCATTATACATGTCTTTGTTGTCATTTTTGATCAATTTAATGTTTCCTTGCTAAATAAATACATTTCTTCAAAAAAAAAAAATCTTAATGATTTTGTACATTTACATTTATGCATTTGGCAGACGCTTTTATCCAAAGCGACTTACATTGCATTCAAGGTACACATTTTACATTTTGTCAGTTCTTTTTTGTAACAGTAGTGTATACACCCACACAACTACAAACGTGCACTCTTCCTCATGATTTATGTTTCTGCACTACCTGGCAGCCATTCTGCCCTGCTGCATGTTGATATTGGACATCAACAGTCTGATCTCCACTGCCAGCTCCATTTCTTCAGGATCAATGCTCAGCGGATGTGGGGTGAAGAGCTCAGGACTAACCAGAGCATGTGCTTCTTTTAGGAGTATGGCCTGAACAGGGCAATAGAGAGAAATTATGTTAACTTTGTCCTTAATGTTCTTGGCATTTGGTAGATGCATTTACTGTATATTTGTGTTTATAACGTCACACTTCATAGCCATTATTGCTATAGGGTCAAATAATGTTAAAAACATTTTATAAGCCTAGATCTGGAAGAACAATCTAACAGAAAGGATAGTTGGACAGCTTTAACGTCATAAAATGAAGGTAAAATGGAGCACCTTGACTTCTCCTAATGTGAGTTTCCTGGCACTGAGCTGGAGACGCTTGGACTCGTCACTGCTGGAGGCATCAAGCAAAATTTTCTCCTGAGATTTGGATAACTCTGTGGGTTAAAGTATATGATTCAGTAAGGGTTTATGTAGATTTATAATCTGTAATTGTCCATAACAAACTAGTAATGAGACCTGGTGGCGGTGGCTCAGGCAGGTCTTGTATAGTACTACATATAGCCAAGATGAGATGAACTCTGGCCATCAAGAGCCATGTGGTGAATCTTGAGCCATAAACAGCCATGATGTCCTTACTTGGCCTCCTATTGACCACTTCTTCCAGAACCTAAGAAATGGATCGTATAAAGCATGATATTCATATTCAAGTACAGTACAGTACAGTACAGTATGAAGTAAATATCGATCATTTTTTATTAATGATACAGCTGTGAAAACAGGTAAACTTACTTGAAGATTGGAAGGATCCAACAGGGGTTTTCCTTCAATAAATATTTCCTTTGCCTGTGGGGTTTAATGTGCATTTAAAAATTACAAGACATAAAAAAAAATAATGTAACAATTATTATACTATATTCATTAGCATACAAAAGTGTGGGGTCAGTAAGACTTTTTTAAATGTTTTTGTAAGAAGTCTCTCATTCTCAACAAGGCTGCGGTAAAAACAGTGATTGTGAGACATTTTTATTTAATTTGTGAAACAAATTAACTGTTTAAAATAAGTGTTTCTATTTGAATATATTTAAAACGTAATTTATTCCTTATTTTCAGCATCATTACTCCAGTCTTCAGTGTCACATGCTGATTTGCAGCTCAAGAAACATTTCTTCTTATTACCAATGCTGCAAACAAAAACCATGATATATATTTTTTCAGGATTCAGCGTTTCAGGAACAGCATTTATTAGAAATTTTTTGGAATAAAATAAAATGTGAACGTCTTAACTGTCACTTTTTATCAGTTCAATGCATCCTTGCTGAATAAAAATATTAATTTATTTTATTTTTTTAAACTTACTAACCCCAACTATTGAATGGTAGTCTAGAAGTGTTATGTAAAAAGCATAAAGTGATGAAATAAAAAAAGAAAATAAAAAGTTTTAAAGATATTCAAGAAAAAAAAAAATAGAGAAAATGTGTTTTGCTTCAGATCAGTTCCTTTTTCAAGACAAGGCAACTGAACACTTCACTAGACAAAAGATAATTGCATGTATTGTTTTTGTCTAAATATATAGAAGCTAAACATATCCTATACTGTTTATGGTGTTTTACCCAAGATGGCTTCTCCACTCTGTGGTGGCATCCATGAGGCATAGGGATTTCCACGCCAAATGTGAGATTACTGAGTTCTTTAACCGCTTGAGTGAAGGCCCCTAATTCAGTCAATACCTTTATCTGTATACACACAGAAACACTTGATTAAAACTCACAAAACAGACAAATACATCCACTGCAATACAGCTTTTCAATACATACAAGAATAACAGAAAGACACAATGAAGTCTTTCAAACCTTCAGGATTCTGCATCTGACAGTAAGGTGTGGATCCAGACACACAGTTCTGGCAATATACAGGTACAGAGCCAGAACAGGAAGAGACTGAAATAAGCAGTAAGACAGCAGGTGTTGAATATTAAGATGTATCAGACATCAAATGCACAAAGGCTGCTCTTAATATGAGTGTGTTTAGGGGTGTGTGATATTGACAAAAAATGATATCTCAATATTTTCTGGAATTTTATCGATAACGATAATTAGACGATATTTTGCTGAGTGTGTTATTGTACTGGTATCTTGGTAAGTTTAGGACTGCCATGGACAGCTGACTCCTAAAGTTTTTGATATTCTGTGTGGTGGCAGATTCCAGCAATGACAGAAATTATCTGAAGTTTAAATAGATTTTTTACCTTTTATGGGCATTTTTTTCTAACCTAATTAAATGTATGCATCATCTTTTGTGTCAAAATTCTTACATTTAATCAATAAATTAAATTACAATAAGATGACACAAGACGGGCTGTTGCCAATCAAATGAAATCAGTATTAACAAAATGTATTTTTGCAATGCAGAGGAAACAGAGAAGCTGCATCTGAAGTGGCATTTAGATATATTTACAGACTGTTTAATGCAGCTCAGAGGCGACATGAATCAATGAATTCTTAAAAAAAATGAAAAGATATGAAATTAAAACTGCCGGTAGGTGGCAGCAAGTCACTGTTAATGAGTAAGGGCACTATTTTAACAATCTAAGCGCATAGTCTAAAGTGCAGGGCGCAATTGCACTTATGCTAGTTTAACGACGGGAAAAATGGTCGGCGTGCGCAGCGCATGGTCTAAAAGGGTTGTCCCTATTCTCTTAATGAGTAATTAAGGATTGTGGACCCGCATATAGGCGCGCATTACTTAAAGTCGGCATGAAATCAAAATGGACCCTATTTACTTTGTTAGCGCATATTACTAGTCTTGTGGTGAACAATTAATCCGTGCAAGTTAAAACACAGAAAAGACTTTAATCAAAATCTGAAAATGCCCCTCCCCTCTGCCTTGGAGGACCTTCTCTGATGACGTAGGTTTGACGGCTTGGTTTGGGAAACGCTTAACCACTCCCCTCAAATCGTTAGTCTGTAATGAGCGAGAGATGGAGAGGAGGAGCGCTAGAGTAAAACCCTGCCCTCTGTTCAATATTCCTTTTCACTGGGAAATACGTCACAGCACTGGAGAAAAGTCGTTTGCAACTTCCGGTTCACGCGGACTTTAAATAAAAAATATATATTGCGCCATTGACTTTAGACCAGGTTTTTGGTGGTCAATGGCGCAGTGTATTTCAGTTGCCTCAAAATAGCAAAGCGCCAACAATGCGCCTGAACACACCTCGTTTTCAGACCAGCACGCCCATGGGTGCATAAATAGGCACAAATGCATTTGCTATTTAAACAACGTGGCGCAAGACGTGAAAATGATAACTGTGTCAGGCTGAAACTAGCAAAATAACACTTGCATCGCGCTTGGCGCTGCATTGCGCCGGGTGTATGATAGGGCCAGAAGTCCAAGATATTTAACCGATTCATTCAAATGGCTGATTCAGGAAGGAAGGAAGCATTTGACTATCTTAATGACTCAGTCATTGAATCATTTATTCAAATGATTTGTTCATTCACCGCTGTGCGTTGCTAAGAGATGCAAACCGGTCCTATGGCTTTTTTTCAAACTATTTACGTTGGCGAAATGGATAAAAAAGACAATATTTTGTCTAAAATGTAAGTCACTTAATATTAACTTCTTGTTTATTGAACTGTTGTAAACATCAATATCACATTTGTAATCGTGCTAATATTTGGAGAAAACCGGCACTCTTTGTGTAATATTAACTATATTAAATGATATAACAATAAAAGACAAGCAGAGGTATTTTGCCCCCTTATCTTAAATTTTGGCAGTGAAAGCGTGCACTCTAAATGCACAAGCGCACTAGTCTAACCTACTAGACTACATCACGTAGTGTATGCAATGCACTCTAGGTGTGTTGTAAAGTGATGGACATATGCGAAAATGTCAGACTGCATATCATTAAAACAACAATTACAATATTATCATAGACGATATATATCGCATACCCCTAGGCTCTAGTACCTTGAGAAGGTGTCCTGAGGTATATAGCCAGTGGCAGAGAAAAGACAAACTGGCAATAGTGGTGCCAAGATTCCCACGATCTTGCTCAGAGAAGAGGTCGATGCCTGGGATAAGCTCCATCTCCACAGAGTATGTGGAGTATGACAGGTCTGTCATCGGATGGGGCAAAGAGGCCATCAGTAGGCACTGCAAAGCATATGACCGTAGTAAACTTTTTGTATTGCCTCAGATACAAAAACCGAGGTCCTTTCTTTCAACTGTAATAACATTTCAGTGACTCAATTCTGACCTTGAAGAGTTTGGCAGAGAGAAGGCAGCATTTTGTGCGCTGGTTGATGTTGGATGTCAGGATGTGCCTGTCAATAGAGGAGAAATCTTACTGCTGTAATGGAGCACCATTACAAAAACATTTCATGGTTTCTCACTCACTGTGCAATTTTGGCGGAAAGCAAAGCTCCCTGGAGACAACCCCATATCCCAGCATGCCGCAGGGTTTCCTGAGAGGAGCTGCAGCTCCATGAGTCACCATCCCAAGATTCCAGAACTCCAGAGTCTTGCAGAGCACAGTCCAGAGCCTTACTCCAGAAACAGTGTGCAGATCTATACAAAAACAAACAAACTCACTAATAAAAGATGCACTTCATCTCCTATTACAGTGTATATGCAAAACGTTCAATTACCTAGACTAATGTTTAAAAGTTTGTTTTAAAGCATTAGCTATAATCATCATCTTTTCACGATTCGTTAATCTCAATAGCTGTAATAGTAAAACTTTGTAAAAGTATTCGAGAGATTTCCACATGTAATGCTGGCTATTTCATATGCAAAGATGTCAGCCAATGACAGCAGTGGGCGTTTACACTGAAGTCTCACAGCAGACACGCCCCTTCAAACAGAGCGTTCAAATCAGAGGCTAAAGGCTAGGATAAATGCCTTTTATTTCAAAATCATGACAATTTTTATGTAAAAATCATACTAACATTATAAGGGCACCCCAGGAAACATTATAAAATAATAAAATAATCCAGTTCATGACCCCTTTAAATAAATGCAGCCTTGGTGAACATAAGAGACGTCTTTCAAAAACTAAAAAAAGTTTTGAACAGTAGTGTAAACACACAGTATGAAACTGCTCAAACTAATAAACAAAGCAGGAAACCAATGCAATGAACACATCATACTTTCGATTTCCATTGAAGAAATGCAGGTTTCCAAGGTCATGGAGTGCTTGCACCTGGAGGGAGTTGTACTTATTTTCTTGAAGATATTCTGCATGAAATAACAAAACAACATATCTGTACTGCAAAAGCTTGTTCATGAACAAATTCAGCTTGTAATGTGTTAGAGTTTAGATCAGTTCTCACTAATTGCATTGTTGTAGGAGGAGAAAACAGTCTGGAGCTGTGATGTAGGGAGGGTGGGGCTGTAGATGGAGCCCAGAGAGTTGAAGTCTTCTGTGGACAGGTCTGGAGGTCTGACACCTGGCGGGATGCAAGCTGCCATGCTGAATTCCACTTTCCCCTGCAGAACGCCGCTGGTCTCTTTGGAGAATGGCACCTCAATATATGCTGAGGCCACATATAAAGGGTGTGATTGAAAGTGAAAAAAAAAAAAAAGTTGAAAGTGTTTAGTTTTAAGTCCTAAAATACAGAAGAAAATTAGAATGGCATGGGTTACCAAAAGTGCTTTTAAAATAGCGTTTTTTACTTTAGTAGTAAATAAGGTTTGCAGTAAAACTTTTTGCAATTTAGGTATAATTTAATGTAAAAGTCTCATTAAGTCATGTTCTGTACTTTTTGCCATGGCCTAAACATTTTATGGTTGTGATGTTCAAAAGTTTGGGGTCGGTAAGATTTTTTTAAATGTTTTTTAAAGAAATCTCATTTGCTCATCCACCAAGGCTGGTTTATTTGATATAATATACACTAAAAAACATAATATTGTGAAATATTATTACAATTTAAAATGAAGTTTTCTGTTTTAATATATTTTAAAATGTAATTTATTCCTGTGATGGCAAAGCTGAATTTTCAGCATCATAACTCCAGTCTTCAGTGTCACATGATTCTTCAGAAATTCTAATATGCTGATTTCCTGCTCAAGAAACATTTCTTATTAGAATCAATGTTGAAAACAGCTGTGCTGTTTACTATTTTTGTGGAACCCATGATACATTTTAATCATGGTTCTTGGAAGAATAGAAATTATAAATGTCTTTGCTCTCACTTTTGATCAATTGAATGCATCCTTGGTGAATAAACGTATTCAAGTAAAAAAAAAATTGTACTGACCCGGTGTGGGTCAGACTTACAGTGCTGTGTGTCGGCCAGTAGCAGCAGGAGTAGAGTTCGGCTGTGCTGAAAGGTCAGCAGTGCGTGACTTCTTCTCTCCAGAGTCTCTCTGAAACACTGCAGTGTGTCACTCACATCCAACGGTACACACACCAGACACATGGCTCTCTTCACATCTGCAATAAAGATAAAAATAATTATAAAACACACAAGTAAGACTTAAACATGGTCTTTAAAAAAATTTAAAATACAAATCATTATACATGGCCCAAATGTGACATGCAAAACACACAACATTTATCAGAAAATAAATGGGACCCGGCAACCCTTTTCTGTAGACTGTACCTGCAAGTTCCTTGAGCTCTGGGTTAGTATCATTTGCAGTAATCATAATCTGACCTTCTCCACAAGGAAACAGCAATTGTCTGGTTGCATAATTCCGGCAGGTCACCTATGGACATCAGTCACAAAACTTAGTCATTTTACCAAATCTAATGGATGCACATCTGGAGTATTCATTGCAAATGTTTGTTGAACAGGCTTCGAACTCAAAATGTTAAATAGTTCTGCCCAAAGTTGATAAGAATTATGTGTATGTGATCATTTCTGTCTACCTTCTCTCCAGAGATCATCTCAGTGTAGATGAAGTGAGGTTGAGGGGCTGGAGGACCACCGAAACAGCTGATCCTGTCCAACAGCCTCCTCTGTGCATGCACCAGAACAGGTGTTACCATGTGAGAGTAGCGCTCCCTGAAACCCATGACGCATTGCATCTTGTATTTCAATAGCTACTCTTTTGTGAGAGGAATTCTATTCATAAACTTTTCAGTTGCGTGTATACTTTCAGCAAGTACACAAACCAATGCCACCAGCATCAGTGAGTTATAAGCGTACCTAGTGTATGTGTTGAAAAGTAGTGCGAGGTGGGCGAGACTCTCCCACTTGGACTGGTAGTACAGAAGCTCTAATGTGTGCAGAACCAGGGTCCTCAGCCAGCGCAGATCTATCATTGTCCCATTGTCCACTGGAGCAGAGAAGTACAAGCTGGCCTCAAGCTCCCTTTCCTCATCATCATAAACATTCCACAGCTAGAGAATACAAAAAAAAAACTGTTATGTCAGATAACTTTATCCTACAGTTTAGTGGTCATTATATAAAAATATCTGACTGCAGAATGAGGCAAATGGCCAATCAGGTATCCGAATCAAGAGAGCTGTAACAACGGTGCATAACGGCATGTGGTTTTATCTTGCAGGCCATTTATAAGTGGATTCTTAATCTTAATTTAGCACATGTATGTGCATTTGAATTACAATTAATTTAATAAATTATTGTTTATATAATATAATCAACAAAATAAAAGAATACAGAATTAGAAAATTCTATTCTATTAATGAATTAATATTAATATTTTTAATTATTTTAATTATCTAACTAAATTAAAATGCTAAAAAAAATGCATTGTGGTTAATTAATGTACCTATACTGACACTCCTAGATTTTATATAGTTAATATTATATTATGTAGGGGGCCTTGGACAGTGGGCAAAAAGTCAAAAAGCCACTGTTTCAGAGGTGATGTGTATTAACCTTAAGCTTCTCCATCATGTCCATAAGAAGATCTGAGGCCAGTACAAGTAGAGGAGTGATCACTGTATAGAGCTGCTCTATCGTCAGCTGTCTGGCATGGGCATCAGGGCCTTGGGCTCGCTCTATCATCAGGGCAAGTGTGCTGGTTTGGTCCCACAGAGTCCGACACACCCACTGTAAAGTTGTCCAGTGACTCCAGCGATGTGCTAGCACCTGATGTTAAAAAATGGGAGATGCCGTTGATAAAATCACACAAAAAAAAGTGCATCAAATTAGACCTATTAAAATGAAACTGCATTTACCATAGCTCTGCGCAAGTATATAGAGGCTTTGTCAAGTGTGTCAAGTAAATGAAAGGTGGCTTGACCAGTAGGAGCGTCATCAGCTTCAGGGTTGTGGGTGTGCCGAAATGTAGAGTCCACTTCACCTTCTACTTCACTCTCTGTAGAGTTCAGCTCCTCATCACTGGTGTTTGGTGCTGTTGAAAATGTAGAGAAAGGTATGACAATCATTCACTGCATCTACATGTAATGATCTACACTACCATTCAAAAGTTTGGGGTCAGTAAGATTTTTTTAAAGAAATTAATACAAAAATGACAGTTAAGACATATATAATGTTACAAAGATTTCTATTGCAAATAAATACGATTCTTTTAAACTTTTTTTATTAATCAAAATCTAGTCAAATCTATTCATAAAAAAAAAAAAAGTATATATACCGGTATATGTCATTTAAAATGTCAATCCTGTGACGCAAAGCTGAATTTTCAGCATCATTACTCCAGTGTTCAGTCTCATCTTTAAAAAGTTATTTCAAATTTAAATATTTTTAAACTTTTACTGTATTGTTGGTCAAATAAATGAGAAGAGTCTTTTCAAAACATCTTTCAAAATATCTAACCAACCCCAAACTTTTGACCGGTAGTGTAGATTCAGCTGTCATGCTAAAGAGACTTTAACCCACCTTGATTAGTGTGTTTAACTTTGCGTTTCAATTTTCTTTTGTTACCACGGGATCCAGGACGAGGTACAGATTTGGGACATGGAAGAGTCAATTCAGGTGGCCTGATTTGCAGTGAAACGTTCTTCCACATAATCAGCATTCCACAATGAGCGAGAGAGAAGAAAGACTGCGATAGATGACTAAAACTGGAACAGATAGAAAAAAGCTCAAGTTTCAATCGAGTATGTTCAGAGAAACCAATAATATAAGGGTTTTTAACAGGACATATAAAATAGACTTGATATTCAGAGTAAAGACGAAGACCCAGACATTGGCATTATTCACAGTTTTTCTGTTGGATCTGCATACCAGAGCTGGGGAGGTGGTCCAAGATTCTTCCTCAGCATGCCTAGGTGCACACGAGCCAGGCTCAGATTGACATGGCAACGCCACAGCGAATCCTCAGAGCGCATCCGCCTCAGCTTCCAAAGGCGCTTATATCTTCTGATAAGAGCAGCAAGCTGATTTAGCAGGATGTCCACAGCTTTGACCTCTCTGAGAGACACAAAAGCAAATACAGACAAAGTGTGAAATATGTAATCATGTATACTACCATTCAAATGTTTGGGGTCAGTAAGATTTTGTAAAGAAAATAAAACATTTATTCAGCAAGGATGCATTACATTGGTAAAAATGTTACATTGTCACCAACGATTTCTATTTTAAATAAAAATCATTCTATTTATCAAAGTAAAAAATATATAATAAAATATAACAAATTTTGACTGTATTTTTAATCAAATAAATGCAACCTTGGTGAGCATAAGAGACTTACTTAAAAAAAAAAATAGTGTACACTTTAAAAATACATTTTAAATATGGAATGTTTCAATATTGTGCAAGCTGGGCCGAATATTGCTTTACCTTTCAGAGTTCTGGCTCTTGAATGCAATCAGTAGTCTTTTCTGTAGCAACTTCCTGTTACCCCAAAAGGTGCCACCTTTTCGTTTCTGAAATGTAGTTAAATGGCATTTACAAACTGAAAGAGATAAGTAGTGTGTTGCTGCATTTTAAGTAACAGAAGCTTACCTCTGTGTTGTACTCTATCACAGAGGTTGTGAACTCTTTACACTCCTCTCCTGGTTCACCCGGGTGTTTCTTTAGCACGAACAGAGCATCGTCACGTCTAGCAATATTACAGACAGCAAAGAAATGTAAGACAAAACACCAACACACATTGCAAACATGGACCCAAACAGAAACACACTCACCTGCTGAGCCAGTTCAAGATGTTCTGCTCCCACCGCAACACCAGATCCAGCTCATCTTCTAGCAGGGCTTTCTGGAGCAAGTGCACAACAAACTCCAAAAAACAAGACTTTTCCTTGAACTTCATCACTGAATCAAACACACACACAAATACAGAAAATGAGTGTATGATAGCTCATTCAATGAATCAGATTTTCTTTAGTATGTGTTGTTTGCGTTATACCCTCTTTAAAGGCATGCTGGAGGGGGCTGTTTTCAATCACCATGTAGAGTATGACAGGGTCTTCCTGTCCAGTGAGCTCACATCCATGAGACCCTGCAACAAAGGCCACAACAAACTAAAATTACAAAACAAGTTCTTTATATGGCAAAAATGTATATACTGCCATTCTGATCTGAGATACATGAAAAACATGTACCTGTTTTGTTACAGGAAGTGACACCATAGTTTCCTAATGTTTTTGCTTGCATGTTTTTCATGACAATGGCCTCTAAAATCTTTAGCTGTTCACTGGGATCCTCATCATACGTGGGAGCTGTCTTCTTCTGGAAATCAAACACACACACAGTCATTAGTACTTATGAATGTAGCGCAGATAGAATATGTGGCATACTATCCCAAAGGGTCTATGAATGAATGAATGAGGCATTTATATAGCGCTTTCATATGTACTACTGTACACCCAAAGCGCTGTACAATCATGTCAGGGGATCTCTCCTCAACCACCACCAGTGTCCAGAATCCACAGAAGCCACAGTACAACGGCGCCAGTGCGCTCACCACACACCAGATATAGGTGGAGAGGAGAGAGAGTGATAGAGCCAATAGGTGTAATGTGACAAGGACACCGGGGTTACACCCCTACTCTTTACGAGAAGTGCCATGGGATTTTTAATGACCACAGAGAGTCAGGACCGCGGTTTTACTTCTCATCCGAAGGACGGATGAGACGTAGTTTATCTATGATAAACAAGGCAAATCCCATACCTCATCCTGCTCCATTGATGTTTGTTTGGCGGGTTGCAGAGGGGGCTTAGTGATTTCCTGAAGTAGTTTCTTTCCCGACTCAAACACAGATGATGCCATGCCACTCTCCTGAGTGGAGCGCAAGCTCTAAAAACACACAGAAATGCATCATACACATATAACACATGCAAACACAATCATTTCAAAAGTGAAATCTACAGGATGCTGGATGAAATAGTTTAGACACAAATAAATGTGTTTCTCACAATCTTAAAAACACTTCAATCTAAAGATTATATTATATTATTTCTTAACCGGTGAGTAGTTTGTTATATGTTATTACCACCTTGGCTAAATAATATGTCATACAGGCAACCATGTGCTGCAGGGACTCAGTGGTGGCAGCAGGGCGTTTCTGCTTAAGGACTTCTGGAATCTCCAGCAGTACTGAAAAGCACTTCAGAAGCACCTGAAACACACAGAAGAATCTAAATTCACCTTTGCTTTGGCAAAGCCATCATATAAACAGCTGATTTAATAATGAAATTATGGATCTTCTAATAAAATGTTCCCCCTAAACCTAAACAAAGATTCAAGACAAGCTAGCACTGACATATAAGTATTATCAAGCACATTTCTAAAAGTAGTGACCTCAATGACAGGCTCTGAAGGGATCTGATTGAAGATTAATGGAGCGAGAAGGCCGTAACAGTTTACTACAGCCTGCAGGGTGCCAGCGCTGTCATTGAGGTGCAGAGCAAGATCAATGGCCACCAGCATCCGTTCACACTCAGCAAGCCTGGCCTCCTGTGATGGATGTGCCGACAGAACAGATTTATAAGGACAAGGGTGAATTACTTGAGAAAAACTAGGCTGCATTATCAGTTATGATGATTTATATAACCAATTTTAAGGTAAATTTCCCTTTGTAGACACTAACCTGGCCCCAGATCAAAGGCCCCCCATCACAGAGACTGTCACAGAATAGTGCCCCCTCTTGGATGTGAATATCTGTCTGGATGAAAATAGTGGAGAAAAACAGCTGCTGTAGGAGAGGAGAAGAAAACTGTAGGGTCTCTGGGCGGAGCCTGCATGAAGGAAAAATAGAACACAAATGGAACAGATATACAATAAGACACATTATATTATATTACATTATATTATTACGACTTTTTCAAGACCTTCACAAATAATAATTAATATTAATTTATTCTCAAAATAAATTCTCAAGAGA
The DNA here is from genome assembly GCF_951802725.1 of Rutilus rutilus. Taxonomy (NCBI): domain Eukaryota; kingdom Metazoa; phylum Chordata; class Actinopteri; order Cypriniformes; family Leuciscidae; genus Rutilus; species Rutilus rutilus. The sequence goes on along the minus strand of NC_140212.1, from coordinate 14,183,684 downwards.
AACAGGCTATTTTTCTACCTTGTTTGAGCCAGCCTTTCAAGACTGGCTTCTTGTTCCGGCTCTGGAACCTCAGGATTTGAGCTTGAAGGAAGGGTAAAGTGGCTCCATAGCTCATTACAAGCTCTTTTGGCAAGGCTGTGGAGTCCTGTCTGATAAGCCACCTAAACAACATAAAATCTGGCATTAAGGAATGTGGATGGATGTTTTGGGAGACACACAAAAAATTCCGATCCACGTACCTGAGCTATGTGGGCCCAGGTTGTTAACAGTGGTAGAGGCAGAGAGGCCAGTAGAGGCCTGGTGGTCTCTCCAATGGCTCCGCCCACCATTTTGCCTTGAGCATCAAAAGCACCCACTGCAAAAATGTACTTCTTATCAGGTTTCAACCCGCTTACGTGAAGTAAACATTCACCTTTGGCAGGTATCTGATTGAAACACAAATTTCATTTCAGTTACTGAGTATGAATGAACAATACAGACATTAAAAAGTTAAGTTCGTGATCATTTGTGATCAGCAGTGTGCATTCACCCTACCATTTCTCCAGTCCCACATAGGTAGCAGTCTTTAAGTCGTACTTTTAGGTTGATACCCTCTGCATCTCTTCCATAAATACAATACCAGCTAACCTAGATCAGGATCAAAGTTAATTGATGTTTTTCAGCATTTACACATGAATATCACAGTGAATAAATCCAAAGAGCCATTGACTGATTTCAGAATTATGTTTATAGAGAAGACGTGACAACCTCCTCTTCCAGTGCGTATGGCGCAGGTGTGAAGATCATGGAGCAGTTAGATCGTGTCAGGAGTATTGGGGTTGGTGGTGGCTGTCTCTTCTCTGCCAGTCCTAAACTGTTCTCTGAAGGAAATGTACAACTAACCAGCTTCTTCTCTTCCAGCTCGGCTTTCTCCATCAGCGTTATGGCCTCCTGGAGAGAAAAAGAGAAAGTTTAGATCATGTTATCTGAAAATCAAAACCAGCAGCATGATGGGATGTGGAACTAAATGTTTGGAGTTGACATCAAATACTGACCTCAAGTATTTTCTTGGTCTCTCGACTAGTCTGGTCCTTCCTGAATGCCAATAAGGCCTTCTGCGCCAGGAAAACACTCTTAGAGATCTTATTCTTCTTGATTTTTTCAAGTTCCATAGAATCTGTTAAGGAGTAAATCTGGGTAAAACTGACATACTGTTCCTCTTCAGTCAAAATTATTGACGCCACGTCGAGACAGACGAAAAGGAATCTTGCTAGAGAGGCCAATCTACTTCGAGTGCTTCACAGACCACATTGCTAGAACCGCCCGGTCATGTAGATTTGCCTTGTACAACATTAGGAGGATCAGGCCCTTCCTATCAGAACATGCTACTCAACTCCTTGTCCAAGCGCTAGTTTTATCCAGACTGGACTATTGTAACGCTCTTCTGGCTGGTCTTCCAGCTTGCACAGTCAAACCTCTGCAACTGATCCAAAATGCCGCAGCTAGAGTGGTCTTTAACGAGCCGAAAAGGGTCCTCCTATGTTCTCACCCTAGACGGGTAGAAGCTCTGAGAGGCCCTGCTCTGTCGGCTTGCTACACCCTACTGTGCACCCTTATTGCTCCAGAGTGAAAAACCTGTTAAGTCCTCCAACACCCTCGGCCCGGACATGGCGGAGCGTCCGGCGCCAGGCCTTTATCCATTGAATCCTTGAGAACCGGGTCTGGGCTGGGTCCCATATGTGTGACCCTGCGAGGATCCCATATGTGTACTTCTTCCATGGCTGCTCCTAAACGGAAGCCTGTGTCTTTCCTTTGGGCTAAGTTACCCAGTACGTTATATGCAGTACAATTTTCGGGTTAGTCCATATGTATATCTCCACATAACTCCATAACGCTGTGTGGCTGAACTGCTGATGCAAATGACTGCACGCCAATGTGCATTGGCTCGTTTAGTTTCACTCATAGTAGATATGCCTCTCTAGCAAGATACCTATTCGTCGGTCTCGACGTGGCGTCTCCGTTCCCTCCTTCAGGGAACGAGGGTTACCATATGTAACCCAGTTTTGTTCATGTTACTCTGTTTTGAAACTCACCTTCTATAGGTCTGTTTGTTTCTGAGGTCTGCACTCGATTAGTATGTGACTTCTTACTCTCCGTCAAACTGATCTCTTCTGAGGAGAACAAATACGATGCATTCAGTGACACGCTTAAATGTAATTTACACAAATGTTGAAAGATTGCACATCTCTCTGACCTGGCCAGGAGTCAGATAGTTTGAGAGTGAGTCTGTGCTGAATGACCATTAGCTCTAGGTGTAAATCCATGGAAAGGGCAGTAAGGTCAGTGATACTGCTGCTCTCTGGGACTCTGTTGCTCTTTGAACTCTTGTAATCTCCAAACTTCTGTGGTTAAGACAGCAATCACATTTTCTTAAGCATGCTTGCTGTATATAAAGTAACAGGAAGTAACAGAGCTTGTGTTGTAGGAAGTAAAACTTAGTTCGTGCCTGCATAAACAACTTGTCAAAGACAGCAGAACCCCCATTAAGTGACCTGGCCCTGCCTCTGGACACACAATCCACACCTCGTTCCACCAAATCCAATGCAGTTTGCAGCTGTTCAGTTCGGGACATCTGCAGACATGTTTAAAATAAAGTTTTATTATGGTCAAAACCTGACTCAATTCCATAAAACTGCATGAGACTGTGTTGGTTTAAATGGCATTCTCAGATTCTAAGGTATTTTTACTTGTTTAAATTGTTCTAAATGTTGAATCTAATGATGCTGAACCGCTTATAAACTTTAAGTAGAGTTTTATCTTCTATTTCTACTTTGTAGGACAACATACCATGAACAAGGAGCTTGCAGATTTTCTAACAGGGATGGACTCTTCACTATCTACAGTGGAGTCTACAGAAAAAAACACAAGGGAAAAAATATATATTAAATATATAACTAAAAGTGCAAAATACACAATACAAGTTTTTCAACGAGGTCTGTCATGCTCAATAAGGCTGTATTTATTTGATTCAAAAGATATTATAGAATATATTTTAGAAATATTTAGAAATATTATGACCATTTCAAAAAAAAAATTAAATGTCATTTATACTTGTGATGTCAAAGCTGAATTTTCAGCAGCCATTACTTTAATATATGTATTACCATAAATACCAGTGTCATGTTTACAATGTCTGCCGTAATAGTCAAAAAAAATTGTATAGACCGGGGTTGTGTGAAACTTAATTGTGGCACATATTTGTTCCATTTGCCCACTGAAGTGGAAAATCCCTAGTCCCCAGTAGGAACTTTTAACTGAAATACCCCCTCAAGTCGGAGATGTGACTGGGAAACTCGGGGAAACAGCAACAACCCGACTTTAGAATCCAATATGGCTGCTCAGTGCATCAACCGTAGTGAAACAGTAGTAATATGTTGTTTATAGCACTTCTGTTTGTCTGTGTCTCATTAAACTCAGTGGTGCACACAGTACTATCCAACCTCTATTTGTGGACAAGATACTTTGGCATTATCTGTGCAAAATACCTATTTTTTATGTATTCCAAAAAAGCAAGCACAACAAAGGTATGTCTGGACGTGGCCATCTTAGTTTTCCGACCTGTGTGCTAGAACACGGTCAACTTGGGTGTCACGCCATTCCCAACCCCATCATCCGTCTTCTGAGGTAAATGGAACGCAGCAATAGTACCTGTTTTTCTCCCGGACTGCGGGGCATCCATGCTGCTTTCCAACACCATGGCAATTCTGAGAGTCATTTCAGCCACTAATAAGAAGTCTACTTCAGCCAGCTGGTGCTCATGGGCCACTTCACACAGCAAGAGCAGGGTCTCTATCCACTACAGAACAAAACAATACAAAAAAACCCCCAAAAAACTTACATGTTTTGGATTCAGCAACTGATTACAAAGCAGCAGCTAAATGAATGCTTTTTAAAATTTACAAAGCAATCATGTCAAAGCAATCAAGTCGCTCATAATAATCATTTTAGATTTAATGTTTATTGGAATAATAACCTGGTCTTGGTTTGCCATCCTTCCCCGGTAGTGCACAGGGTCATAGAGCCTCATCTGCGCTCTTTGAAAAACTGTTTTGCATTTAGCCCAAAAGAAGAGCACGATGTCCAACACCAAATCTGCATCTGGCTGGATATCCTGTTTGCACACACATACACAACATCAGGTAACCAATGACAGCTCCATGACGTCTTCAGACAGTGTGAGAGAAAGATCTGACCTTGTCTGTCCTGCAGACACAAGTATGAAGTGTCTGAATAAGATTGAAAAATTCATCTGTCATGATTGCTGGCCCAATATTCTTGTCTGTAATGGAATAAAACAAAAAAAGAGGGATTATGTTTATTTTAAATTAAAATAAAGATTTTTACATAACTAGGGATGCACAATATATCAGCCACCATATCGGTATCGGCTGATATACAGTATGTTAATTTTTAATGTTATCGTTATTGGCCCGATAAGAAAATTTGGACGATATATTAAAGCCGATAAATCATGAATTATTTTCTTCAGATGGGACACTTCAGATGGTGAAGTTCGCCAAGATGGTTTTGATTTGATTGAAACATGATTGAAATAACTTCACAAAGAAAAATATGTGTAATATGTCCAATGGAAGTCTGTCATATATGCTACATAAAATTATAATAAGAGCATTATAATTGTGTGCTTGTTACATGGATTTTAATGGTGAGACTTTTGTTTTCTGTAATCAGGCTCTCAAAATTATATATAAATTTGGTTTTCGATTTATCGGCCAATAGATTGGTTATCGGCTTTCAAATATAAAGAATTATCAGTTATCGGTATCGGCCAAAATTTTCATATCGGTTTATCCCTATATATAACCCACATTTTTTTGACACATTTTTTTATTTAAATTAAAGTACATAAAAAATAACTGAAAAAAATTTAATCAATTAATCAATTAATTAATACAAATCTCGATTATTTGATTATTGCTATGAGTGAAATCATAAAATTCTTGATTAGTACCAGCTTGACCATCAAAAGCAGCATCTTTCATGGTGGTTTTAACTCTTTGAGTGGACAACAAACGCTCCACAGCCTCCAAAAGCCTCAGTTCCAGCTCATACTTCCTAAACGGGCAGCCCTCCATGTTCTGTGAACAGACCAAGAAAGAGACTAAATAAAGCAGTCTGGCGGGCTTTTTTAAGCCGTATCACAGATGTACTCACAGCTAGCGCTGACATAAGTGCAGAAGAGAGCGAGCTGAACGTGCTCCACTGTTCATATCTGAAGAGCTGCTTAACAAACTTCACCGCAGCATCTACTGCGATCTTACTATTTCCTGTGAGACACAAAATAGAGACCCTGAGCAAACACAAATTAGAGCGAAGTAAAATAAATGGCCAGTTAAATTCAAGGACTCACCAGCGACAGCCGTGTCAAAGAGAGAGGAGGTAGGAGTGACTGCATTCACAGAGGGAGGCATGCTCTCATCAAAAGTGTGTTCAGTATCACCAAATGCTGCATAAAAAAAGGGATATTTACACTCTACAATTGATATTTAGTTGCATATGGGCAGAGAGGATGAAAAAGTTTACCGGACAACAAGCTAATGCCAGCCAAAATTAGCTCCAGTACTACATCCTGGACCTCGAATTCTTCAGGCATGCCGGTCTGCAGGGGCCTAACAGAGCTGTCATGCAGAGCTTCCAGCACAGCCAGAAACCGAGCAGCATTTCCCTCAAACATCTCCATCAGGATACGCTCAGTTGGCGTGCGAGGCCATGGAGTCTGCAGAGAGAAATAAGGGAAACAGATAGAATAGATATTAGAAAAGAACTAGGGAAAAGAGGCATCGTACCTCATTAAAGTGAATACTCACTAGCTGTAGCACTTTCAAATTGTTCTTCTGTTTGGGTTTGAAGAGGCCTTTCGGTTTCCTGCGGGGTTCGTACACTGAACGCTTAAACACCATCACTGCAAGCTTCTCTCCGTCAATGAAGCAATAACATGATTCAAGACAGGCATGAAAATATAGTAGTTAAAATACAAGAACTATAAAAACAACAGCATGTTTCATTTAGGCTACAGTTCTCACTTTTATTGTGGCCTCCTTATAAGCTTGCTGGGTCTCAAATGACACTTGGGAGCCAGTAATCTCCTCCAGCTTGGCCAGTTCGCTGATCTTGCCAAGGGCTCGGCGCGCAAACACCTAACGCCAGGCACAACAAGAGGCAAGAATGACAGAATGCCTATGTGGTCTCTGATATCCATCATAAAGCTATAAGATGATTTATCGAGCAACTTTAGACACAGTTTTTGCGTGAAACCCACCTCTGCCTGAACTGAAGCACAGTCATGAAAGTAACATTCACACACAGCACAGCAAAGTGTGGACCTCCATGGCAGGAAGTTGGCCGTCAGCAGAGGAACAGAAGTCTCTAGACATGTGCATGCCCATAGTAAGTACTCTAAAACCTGAACGAAAACCAAAAAAAAGGGACTAGATTCACAGAAATGTAATACATGTTGTCAATTACATTTTTAAGAAAGTATGTTGATTTGCTTTATACATATTCACTAACACACTTATTATTATTTGCATTTTTTACTCTTTTCCCCTTTTTCTTTTTTCTATATTTCTGTTTATTTGTATTGTATAACAACCTGAGGTAAACAAAATTAGACTAGTGTGGTCATCTGTTAATCTTGAAATATTAATAAGGTTTAGGTACACTGTCATTTTAAAGTTTGGGGTCGGTACGATTTTTCAAAATGTTTTTCAAAAACTTACCAAGGCTGCTTATTGTGAAATATTATTATAATTTAAAATAACTGTTTTCTATTTAAAAAATAATAATTTTTAATGTGATTTATTCCTGTGATGACAATTTTTTCAGTCTTCAGTCACGAGATACTTCAGAAATCATTCAAATATGCCGATTTGCTGCTCAAAAAAACATTTCTTATTATTATCAGTGTTGAAAACAGTGGTGCTGCTTTTATTCATGATTCTTTGATGAATAGAAAGTTCAAAAGAACAGCATTTATTTGAAATATATTTTTTTGTAAATAGTACTGTTATACTTAAAAGTGTTACAAAACATGTAAAACTGTTTTTGAGAACCTGTGAAGCATGGCCTGCTGACATCAGGAACCTGCATATGTTATACATGTGTAACGAGCCTGAGGAAATATAGAAAACAAGTCACATCACCACGTATTGTCAGTGTGATATGTACAGCACCCAGACATATTGCTGCTGAAGGTACCATTGTACAGGATCCAGCATAAACTTTCATCAGGCAGAACAGCCTGCATCAGAATGCGCAGAAATCCCAAGATGCTCAGCAACTTTTGAAGCCCACCCTGGTCTGGCAGTGCACTTTTCTCTCTCTCCAAATAGAAGATGCATTTGCATTCTCCCTCAAGAGCACGGAACTAACAGACACACGGATCAAAGTTCATTCATTATGAATCAAACCACACAATTTATTAAAGAAACTAACATTTATATTGAAAACAGCTAAATGTACTTCAGGAAGGATCTCTAACCGTAAGTTCGGCTCTCTTTGAACCAAAGCCATCTGAGAAGAAGGACTGCTTGAAGTGCTCCACATCTCTTATGCTTTCCAGGCTTAGTGTGCAAAACTGCTGCAGATAGAGTCTGTACCCTTGCCAGAGAGCAAGCCTGTATAGCTTATAAGAAATGATAAAGAGTATATATAAAGAAAACATTATATTGATGAATGAAAATGGAAGGAATTAGCTAAATACATTTTGAAGTAACTGTGGCAAAAAAAAAAGGGTAAAAATAAAAATACAGTTGTCATTACCTTAGTGTCAAGGAGGAAATCAGCTGTTTGCAACAGGTGCTCTTCGAAATAACATGGAGGAAGGCGAGATCTATACTTGTTCCATGTTTCAAACAGTTTTATGGACCTGTCAGTTAACAAAGTACATTAATTATACTTAAACGTCAATAAAATAATATAAAACATAATACAAAACACCAATGACATTATTTTTTGTTAAAGGCTTTAGCTCCTTTTGTCTTGTTTGTCTCTTACCCCCTGGAGTAGGATAGGTTGTCGTAGTTCGGAGTGCCTAAAAGTTTCTTTATATGCGCTTTAAACTCTTTTAGGTCACTTTGAAATGCTGACAGGACAGGGTTGTTTTTATCCAGGGGTCCGTAGTAGGACGCTGGTGAAGGGTCCATGTTTCCAACGGAGCGTGCGCGAGGCGAGCTACTGTGTTTGAATCCGCTGTTATGGATACGACTCGAGCTCCACTGCTCGGGGCACGACCATGCATACATTATGCATAATTAATGCAAAAATTTACGTTAACACGCATCTTCTATGATGAACAGGAACACCATTTCTGGATTAATTTTATTTAACAGTTACTTCCCTTGAGTGTTGGACGTAAAAACTATGTATATGCGATACAATTTCTAAACCTTTCCGATTTTACACATTCCCACTCATATTTATCAACCTGCCATCTAGAGGCTTTTCGGCAACATTTTTAAAGACGAATCTGCAAATGTGTGTATGTAACAAATATTAATGTTTATTACTAAGTAATACACGTAAAACATTTATTATTTTAGATAATTTTTCAAGTTACAGCAATTCTACACGATCAACGTTTTATGCTGAATCTGCGACTTCGAAACACAAGTCTTTCACCGCTTGTTTGAATGTAGTAGCTAACCGTGCATATAATAAACGTGTTGGGAGAAATGGGCAAGAATAAAGATCTGAGTGACTTTGAAAAGGGCCAAATTGTTATGGCAAGGCGACTAGGTACGAGTATTACTGAAACGGCAAAGCTTGTGGACTGCTCCCGGTCAGCAGTGGTGAAAATATACCAACAGTGGTCCGAGGAGGGACAAACCACTAGCCGGCGACAGGGTGTTGGGCGCCCAAGGCTTATCGATGAACGAGGGCAACTAAGGTTAACCCATCTGGTCCGAGACAACAGAAAGAATACTGTGGCACAAGTCACACAAACGTATAATGATGGTAATGTGAAGAATGTGTCGCAATACACAGTTCACCGCACTCTGCTGCGTATGGGGCTGAGGAGGTCGATCCGCTGCGCCTCCTCATCACAACCCACAGCACTTGAAGGATGTGGAGGACCAACAGGAGATAGGTATAATTATGAATTCTTTATTTATTGGTTCGTGTATAGATAGATAACTATGCATTGTTCCAGATAATCAAGGTCTTTTCACTTGAAAATGAAAGCTTGTCAGTGGGAAGGCAGATCTTCAGGATTTAGAACCTTTATTAAAATCGTAGTTCATCAAGCACATTTGTCCTTGAGTGTTCAGCTCACTCCACTCTTTTTTCTTTGTCTCCATCAGTTGTTCTGAGGATGTTGAGACTCAGAGGACTCAAATGGCATGTGATGTCATGGAGCATCCTGCGATCAACAACGAGAGAAATAACTAAACTTTCACATCATATGCCGAAGGCCTTGTCCCCGTCATGTAGAGCTCTCAAAAAGACCCATCAGTCCCTCTTTAGAACATCAGCTCAATGTTTTCCTCCACCACATTACC